>NC_051164.1:35182303-35544243 GCF_013339745.2 Dermacentor silvarum | reverse complement strand
TGTGACTGCTGAAGTCCAGACACAGATGTCGTCTGCGTATATTGAAATCTTGATGGTAGTTGGTAAGTATTCAGCAAGTCCAAGAAGAGCGAGGTTGAATAGCGTCGGGCTGAGAGCACCGCCTTGAGGAACGCCTCTGCTCGTATAGCGTCGCGTAGTCGGGCCATCGTCAGTTAACACAAAGAATGATCTTGCAGATAAATAACTTGCAATCCACAAGAAGACTCGACCACCTAGGCCAACCGTCGCAAGAGCATCGAGAATGGACTCATGTAATACGTTATCGTATGCGCCTTTCACATCTAAGAATAAAGCTACAGATAAACGCTTACGGGACCTTTCGTGCTGAACATACGAAACGAGATCAACTACATTGTCGATGGAAGAGCGGTCACGTCGGAAACCAGCCATGGAATTCGGATAAATCTTATAGTGTTCATGGTACCATTCTAGGCGGCCAAGGAGCATCCGTTCCATTACCTTGCCTACACAGCTGGCCAGCGCTATTGGGCGGTAAGAGGTGAGCTCAAGTTGGGATTTGCCCTGCTTCAAGAGTGGCACCAGGCGGCTTACTTTCCATTCGTCAGGAACGTTTCCCTCCTCCCATGAGGAGTTGTAAAGGCTCAACAATTCTCTCCGTGCAGATTCTCCAAGATAGCACAAGGCTCGGTATGATATACCATCTGGACCCGGAGATGAAGAGCGCCTGCAGAGAGCTAGTGCCGCCTCGAGCTCCTCCATTGTAAATGGAAGGTCCATGCGGCAATCCCGGGAGTGGGGGACGTCACCTCGGGCTGGAGGATCTGGACGAGTCGCTTGGTCGGCGATCGTAGCACAAAAGTCCTCTGCGACATCGATGTCTTGCCACCCTTGGAAGAGCGCGAGTGCCTTGAATGGAAAACGCTGTTCCGGAAGGCAACGCAGACCTTGCACCGTTTTCCAAATGTGAGACAGTGGCTTGCGGGGGTCTAGTGTCTGGCAAAATGTTGCCCAACGTTCCGATGCTAATCTATCCATGCGACGTTGGATCTTCTTTTGCATCCTCCTGGCCGCCCTAAGGTCATGGAATGATTTCGTACGCCGATATCGACGTTCCGCCCGGCGACGAAGTGCTCGTAGTCGCTCTAATTCTATGTCGAAGTCGTTTCGCTTGGAAGAGATCGACATCATGCGGGTGGCGTTTTGCATCGTACTTTTAATTGTTTGCTCTAACCCGGATGGTAGGCCCTCGCGGCAAGCATCTTCCATATCAGATTTGAAGGTGGCCCATTGAATGGTCCGAATGGTCTTCCGTGGACCAGATCTAGACGACAAGCCTTTGATGTTAAGATAAGTGGGAATGTGATCACTCCCATGCGTCTCAATGTCTGGAAACCACTTCACACATTTGGCGAGAGAGTTGGAGACGAAAGCAAGGTCGAGGCAGCTGCCGTATGTGACGCCTCGAAGAAAGGTGGGGCTACCATCGTTCAGGAGAGTAAGGTCATAGTTGTAGGCGATGCTTGCTAATCTTCGTCCTTTTGCATTGGTTCTTGTACTTCCCCATGCCGGATGGTGTGCATTGAAATCTCCTATGATGACCCATGGGGCAGGACACACACTCAAGATATCTGCTAATCTTTTCGTTTCAAAATTGCTTGAAGGCGATATATACACGCCTATGAGAGTAAACAATAGTTTGTTCTTTTTAACTGTGATGCATATATATTGATTGTCGTCGTGGGGCGGAATTGGTTGCAAAACATAGGTAAGTTCACGACGAACAAAAACGATGATTTTGCTGCATGCACCATTTGTTGAAGACCTAATAAATTCGTACCCTGACAGTCCCATTGGTTTCGACAGGTTGGGCTCACAAATGACGATGAGTGGAAACGCATTGGTGTACACAAACTGACGAAAATCTGAAAGGCGTGATTTTAGCCCTCTGGCGTTCCACTGGATGACGGACGCTGCCTTGACTTCTTTTCGGAAGGATGGGGTATGGGTAGCCATCTTTCTAGTTGAGCGATTCAAGCACTGGGCTTAAGGCGTCCAGCACTTTAAGTGCGCTTCGAGCAGATGTTGTCCCCATGTCCACTAAAAGTGATCGGATGGCGTCCATGAGGGAACGCAGAACCGAAATGACTTGACGATCTGTTTTAGGTGCATCATCCATGACTGGAGAAGGCTCCGGTTGGACGATGACCTTCTGAGGTTCCTTGGCAAGGGAGCGGCTCGGTAGCGTAGGCCATTCCTCTAAAGAAAGAGTCTTATCCGCTTCCTTCGTGGAAGTGGTGGGCCTTTTCGCGGCGCGACGAAGTGGTGCTGCAGTGGAGTGGGCACTATCACTTCGAGCATGCGCCTTCTTTGAAGACGTACGACGGTGCCGACGTCGACGCCGACGCCGGACTACTTCGGCTGCCTCCCTGTGTGTCGAATTGTCTCTGGACATTTGCTTGAGAACCGCGCGCTCCGTCTTGATGCGGGGGCAGTCTTTCGAAGAGGCAGCGTGAGGGCCATTACAGTTGGCGCACTTCAGAACCGTGGCACCGCAGGTCTCTTCTGCGTGAGGTTCAGCACAACGGGGACACAGTAGCGGGTTGGGACACACGCCCTTGACGTGTCCTAGCCGGAAACACTGATGACATTGAAGCGGCTTCTGGATGAATGGTCGAACCGGATGTCGGAAATGTCCGACTTTAACGTGGGATGGTGTACAATCCCCCTTGAAAATTACTTTTACGCAGCGCGTATTCCCAAGGCGGCGCACTTGCGTAATGATAGTGCCCTCGTTTGCCGGCTTGATGAGGCTAGGTAAGTCATCATTGGGAATGGCAATGTCGATGTCATAAATTACACCGGCTATGGATGTATCGTCGGTCGGGATAAAGGGGCGCATTTTGATGCCGCCTAGCTCCGTGATTGCTTGAAGTTTTCCAAGCGCACTCACGTTGTACACGTCTATGGCGAGTATATTCTTCCGTGGATTTTTTCTGATGTCTTTAATTTGATCTGGCACCGCACATTCCAGAAAGATGGATAGGGCTTGCCTGTTCAGTAGTCGTAGGTTGCTTGAGGGTTCTTCCGGCATAAAGATGATGACGTGTGGCTAGCGCGCAGGCCTTGACTTCATAGTCGTTGTACTCGCAGGAGTTGACGGCGATGTGTTGACTATCTTTCTCTTCGCCCTCTTGCTCCGGACGGGTATGAAGCTGTCGTCGGATGAGTCGTCTTCCGACATAGAGTACAGCTCGGTGTCTTTGGTGTCGCTGGGGGAGCCAACTCGCTTCCTTGCGGTTGACGGCCGTGATGACTGCTGGCCAGGGGGGCCTCTGGAGTGCTCCGCGTCCATGGCCGCAAGACGGGGAGGTGAGGCACCTCGGAAGGCGAAGATTTCCCCAAAAATTCAGAGAGCACAGAGACAAGTGTTCTATCAAGAAGACACTTCGTCGTCGTTTTCCATTCTCCTGTAAATTTCTTTATCATTATCAGGGCTTCCTGTGAGTAATTGTCCCGGATAAATATACTCCTGCGCAGACTCTAGAAGCTGACTGGCGATCCTGCATCCTTGTTCACTTTCTAAGCTATTGAACATTATCTTTGTCTTCTGCATGTTAGTCTTCAGCCCCACTCTTGCACTTTGTCAGTTAAAGTCCTCAATAATTTGTTGTAATTTGTCCCCGCTGTTGCTGAACACTACAACGTCATCTGCACACCGAACGTTGCTGAGATATTCGCCGTTGATCTTCACTCCTAGACGTTCCCAGTCTAATAGCCTGAATACTTCTAAGCATGCAGTGAATATTATTGGAGGGATTGTGTCCGCTTGTCTGACACCTTTATTAATAGGCAAGTTTCTACTTTTCTTGTGGAGAACCGAGGTAGCTGTGGAATCCTTCTAGATATTTGCTAATATATTCACGTATGCCTCCTGTACTCCTTGATTACGCAATGCCTCTATGACTGCTGGTATCTCTACCGAATCAAATGCCTTTTCATAATCTAAGAAAGCCACATAGAGAGGTTGATTGTACTCCACAGATTTCTCGATTACCTGATTGATGACATGGATATGATCCATCGTAGAATATCCCTTTCTGAAGCCAGCCTGTCCTATTGGTTGATTGATGTCAAGTGTTACCCTGATTCTGCTGGAAATTATCTTGGTGAATATTTTATACAATAGTGAAAGCAAGCTAATCCATAATTCTTTAATTATTTAACGTCTCTCTTATTTTGGATTAGTATAATCTTGGTATTCTTCCAGCTCTCTGGTGCGCTTGAAGTCGTGAGGCATTGCGTATGAAAATCCGCAAGCTTTTCAAACGTGATAACCCCTTCATCTTTGAATAAATCGACTGTTATTGCGTCTTATTTTCTTCCGCTTTTCCTCGGATCATGTATTGCAAGGTCCTTCTAATTTCGCTAGTTATGCAAGGAGCCTCTGTATACTGTTCATTGCTACGTCGAAAGAAGGTAGCGCGCTGTTCTGCGTACAGTACGAAATGTACAGTATGGAATTCTGGTGCTGCTTTTATTACCTATATCCTTGAAATTGCTGATGCCATTACGACATTACCTTGCTTATATTTCACTGTACACATTCTGCGCTGTCCTACGCCAAGTTTTCTTCTCATTTATTTCATGCTGCAGTGATGTCGTACTGCTTCCTCAATCTTTCCCACGTTATAATTTCAAATATCTCTTACTTTCTTCTAATTTATCAGCTCTGATTGTACAGCGACTCCTATATGGCACTTGAATTAGACATTTTCTTGCATTGCGTTTATTTGTTAGGTCCTTCGCTACTTGGGAGAGCTTATCTACTGGTTGCAATCGTGCCTTACCTCCCATTTAATTTGCTGCTTCTGAAATCAGCCTAGTTACGGTTTAATTCTATACATCTATGTTACTTTCATCTTCCTGTTCTAAAGCTCCATTTTTGCTTGCGAACACCAGCCTGAATTGGTGCGCTTTTACCATTACTGTGTCAAGGTTGGCCTGTTCCGTCTTGACTAATTTTACTATTTCTCTTTGAAATTGAAGCAAATCCTAGTTCTCACTAACCTATGGTCACTGCACTTTACCCTACCTAACACTTCTACATCCTGCACTATGCTGGGATCGGCAGAGAGTATGAAATCTGTCTCATTTCTTGTTTCTCCATTAGTGCTTTGTGAGTTCCACTTATTTTCACGTCGTTTCCTGAAGAAGGTATTCATTATTCGGACCTTATTCCTTTCCGCGAATTCTACCACCTTTCATCTAGTGTTCATAGAATCGATGCCGTAATTGCAAATTGCTGGTTCCCCGATGTTCGTTTTCTCCACTTTTTCATTGGAGTCGCCAATGACTACAGTATACTGAGTTTGTACTTTTCTCATCGGTAATCCAACATCTTATAAAACATGTTCTATTTCTGCATCATTGTGACAGGAGGTTGGAGCGTAGGCTTGTGCTGCCTTTATTCTATACCTCCTGTTCAGCTTTTTTACGACGACTGCTACCCTCTCATTTACTAATGCTACCCTCTCATCAAGGTTGCCCACTCGGTTCTTATGTATTAGAAATCCTACCCCGTATGCTTTCTTACCTGGAAGGCCTCTTTAGAAGAGGACGTGGCCGTTAGTCAGCTCTGTATAAGCCTCACCAGTTCTTCTAACCTCACTAAGACCAACCATAACACAGGCCAGGCCTGATAATTATTCAGAGACCTGCTAAGCTAGCCTCTCTCTAGAGGTTTCGCGTGTTAAACGTTTCCAAATTCAATTTCCAGTGGCGGCCTGTCCAGTTCCAGCTATTCTTAGCACCCTCTACCGCGCTCTCTCGGTATGATTCGTTAGTGCGTTATTGGGGGCATAGCCTAAGCTTTCGCTGCTCTTGCTTTGCCTGTTGCAGCAAAGCGCCAAATTTAACACCCGTGTACTTAGATTTATATGCACGTTAAAGAGCCCAAGTGGTCCAAATTGCCGGAGTCCACCACTCCGGCGTGCCTCATAATCCGTTCGTTGTTTTGGTATGTAAAACCCCATAATTAAAATAAATTAACTTAAACCACCACATTTCTTCTAGGCCAAAGTGAAGTGAACATGATTGGTCAAGAATTTTATACTGATGTATACTATACAGCAAATTCATCGCAAGAGCGCAAATATGCTTGAAAGAAAATTAAAAGAATGTGGAGACCAGTTTAAGTGACGCTTCTGCCTTGCTGCGCAGCAAATTAAAAATTGTTTCTAGAAAATCTTATAATCACGCCATGCTTGATGATATCATGCGATTTTGCCTTTTATGCGCAGTGTGTTCTGCGCACCTGCATTGGCTATATATAAGTAGGTGAGCTGTTCCAATGAAAATTCAGTTACGAGTTAGCACCTATCCGGTTTCTCGGTCATTCTTTCTGCCCCGTTTGAATTGTGCGCGTTCCTTTATTCCATTCATCTCTACTGCGAGTTGACGTCACTGACGGTTGCCCACAGGGCGACCCCATGATGGCTCATGCTTGAGTGTTATGGTGTTATTGTAGCTTTTGCCGCTTTGCCTTTACAGCATTGGCTGTTGTGGGTTTAAGAATTACGTGTGCTTCATTCTCCGTCTTACGCTTTTAGTCGATTTTCGGCTAGATAGTATCGACTCTATCTGCTCTATAAATTTAAATATCACGAGCGCTCATAACTAACAATTTAGCTGGACTCTGTGAATGCCTCACGCGATGAACGCACTTGAATTGTTGGTCTGATAACGGCATCGCTCTTCCACTTTTTTTTCATAAAGACAATCAAGACTTTATAAAATTTCGCTTTCAGGCAAACACAGTATTTCTGTTCCAAATTAGGCGCCTTCTTCGTCTCTATTGAGAAGTAACAGGATTATTTACTGACCTAAATAGGGCATAATTCAGTGTACAGCAGATATGATATCAGCCCTCTAAATAGGGAAATGCGCAAAAGGCACGTCAACAAAAGCATTTTGGTCAGGAATAGTGATTATAAAATGGGGAATTATCGCGCAATAAGAGAAAACTGCCGTATTATCAGCGCAGCGAATGCTCGGCAGAAAAGAAATATAACCGGTAGCAGTCAGCAATACGAGGCAATTGGGATGGTTTCTTCTTTCAGAAATGCACAATGCTGCCCCGAGCTATACGTGTTAAAATGCACCTGAGGCTTCCAAAAAATTTCTATGTAGAAAGAAACCCTCTGATTTCATCGTAAATGTGTACAAGCCTAAGTCACTGTTTGTAAGGGCTATCAGTGGCATATATAGCGAAAAACCTGTGGTGGCTACCCAGCATCACCGAATAGCAGTTCTGTTATGAGTCATCTGTGAAGCAATATTTAACGCGTTGTTCTTGCTTAATTGTTGGCGTCAGCTACACAAAATCTACCGCTGTTCTTCACAACTATGCGAAGTCTCATGCGTTGCTTAATTCGCAAAGGGGCTGCAGCTCATGTTTTCGACGTCCCATAAACGCATTTAGGTCAACTTCGTTATTATTGCGTTTCCATTCTGGGAGGCTTTTGTGGGCGCATTCGTTAGTTCTGTGGTCGTGAGGCGGCATAGAAGGAGGGTCGTCATTTGGACTTCCCGAATAACATTTGTGTTTTGTGAAGAGCTAAGAAACACTTAATTATGCGCATTTGTGTAGGCATGTATAATATTTGGATGTGTTGTCACTATGTTCTTTTGCTCTATTCTTTGTTTGAGATCTATTCATAGTTTGCGGCACATCCGTAACTTAAGGCTAGACTAGTTGCGGCACTGCCTACAAGCAGCAGCATCTCTTTGAAAAGAGATAACAAAAATTAACTCTAAAACAGTTATTATATCTTTTGCTGAAAATTCTGCCAGTTTCTTTGAATAATATCACAGTCCAGCTCAATGTTAATTTCGTGTAGGCAAGGGCCTAAACATGTTTTGGAAGCGTTTAATAGTCTGATTAGAATTACTTTTTGTGACTACTCAATCTGCTTTACACCTTTTTTGGCGAAACAAGCTTTAATGCAACTTCGGAAGCTTTAATATAAGTGCCACACTTGATAAGCGAATTGCTGTTGTTTATTTCCACTGCTTCACTTCACTAAATCGTTAATGAAACAGTTATTCCAGAAGTTTTATTCATTGCTTGTAGTTCTGATATAAACAGCTTTATTTTCCTTCACTATATTTCAGCTGCCGCTGCGATTTCTTCCCAGAAAAAGATCCTTCATTCAACGCGAAAATCAATTCTGTCGTCATGAAAAAGACTATGCAGCGAGATAGAGCGAAATCCTTTCGTTGAAGCTGACCTAAAAGCAGAGAATCAACTCGCGTGAGGCGCATTATATAGAGAAGGCGGAAGCTGGTATCATACAGTTCCGTCCTTCAATCAGACTCGGCTATAGGAAAAAAAAAAGTGTCCAAAAGAGACATCAGTGAGCGTCCTTTTTTTTCTTCTGCGTACCCGACTGATATCTTTCCGTCTTCATCATATCTGGGCACGGCCGCGTTGCCACATGCTTCGAGCGTGCAGATTTCAGCAACATCTGTTTCGTGTACCCTTCAGACGTGCACGGAATTTCACTCAGCCGAGATGTATTTGCAGAAGACGCAGAAGAAGAGAGGACCGCACATCGAGGGTGAAAGAAAATAAAGGGATCAGGCATCGGGGGCCATAACAACAGTATTGACACGGAAATCGCGCGTTGCTGATGAGAATCTCCGGATCCCCACACGCTTCACTTCAAGGCGATTGGGTAATGACAATGAAGAAGAAGATGATGATCTATAACTACATGCCCTTGAAATCCAATTACGTGCTTTCGTATCACAATGTATAGCCCTCTGACGACCGGCTTCCTCTTCAATATAAAGTTTTCTGTGCCTGTTACGACCCCTACCCTATCGCTCTTTTGATTGTTTTCCACAAGTACTCTCAACAACTATCGCTATCTCGTCTGACCAATTAACTGCCCTCAGCAGTGTATCCCAGGGCTTCAGCAATGCGGACATTCCCCGCAGTTTCGGCTTGGTGATTATCTTGTCGCTTGATTTGAATGTGCTGAGTCGTCTTCTTTTTTCTTCAGTGGACAGTACCTGACGTGTTCTGTGCTTCTTTAGAAGAATCAGAGACATGCTCAGCAGGGGGCTTGCCGAGAACTATAGCTACAACGAGCTACAATGAAACCACCCTAGCGTTCTCACCTGATAAACCCTGCAGTGTGCATATGATGTTTTATTGCGAAAGAGATGTATAGATTAGGTCAATATGTGTTTTGTGTGGCATGCGGCGCTACTCTTTCGCTGACGCTCATTCATAAAACTCGTGCTCTATGGTTTCTATTTTTAATCGCAAGCATGCGATCTTCACGTTTAATTGGTGTTCTGGTGAAACAATACTCCGTTTTAGCTGTTTCCATTCGTTTACTTTTTTTTTTCATTTCATCAATCGCAGTGTTTGTGTCAAGCACCGTCTTCAGAACATTGTTTGCATATTTTATCAACTGACGAACTTTTCTCTAAAATACATAGAACAATCATAGACAGAGTCACGAAATAATAGCAGTAGAAATCTTTATTGTAGTTCATGCTCTTTAGAAAAAAAATATTGAGGTATCACAGGCCTTAACGTCTGGAAATGTGCTTTTAGTCACTCTCCTAGTCCACATGTGCGTAGTACACGGTGCGTCACACTTCTGCACATCCCTGCATTTCCTGACACGGGACAGACCCAACGCCAATATGCTCCGGAGCCTAGCGGGTGCATCATCGCAGGAAGGCGGACTCTGGGCCAACTCAGCGCGCAAGGCATCCACTGAATTATGCAGCAACGGCTCCTTTCCCTTGCTAGGCCACATTTCGCCTCAGCCGAGCTTCTGCATGTTTTCTCTCCCAGCTTTTGCTTAGAGCCATGCTCGGTTCTTCTATTTCATTGTGCTCCACGCGCTGCTGCTGCACCCGACGAAAATGTCTTCGAAACTCGAGTGCCCGTGCAAGACGGCGGGTGTCCTGCGCAAGTTCGTTCTGCGCACAGCTCGATGAAAAGCGAAAGCCTATAGCCGTTTGTTGCGGCCGCTATACGAATGAGGAACAAAATCATCCTGCTCACATTTTATTGCGATTTGTCTCGAAAAACCGCTCAACAAGAAATTATTGACTCAACATGTGTTATTTATGCTTCAATTTGCAGCATAATTACGTAATGAAGCAGGAGATCCTCTTCGCCTTTGAAACCTGACCGATTGTAAGCGTATACCAAGCAATCTGTAATCGCGCATGAATCGGCCGTGACAGCTTGCGTTACTAATGCCGTACACCACTGAGATCAGAAGGAACGCTCGCTTTAAGAACGTACAGTTTGACGTTGCGACGCCAAGTGCGAGCGGTGGTTGTAAAAATTGTCCGGTTAATTTAAAGCCACAAAAGCAAACTTGTACAAATTAATACGAATAGAAGAGAGTAGGGCGCTTACTTGAATTCTTAACTGGTGTTGAAGTGCTAGCAGCCCTTGTTCTGTGCCACGGTTCTATACGCGTCTAGCAGCTCTATCGCTTTGTGTTATTACAACACAGAATACAAAAAACAGCGTTTAATATACTTTCATCTCTATACATCGACGTAATTATGAAACGCATCCAATTGTAATGCCTACTTAGTTGACGGTGCCGCTAAGGTACACATGCTAAGGTACGCAACGACCAGACGATTGAACGAGACGACTTCGATTTCGGTCTACTTCCCCGCGCTTTACTCTTTTCAGTCATCTCTTCATCATATCTAGTGGATATAATGGGTGATAGGGGTATAAACTGGTCGTAGATTTCTCCGCATATAAGTTGGTAGGCAGAACTACCACTGATCAAAATATTACGAAAACAGACCTGCCTTGAAGGGTCTCGCGGCCCCGCTTAAAAAAAAAGAAGGAAAAAGAAAGAAAAAACAGCGTCAAGGACATCGTTGCTGCGCGTTGTCAATCCTGGAAAAAATAACTAAGGCTCTCTGCTGCATGCGTAGTCGCTCCAATCCATGCAGGATAAAAAAAGAAGACCAAATTATGCAACGAGAATTGACCAGAAAGACGGTAGATGGGTTGGGAAAGAATCGAAATCGATCTTTTTTTCCCCGCAAGCGTGTCTACCGAGCTGCAGCAATCGCTCTTTCTATCCATTTACCCAATACCCTGCAGTTGCTGGGTTATTTATTTTGTTTGTTCGTCAGTCGTTGTACACTGCTGCTAACAGTATACATTGGGTCTTTGTTTTCTTCCTAAGCTTTTCGGTTCACGGTAGGGGCTGTTCTGATTCTGTCGCAGCGGTGCTGGCGATAAACTTGCAAGCACGATAACGAGCTGGTGTACCCCATGAACGTTGTGTAACTGTCCTTATTATCTGAGCTGACGAGTTGCCGGTGATAGTCATTCACCAGCATTCACGACGCAATGAAACTGGGGAGGTCAGCCGAATCAACACCACCTATATTGCACAAGGCCTGTTCACTCCGATCCATGACGTCACGCCACCTGGCCCGGCTGCCATAGATTCTAATGGGGATGCTCCCGAGTAAGCAGCAGCGATTTCGACGTCGTCCCTTTCGTCACGCCAGGATTGGCAATGGAAATTTCGGGACAGGTAGCGTGACGTCATGGATCGGAGTGAGCATGCCTTGTGCAATCTAGGTGGTGGTGGCCGAACGTATCTTTGTGTGTGCCTGTGGCTATGCGGGGACCGTTGATGCGCTGATTTTATATAGTACGATGTGACCGCGTTCTACGTAATAACTTGCCTTACTTGTTTTATGACTCAATTTTCGTACCTTATTCGCTAAGTGAAACCCATTCAAATGAACACTATCTAGAGTAGTGCTCAGTTTGTTTAACACGAAACCGGTCCCCTTAAGGAGATAGCTGGTACCATTTTTTTACTTCCTGCATACTAATGCTAACCATTGTTCTACGAATCCAACTATACGTTGTGACTGGTGACTCTACCTCGCAATTTTTGTGGGCTGATCGTGGTAATAGTACAGTCTAAAATGTGTGCCAAAAGGGCGAGTGGGCATGTGCCACTGGGTTTTAGTTTGTTTTCAATCCTATATCTTGCTATTACGAACATTCTATCTGGCATATTATAAACACCTAAAGCCTATAATCTCTACACAACTATTCGCTGCGCAAGATTATTCATACAAGCGTTCTCTGAAAGTATGACGTATGACGTATGACGTAAGAACTTCAGTTGACGTAAACGTTAACTGAAGTTGGGTCTGACTGAGTTGAGTTGGGACTAACTTCACTTATTGGATTTACCGTCACTCACTTGAACGGTTTGGCCACAAGAGAAACAATCGTGCCACCTGGTCGCCCCCTTATAAAAGCAAATGGACTGCCGAAATCCTTCTACGGATAGCTTGCTGCTCGCTGCAAATCTTGTACTCTTCTGTGTTCGCAAGCACATTATTTATCATCATCATCATCATCATCATCATCATCATCATCATCATCATCATCATCATCATCATCAGCCTCTATTTATGTCCACTGCAGGACGAAGGCCTCTCCCTGCGATGTCCAATTACACCTGTGTTATTGCGCTAGCGTATTCCGAATAGCGCCTGTAAATTTCCGAACTTCATCATCCCATCTGGTTTTCTGCCCACCTCGACTGCGCTTGCCTTCTCTTGGTATCCATTCTGTAACCCTAATGGTCCACCGGTTATCCATCCTACGCATTACATGGCCTGCACAGCTCCATGTCTTCCGCTTAATGTCAACTAGAACATCGGCTATCCCCGTTTGTTCTCTGATCCACACCGCTCTCTTCCTGTCTCTTAACGTTACTCCTAAGATTTTTCGTTCCATCGCTCTTTGTGCGCTCCTCAACTTGTTCTCGAGCTTCTTTGTTATCCTCCAAGTTTCTGC
This sequence comes from Dermacentor silvarum, assembly GCF_013339745.2. Taxonomy (NCBI): domain Eukaryota; kingdom Metazoa; phylum Arthropoda; class Arachnida; order Ixodida; family Ixodidae; genus Dermacentor; species Dermacentor silvarum. The sequence goes on along the minus strand of NC_051164.1, from coordinate 35,531,366 downwards.
CCCATATGTTAGCACCGGTATAATGCAATGATTGTACACTTTTATTTTCAACGACAGTGGTAAGCTCCCAGTCAGGATTTGGCAATGCCTGCCGTATGCACTCCAACCCAATTTTATTTCTTTGTAAATTTCTTTCTCGTGATCAGGGCCCCCTGTGAGTAATTGACCTAGATAAACGTACTCTTTACAGACTCTAGAGGCTGACTGGCGATCTTGAATTCTTGTTCCCTTGCCAGGCTATTGAACATTATCTTTGTCTTCTGCATATTCATCTTCAAACCAATTCTTACACTTTCTCGATTTAAGGTCCTCAATCATTTGTTGTAATTCGTCCATTGTTGCTGAATAGGACAATGTCATCTGCAAACCGAAGGTTGCTGAGATATTCGCCGTTGATCCTCACTCCTAAGCCTTCCCAGTCTAAGAGCTTGAATACTTCTTCTAAGCATGCAGTGAATAGCATTGGAGAGATTGTGTCTCCTTGCCTGACCCCTTTCTTGATAGGCAACTTTCTACTTTTCTTGTGGAGAAAAAAGCTAGCAGTGGAATCCTTGTAGATATTTGCTAAGATATTCACGTATGCCTCGTGTACTCCTTGATTTCGCAATGCCTGTATGACTGCTGGTATCTCTACTGAATCAAATGCTTTTTCATAATCTATGAAAGCCATATAGAGAGGTTGATTGTACTCCGCAGATTTCTCGATTACCTGATTGATGACATGGATATGATCCATCGTAGAATATCCCTTCCTGAAGCCGGCCTGTTCTCTTGGTTGGCTGAAGGTAAGTGTTGCCCTGATTCTATTGGAAATTATCTTGGTGAAGTGTTTATACAATACTGAAAGCAAGCTAATGGGTCTGTAATTCTTCAATTCTTTAACGTCTCCCTTCTTATGGATAAGTATAATGTTGGCATTCTTCCAGCTCTCTGGTACACTTGAAGTTGTGAGGCATTGCGTATAAAGGGTCCGCAAGCTTTTCAAGCAGGATATCAAACATTATTTTTAGGGGGACATAAACGTGGAAGAAACGATCTTGGCTGTCAAATGCACAGCTTCAGCTTGGCACCTGCCGTACTCTACTATTTGACGAACAACGCTTGCCTCCGTCCATTGTTTTTGTGCCTCGAACGGCAAGTCGCTCGGCAATATTGCGTGTATTCGCGGCCTTCTTTCACGCTCGGTAAAAACGCTTTATGTAGCCCGTATTGAGAAACAGAAAGATGTATCAGGAGTTTTTCATGTTGCTCTAAAATCGGCTCACTGACATTTCATGTAATTATATAAGTTGGGAAGTTGATTGATTACGGAAGCTTTGCTAGTTTTGTAGTTAGGCGAAATGCAAAAAAAAGAATAAGCTGAGTATCTCCAAATCACAGCAACCAACATTACCGTGGCTCTGTTCAGCCACGTGGCATTTGGCTATTTTTTTTAATTCTTGATGCATGATAGTTGGACACCCGGTATATATATATATATATATATATATATATATACAGGGTCTTTCTCTGTAACTTCTCCCCTGCATGGGGACTATGAATGGTATACTCTGCCGGGTTAGGTCACTTGTGGAGTGAAATTTCATAACTTCCATTATTGGACGCACTCAGGACTGTCGTTCACTCGTTCAGGCATTTATCTCCTTGGGTAGTTTCAGCGAGTACGTTCCATGTCATCCAGCGTGCATATTCTCAATCGCTTTCGCCATGGTCCCTCCGCGGCGTTTGCATGGACGTGACTGTAGACTTCCCGGCAAAGCTGGTTTCATTGCTTCACCCTAACATCCCTGTATAATATCACATTGTAGTATCACATCACGCATGTGCCTGCCAAAATGCTAACACCATTTGTTGCTTATACCTCGCTTATATGTTGCGTATACTTGAACAGCCGGTTGGGGCACTCCGCGCCTGGTCCCTATCGAGTTGCTTCTGTGCAATCTGAGGTGGTAATATCCACTGCAAACAAGCAGGGATTAAGAGCAGTGTCTAGCATCCGTATATTGCCTTCACTTTCTCTTTGCTATATCCTGTAGACTCCAGTGCAAGCTGCGCTGTTTCCACTTAGATTCTTTTTAGCTGTATAGTGGCGTTTTCGAGCGTGTGTTTCTCTCCCGCTTCACTAACTCCTTTATATGGCACCCACGGTGGCGTTTTGGTTTTCGCATGCAACATTTCACTTCCTTAATCTTGTGCAGATCATGCCTCATGACTGGCGTCGTGGATAATCTACTTTAAGGCTTGTGCAAAGCGTGTCCGCAAGGGATGCTGAAGCTGAATACATAGCAAATGCTTCACCAGGAAAGATGTCTCTCCGTCCTTTATTTGAGCATGGTTGCAGGCAGGACATGCAACGGGAACTTGAGTTTAAAAAAGATTTAGCTTGCAATACGTTTGTGCATAAATTATGCACGGCAGCGTTATGTGGTTATAATTAGTTGTATTTGTTTAGTAGTAAGTTTACTCATTTTTGCTAGCTGGGTATTGGTTGGTTAGTAACCTAATCAGTTTGTTTCGTTCGGGTATTTAGTTCGGCAGTCTAATTAGCTAGGATAGCTATTTTGGTTCGCTATTTGTTAGATAATTATTTAGATAATTAATTTCTTAGCGTAATCAGGTTTGTTAGGTTAGGTCGGCTAGTGTAGTTATCAGTTAGTAACTTTGGGTAATTAGTTTAGTTAGTTGGCTGAACTTAGTGACCAATATCGGGTCGCTGAACGAGGCTGTTTTTCGGCTTAGACAAGCCAGCAAGCCGGCAGGTATTAGAAAATTCACAGACAGGCACAAGCTTTGAGATTAGATCCCTGACATTGCATCCACACAAAATTTCAGCTCATTGTGCACGCGTCTGCACGAATAACTGCTTCGGCATCCAAATTTTATTCACACGTGCGAACACATTCCCAGAATATTGGAAGCCGACAGATTCTCACCGCGGAACTGACTCGCTCCCATCTAATTGTCTAGCAGTTTTGCGTCATTGGGGAAACAAAACAAGAATTCTGTTTCGTCGGAGACATTGCAGAAGCGCCGACAAATGCCATGCATTGTCGCAATCACGAAGCGTTGCTGTCATCACACGGAGAGAGATGTATGGAGCAAAAAATAAAAGCACATTGCAGCCAGAAACATCAACGCACGCCTTTTCCGCGTAATTACATGGAATTATGACGTATAATCGCTCTGTAACTGGATTTTAACCATTGAGTAATCTCAAGTGTGTCTTTGGAACCCTGACTAAAACTGCTGTTACAAATACAGGTGAACCAAGAAACGAAAAAATGCTCTTATATATATATATATATATATATATATATATATATATATATATATACAGTAGTTTCCAAATTGTGCGCGTTTACATTTGTGAACACTAGACAAATGATGGGGCAAATTTCACGTTGTACCGCAATGCCAACACGCCGATGCTGGCAGTCGACCCTTCCACAAAAGGTATAGTACGCACAGAACGCCTTTTGCCAGCGCCAGGGTGCATGCGTTCACTGTAGGCGCTAAATGAAATGCTCCCATAGCATTACGGGGAAGTTTTATGACCTGGTCAATCACGTAATCGAGAAATCTGCGGAGTACAATCAACCTCTCTATATGGCTTTAATAGATTGTGAAAAGGCATTTGATTCAGTAGAGGTACCAGCAGTCATAGAGGCATTGCGTAATCAAGGAGCACAGGAGGCATACGTGAATATCTTAGCAAACATCTACAAGCATTCCACAGCTACCTTGGTTCTCCACAAGAAAAGTAGAAAGTACCTATCAAGAAAGGGTCAGGCATGGAGACACAATCTCTCCAATGCTACTCACTGCATGCTTGGAAAAAGTTTTCAAGCTCTTCAGCTGGGAAGGACTAGGACGGAGGATCAACGGCGAATATCTCAGCAACCTTCCATTTGCAGATGACATTGTCCTATTCAGCAACAATGGGGACGAATTACAGCAAATTATTGAGAACCTCAACCGAGAAAGTGTAAGAGTGGGGTTGAAAATTAATATGCAGAATACAAAGATAATGTTCAATAGCCTGGCAAGGGAACAAGAATTCCGGATCGCCAGTCAGCCTCTAGAGTCTGTAAAGGAGTACGTTTATCTATGTCAATTACTCACAGGGGACCCTGATCACGAGAAAGAAATTTACAGAAGAAATAAAATTGCGTTGGAGGGCATACGGCAGGCATTGCCAAATCCTAACTGGGAGCTTACCACTGTCGTTGAAAAGAAAAGTGTACAATCATTGTATTCTACCGATGCTAACATATAGGGCAGAAAGTTGGAGGTTAACAAAGAAGCTCGAGAACAAGTTAAGGACCGCACAAAGAGCGATGGAACGAAAAATCTTAGGATTAACGTTAAGAGACAGGAAGAGAGCGATGTGGATCAGAGAACAAACGGGGATAGCCTATATTCTAGTTGACAATAAGCGGCAGAAATGGAGTTGGGCAGGCCATCTAATGCGTTGGATCGATAACCGGTGGACCATTAGGGTTACAGAATGGATACCAAGAGAAGGGAAGCGCGGTCGAGGTGGGCAGAAAACCAGATGGGATGATGAAGTTCGGAAATTTACAGGCGCAAGTCGGAATACGCTAGCGCAACACAGGTGTAATTGGACATCGCAGGCCTTCGTCCTGCAGTGGACATAAATATAGGCTGATGATGATGATGATGATGATGATGATGATGATGATGATGATGATGATGATGATGATGATGATGATGATGATGAAAAGTATTCAGACTTTCATAACAGTGATTAAACATTATAAGCGCTTGTCGTACGCGCGCGTTTCATTATACCTTGCCAATGTTCTATAAATAATTGTCGCCACTTGCTTGACAAAAGACATCCGCGAAACGAGCGTGTTCTCAAACTTCTCTTCCCCAACGCCTATTAGCGACAAATTTCTCAGCTCTGCGACATTGTTACAACTCAGAGAGTCGCAGTAAATTAGGAATAATGAGAGTTCTCTGTTCAGACGCCCATATTTGCTCACAACAGCGTCGGTGCAATCACTGAAAGGGGACGAAAACTTGCGCGCGTGGTTCGAAGTCGCACCATTTGTCACCTGTCTGAAAGCATTTCCGCTCGCAGCCGAAGGTGACGAAAGGGCAGAAGCTGTTCTCAATGAGAACTTCGATGCAAGTGGTGCCATTTGTTCTATGCGTTATTCATCCTTGTAACATCGTGTGGGTGCACCTGCCGTCTTCGGCGGGTGGTCGTAGTTCAGTGCTGCAGCATCCTGCAGTGCTGAGAATTGCGTTCCAGAGGTGTTGCCGATTTCCAGACCGATACGATAGCGCTCATTGTTTAAGTGATATCCGCGCATATGTTGCGCTGCCTGTTTCGAGCAATTCCTATTATCTTTCCTGCGCGCGAAAGGAGAGGCTGGTCTTTTGTCCTCATAGAGAATGTGCGTAGTGTTTGTCATATATGCCTTGGAAATCCGTTGTGCTCAATAAGGAACAGGCATCTCTCCTATATAATTTCTATATGGACATTTGCTGTATAAGTGTATGATATAGTGGATGCGCTTCTCTTCCTGTCTCTTAACGTTAGGCCTAACATTTTTCGTTCCATCGCTCTTTGAGCTGTCCTTAACTTGTTCTCGAGCTTCTCTGTTAACCTCCAAGTTTCTGCCCTATATTGTTAGCACCGGTAGAATGCGATGATTGTACACTGTTCTTTTCAACGACAGGAAGAGGCCTTGGTCCTGCAGTGGACATAATAAGTGTAGGCTGATGATGATAGTGGAAGGAAAGATATATGCAATGACGTTCAATATTGATCGGGGCCGACAGGCTCGTGACCAGGAGGGGGAAATTGGGGAGCACAGGTTGGGGGCCGCTTCACAACACAACTTACATGTTTACACTAACCTGTGTCAGCGATGAGTGGGATTTACGCTCAAAAATAGGTGAACAGAAATATTCCACTATGGAATATTTCTGCCCCCAAAGAACCCCCCCCCCCCCACGAATATAATTCCCGGGTAATACCCTTATAACATGCAATCTGAAAAGAGTTGGTACGCCACGGTGGTTCTGAAGAACAGGCATCGATTAACTGGGCCGGTATTTTGTAGCGATGCGTTATGCTTTATTCTATCCTGGTCTTATCATCCACCGCTCATGGCCGGCTGATCCCATTGACAACGTGAGCGGACTGTCGCTCTGACCACTGACCAAGCGAGAAAAGCGTGAAAAAGCACTAGCATAAGAAAGGCATCGCCACGAAATACCGGCCCTGTATAGTCGCAAGCACGCTATTAGACAGGGCCGCCCACTAATGACGATGTGTGCATGGGAGCTCGTATTTGTGAATAATCGCATTTGTGAGGGGCGACCCTTTATTCCAAACACAGTAGCTTCCCATCCCGTCTTTCACATTTCATTGGTAACACGTGCTATGGCAGCAGCCAAGGGGGCTTGGCGTACTTGGTATATTTGGTTTGGTGCGATGATAGAATTTATGCTATAAGAATTGGCAGAGCCAACGAAGATTACACGTGAGTGTCGGCAGCCAACCTGCTGTAACATGGCACCTGGCGCTGTCGTCATGACAGCTTTATTCTTATGTAGGCAATAGGTATTAGGTATACAGACTTTTTTCAAATTCTTTCCAGTGAAACCACTAGACATCGTCATTCAATGTTTATTAGTCCTCCTGTCATTCATACCGATTGTTTTAAATATAGCTATTTTTCAAGAGCTACGAAAGAATGGAACTCCCTGTCGGAAGAAGCCGTTTGATCCTCCTCAATTGATTTCTTCGCAAAACACATTGGAGATATCCTTGTTTGTAACTAATATACTTTACGTTGTATCTATGTTATCTTCAGCTGTTAATGATGTTATCTCTTGGTGTTATTTGAATTTATTTCATTGTCCCCCCTTTTTGTGTTTCAATGTACAATTTTCAATGTTCAAAATATTTGTTTTGTAAATGTTCGTATTCCACTCCTGCTATAGCCCTGTGTAAGGGCTGGCAGTATCTGTAAATCAATGAATAAATAAAATAAATTAATCTCTGTTTTAGTCTGTTACGGTGGGCCTAAGGTTCAAGGCAGCCAGCGCGCAAAGATACTACCTCGCTTCTTAGGCTAATTACCCTCATTCACGGGAAAGCATCATTACTCGGACTCGCACATAGGGCATGCCACATTTACATGATATTCGCAGTGAAGTTACTCCCAGCAGCCAAACCCGACATGTCTTGAAGACACTTTGTGCGGGGCCGTTGCCGATACAGTGAGAGGGACAGAGTAATTTCCTTCCTAGCGATGGCGATTGTGCCTATAGGGGGGAGCATGAAATCTACTACGCTGCACTGGAACGGTAGGGTTGCAATTGTGCGCCTTCTAGGGCATGTCATCAGATGGACCAAGCAACAGGGACAAGTAACAAGGAGGTGCAGGCCATGGACGTCGCGCACCGTTTTAAAAGAACCTTGCCCACACCTTATGATTTCCCCTTTAGACCTTTAGCACGATTGTCCTGGATCTTATGCAAGGCCACCCAGGCCCAACTATTAGATTAAAAACATTCCAGTCCTCAATAAAGCTTGATCCTATTGGTAAATACCATGTGAACATATATTTCCCTGTTTTTAATCTTCCTGATGGCCGACTTCGTCGTTGTCCCTTGATTCCTGCAGTGAAGTTCATCTCATACTGTCGTACTGGTATCAAGGCCTCACGAAGCATATCAAAGTCATGGGAACTTGGGCGCATAATTAAATTTATTTAGGGTAAAGAGCACCTGTTACGTATAAATCTTGATAGTGTATGTCGATACCTAAAAACAACGAAGAAAGGGACGCCGTCGCATCTCCCCGTGATTCACTCGCCCTCACCACCTCCTGAATTCAAACTGCTTCCAATCGCAGGTTTTATAAGGCAAGCGCCTCGTTAGCGCTTCATTCCCACGACGCTGCTCTGTGGTGCACTGTTTTAGTTTTTATCAGTTATTACAGTTGACACGAGTTAAATCGAAGGCTCGGCTTGAGTGGTGAATTAAATTTTAGGCGTAAGTGTCAAATGAGCCCATTAAGTGAAATGAAGCTCCACTACTGTGAAACCTGGGGAGGTGCGAAGCATGCAGTGATGCGCCGCTAACGGGCTGATACTGCCGTAAGCAATGGCATACTACCCCGTGAAAGCGGCCTCCTCATTACGACGACAGAAGAGAAGTTAAATTCCATGCTGCAATGATGAGCTGGCAACGCAGCCAGCTGTGGAATACGACGACGACGATGAACGCGGGAGCACTGGCAAGAGCGCGTGCCGAGCGCGAGCACGAGCCGCTTGATTTACCGTGACGACGACGACAGGAGACGCCGACAGCCCGAGCGCATAAGGTGCTTCGCAGCTAAAACGCTTTAAAGATGCAGGTACCCCGTAGCACTTGGAATCTGTTAAAATGCATTAGCGTTATGACACTTTCGTTTTTTTCCTATGCATTTCGGGCGGTATGTTCCACCAGATATATCGTCAGTCTTCAAGATATAAAATAGTCAATTTCTATGTGGTCGCAGTATGGAAGTAGTTTTTCAAGCCGCCTATTTTTCATTCATTTGACTGAGAATGACTAAGAATTACTGGAGCATATTTCGGGAATTTAGGCTCACAGAAAGTTTAAATGGTTTGCATGACTGAGTCATAGATTCATATAAAATGAAATATAGTCTCGCTCTATACCGATAAACAATTAAGCAGAAAGCCGAACAGATGCCAAACAATGTAAAAATAATCATGAGATAGCGAGAAGCTACCGCAGGTACCTTAGTGCGGGATCATCTGAACCTTTCTGGCTCACTCTCATGACCAGATGGCACATTTCACTATTGCAAAAGCGTATTTGAGGAAGCTTCGCGGAATATTTCCTTTGAGTGTCAATTTAAGCGTGATGATCACAAAAGTACCGATGAGGTGTTTCAGTCTATGACTCGACAACTCGGCCCTTTAGATACCTGCACTATCCCAGCCTACCGAGTGTGTTGTGAGCATGGTTGTCGCACACCTTCTTATTTTTATGGAAATTAAAATAATATAAACCGGTGTAGTCACCCTATAAAATCAACGGCTCCTCTTTTTCACGTAGCAAAATAATATAAATATGTATTTGCCATAGAAAGGAAACACCATTCTAGGACCAAAATTCCGCAGCACACAGACCTATACAGGCACGAACATATACGAGTATGTCGAAATAAAAGGCGAAGCGATGTGGTAACACACCGATTTCGTACGTATAGTCGTACGCCTATGCTGAGTCACACACACACACACACACACACACACACATACACACGAGGCCATGATGCAGTCTGCGATGAGCAGGTGAACATATAAATAGATTAGGAATACACACTGATGAAATAATATTATCCGCAGTAAAAAGTGAATTTCAGCACAGAACACAAAAAAGGTGTAACACGTAATATGCAAGTGCACATAAATACCAATAATGAACAAAGTTGTAGTTACATTGTGGTTTGTATTCAGTGCGGCGTCTAGTAGGCTTTGCTAAACTTACACAATCAAACTTTGTCTAGCGTATTGTGAGCATTACGTGCTTATCTGCTATCTCGCAATAAGGGGCATGCATTTTCGCCTTGAACATCGAGAGGCCGCTACACTGCGGTCAAACGGGGCACCAACAGCAGTACAAACGCGGTACATTCCGCAAGAATATTTTTAAGGAAGAGCGAATGTAATAAATAGCTTCGTCTCTATTAGTATGATACTCACCTGCAACACCAAAATAACCCCTCTAACCAGGAGAGAAGCCTTAATGCGTGAACAGAGACGCGAATTGCAATGCATGTGGTGAAGAAGGCCATCTTAGGATTAGCGCACCAGCTGGTCGTGATGTCATGCATTATCACGAATGTTGATCAGTTTCGACGTGACGTCATACATGGTGGTGTGACGTCGCCCATGTTCTGGGGTCCGTTGATGATGCCTGTAAGAAGCACACAGTCGTATGCCTTGGCAACGTCCATAAAGCTGGCGAGTGTGGAAAGGCCGTCTGCGCGATGGTGCTCGATATGACTTAGTAAATCTAAGACACTGTCCTGGGCACTCAACCGTGGACGAAAACCTTCATGCACGATGGCAGTCTATTTCATTGCTCAAGATACCATGTTAACCTCGTACATACTACTCTTTCCATCAACTTTGATACGCATGATGTTAGCGATACTGGCCGATATGAGGCGAGGTTCGCAGGATCCTTTCCGGACTTGAGTACTGACACCACCCATGCTATTTTCCACGTTTCTGGAATCTCCCCTGTGCTCCAAACGTGATTAAATATGTACAGAAGGGCTCGTCTTCGTTAGTATGGCAGATTTGTCAGCATCTGATTGCTGATCGAATCGGGACCCACAGCACAGCGTCTTCTTAATTTGCTAAGCGCCAAATCCAACTCACGGAAAGTGAATGGCGCATCCATGGTATGGAATGCTTGAGACAACATAGGGTTCGACACTCCTGCTGATCTGCCAGATGTGTATACGTCTGCAAAATCTTCTGCAAGGGTTTGCGAATCTTTTCCTTGCTTTAAAGCAAGTGCTTCGAATGGCCTGTGCGGGCGAATCTTTCCGGATAGGCTATTCATTACCCCCATATCCTTGTCATGGGAGTAAACGCCGATAAGCTCTCACAGAAAGCAGCCCACTGAACTCGTCTTAATCTTTTTGTGTGACGACGGATGACAGCGTTTATCCTGTTGTATTCCGTTTTTGCAGAGGGAAAACCCGTTTTTCTCATTAGTTTCCGCTCCGCTCTCCTACGCGCTGCGCAGAGGTTCTTTAGTTTCAAATCAGGAATAGGCAAATGATCTGGCAGTTTCAACGTTGAGGTAGCCACTCTCTTGATCCGCAGCATATCCGCGAACAGCTCACCAGGGGATTCATCCAACGCTTCTCTGTATGTGTCCCAGCGTGTCACAGCACAGAATTGTCGACCAGCAGTGTGAAATCCGGTGATGTTGGTGAAGATCGGAAAATGGTCGCTGCCCATCCTGTCTGGGGCCGTTGTCGACAATACGCAAAGGTCTGTAGAATGGATTACGAGGTCTATGGCACTCCATGAATCTGGTGGTCTGAAGAAAGTCGGTTTGCCATCGTTCGCGATACATAAGTCAGCAGAATCCGCGGCAGCGACTAGTTCCTTGCCTCGGAAATCAGTAATCTTATCTCCCCAAAGCGAATGTTGTGCGTTAAAATCGCCACAGATTATTATAGGAGATGGGCAAGGAATGCAAAGGACCTTTATAAACGCCTCCATGGAGACCTTCCTGTGTGGACTTATATACACCGACACCACACTGAGTTTTCGGTTTCCTAGGCACACTTGCACAGCGGTGCCTTCCAAGTAGGTAGAACAAAGGTCTTGCACTGGTAAGGCGACATGAGGTATTTCTCGCCTGATGTATATCATCGCACTTCCATTGGCAAATGACGGTATACTCGGATTTCCACTTCTGATGTACCCTGGGATCGTCCTTCCATTAGGGAGACCTGCCTCCGAGAGGGCTAGAATTGGTATAGGTATGTCTCGAAGGAAAAGGCTAAGTTCACACAGACGCTGTTGAATACCGGCGCAGTTCCATTGCATTACTAAGGGCACTTTTGGACGACGGAGTGGACCAAGTGGGCGAGAAATTGCCATTATGCTACTGAGGGTATGTGGAAGTAGAGCAGAGTATTACTGACTCAAGAGCCAGCACTGCTTCCAGCATATCCTTCGTTGAAGTCGCAGGCATCTTCGCGACGTGGGAACGTAGTGCCGTGAACGAAGCGCGTAACGCACACTGGCAGTTTTCCAGCTGACTGCTTCTAAGTGGTGCTTGAGGTCGGTTCACTGCGGCCGCATAGGTGCGCTTTTCGGACTCTTTTGCAACAGGTTTCTCAGCGGTGGTGACCGTTTGCGTTGGCTCAATAACTTCGTTTATCGGTGCGAGAGGCGGGAAATGAGAAGCGTACTCTCTTTCCAAACCAGTTAGTTGTGGCGCGCTGAGTGTCTTCTTCGTGTTCGATGGTGCGCTTGCATTCTTTGGACCCAAAACAAACACCTTGTTCCTTCGTTGAGCAGCTGTCCGCGCAGGACAACGACCGTAGCTAGAAGGATGGTCGCCGCCGCAGTTTGCACACACAGAGTTTTCTTTACTTGCACACATCTTAAAATCATGAGGTCCCCCACAGCGCTTGCACCTCTGTTCCCCACGACAGTACTTAGCGATATATCGGAAGCGCTGACACTTAAACCAGCGTGGTGGTGTCTCCACGTATTCGATAAGCTCGTGTCTGGTGAAACCAAGGTTGATCTTCTCCGGGCCTTCAGAATTTGGAGCAAATGTGAGAACCACCGAGTTAGTGCGCCTTGACTCCTATTCAGATGACGAGGTTTGGACCCGACGGATGATTCTTCTTGCATGAAATACTCCCTGATGTCTCAGGAAGGTGAGCAGCTCTTCATCCGAGTACCATTTTGGGACTCCTCTAACAATGCACGTGTTTTTCATATAACTGTGCGGCACACGGGCAGATATGGCTATGCCGCCGATATTCTTGGTCTCTAGAAGGATGTTGGCTTGTCCTTCTGTCTCTACATCTAAGAGCAATGCTCCATGTGCTGTGAATTGACTCTTCACTGGTGCTCTACCGAGAATCGTTTCAAGCTCAGAATACAGGACAATAGGGTTCACTTGCCTTAAATCAGCTCTTTCGGATACTGCAGTGATTAACACTGGAATGCCCTCCGCCCTGTCTTTACGATAGCGCACAATTCGGAAACCACCTTCGTCCATGTCGAGGTCTGAAGGTTCGCCACGTTGTCGTCCTCGATGATTGTTGACTCGTCTTCAGAGTCACCAGTATCTTGTCGCTTGCAGTCAGGCTGACTTGTACACACCAGCTGGCGTTTCTGTCCCGGTGTCACGCCTTGGGAGGTCATGGCGGAGTGCTCGTCGGTGCCAGCTTGGATCCTAGCACCTTGCGAGGCGGCGGGTGGCGCAGCACCCGTCGGTCTCCGATACGGAAGGTACCTTTTCGAGTCGACCGACATGGTGAACAGTTCTGACCAGTAATATTAACAGAAAATAGCAATAATAACGATAAATGTAGGCAGAGCTACTCAGACAGGCTAGCAGCAGCTTCGTCGTCTTGCAAGGGTCGTCGAACTGCAAACAGCATGGCTGCTACACTGTTGTATCGTTTTGTTTTTCTATATCTCCACTTCAATCGCATGGAGGGGCCTCAGCCCCGTATTCTCGAGCCCATTTTGACAAAAGGTGGTTCCTTGAGTACACCAACTAGAACACACTGGTACCTTTATACAGAGATTGACATTGCGCTTCAAGGACGCGTTTAGACAATTCCAATAATGAGGAGTTCTTTGAAAACACTAACAGGACGGTTACGAGTATGTAACTTGAATGTTTAAGCGTTAGTTGTGGTGTGGGTTAGGATTTTTAGCTCCCTATCTCGAGGACTAAACACATTCGGCTTTTCGGCCTATTCCACCATGAGGCAGTTGAGCGAGATTGCGTCTATTTTGATTCGTCATTTTGGCAATCAACGCACTCCGCATCTCTGGACCTTTTAAACCTTGGCATGCGTGCGGCGTATGGGCCGTCGATAGGGAACGCACAACTCACCCCATGCCGTAGGCACTGCCTGTGTGTTTTTCTACCCGTGATGCGCAAGAAGCGCTCGCGCCACCAATGAACAAACTTTCTCGCACTCCCAAGGTATCTTTTTGCACGCCAAAGCAAAGGCCAACGCCGACGGCAGGGTAATGAGGAACGAGCTAAGAATAGCAAAAGCTTTAAAACCCCAATTTCCCTAACACTGTAAGTGAACATACAGAGCAAGCGCTTGTTTACAAGCTCTTCAAACAGGAATCCCCAATAAGAACTATTGAAGCGTAGTCAGCACTGGAGACGAGAAGCGGCACCAATACCTCCTTGGGCGGCATTGCGTCAGACCTCGTTTAGTTGACGTAAGAGTTTCGAGTGGATGAAATCCGTAGACCAACGGTGCTGAGTGTTCTTATATTGCCAATACTTTCCTTGTGCATGAAAGGTGAGGGCTAACAAAAGGTGCCTTCTGTGTTTCCGAATATTTTTGTTCCTGAGTGCTTGAAGGAAAAGTTCTCTCATCCTGGCTGCAAATGCTGCCAGACAGTACAACGTGCAACAAAGGGGGCGCACGCAATCATGAGGCGCATAACTCACACATAAATTTAGAAAAATAATAATGAGAGGTATACAAAAATACGCTGTGTTCGCGATCACCAAGTTCGGGTTGAAGCGAGAGGCCGCATGAAGGGGTAGTTTGCTCGTCGCTGCTGCCGCACTTCAACACGCCCGCGTTTTGACAGCGAGTGTTCGCGATCATCGAGTGAGATGTGTTGATGTTTGCTTGTGCACGCTGGAAGCCGTGCTTGTCAAATAATTAGTAAGCGAATATTTACAGCGCTTTTTACAGCTGACAAAGCTACTAACCTGACTGCGTATAGCTGTCTAATAATTTGCAATCGCAATCAATGCATTAGTTTTCGGGCAAAGCTGAGACTTTTTTCTCATCCGGTTTCATTTCCATTTATTTATGATCTGATCTATTTCCATTAACACTACAAATACCTTCCCGATGCTTTCCTTTGTGTCACTGTCTGTTGGCTCCTTACGATTGCGACTGGTGAAAATTTGTCCCCTTTATACCGGGTGTATCAGCAAACACTTTCAAAAGTTTTCTAGGTTCCCGGTGGCAGATAGCACAATTCTAGTTCATCGGCTGGTCTACTCGAAGAAGCGGACATTACTTGTACTAAAGGCTGATTAACCAAAAACTAACCAAAAAATTAAGCAAGGTTTAAGTGATTACCCCTTGGTCCACATTAAAAGTTTCAAATTCAATAGGTAGAGTTCAGAAGGCGAATTCACTTGGAACGAATTCTCAAGATGGCTCCAGTTGCCAGATATTATTTCCCAAACATTTCGGCGCAATGTATTGGCGCTGCAGTTACTATTGTGCTTCAATGCATAAAACGATGTTTTGTTAAGAAATTAACTGGAACGCTAGTGCATTTCTTCGCAAAGTTCGGGAATTAGTATACCGAAACTGATGTCATCCTGAGAATTCTTTCCAAGTGTATCCGTCGTGTGAACTCCATGGCTAGAATTTGTATATTGCAATATGAGCCATAAGGTAATTACCAAAAACTCAATTAGTATTTTTAATTAGTCGATTATACATTTTAACTTTTTCTGTAAGTAATGTCCGCCTCTCCGAGTAGACCAACTCATGAACTGGAATTGGGCTATCTGCCACAAGCAACCTTCAGTAATTTTTGAAAGTTTTTGCTGAAACACCCTGGAGTACGTTTAAGTCATGTTATAAGCACCGAAAAAACAATGACACGAAGGACATCATTTCCCCTCTGCTGTCGTTGGTGTCAATTTTTGTTCGCTTCTTATGACATGAAGAAATCGGGCCGCTTGGTTTTCTGTCTTCTTGGTCATATATATATATATATATATATATATATATATATAGATATATATATATATATATATAGTTGGGCATAAGGAAATCACGCTGGCCCCGGTAGTAAATTGAAGAAAAGAGAAGACGACGTACGTTGTATTAGCACAGTATATTTTGCAACGTTTCGGCTGGTGGACCAGCCTTCGTCAACGCAACAAGTACATGCGATCGCGTTTCCTTATATACACGCTATACATAAGATTGTGTTGTGCACAATAATGATAATGACAATGCAACGTAAAATTCGCGATAACAGCGGCGAAGCTGATCATACGGTAAGTGATTTGGCATTCTCTTAGTACTCGCCACAGCATAGTCAAATCGCACGTAACGAAAGATAGAGATACAATTCGCAATTACACTATATGCAGACATGTTCCGGCCGTAACTAATCATGTAATCTCAGCAGGGGTGGCATACAGCCCACGTGGCACACAACACAGGGATCATTGCAATGCAAGCCACTCGATATCAATAACAAACATGGAAATGTGGCTCACACGTGGCATACAGTAAAGGAACGAATCGTTAGTTTACTAACCAACAACCTGTGGGGGTACTAAAGCGCCATGCGACAGTACAATGCAGGTGATACGCACTGCTCCGCGATATGTTAACCTCCTCAAAATTAAATGAGCAGAATAAAACATCTGGCTGCGCCCCATGCAACAAAGCACGTTGCAAGGTGTGTAGGCATATGCAAACCACCCAGAAAGCGATTAGCACATTTTCAGACTTTACCCTAAAAATTCGCGGATCCTTTAATTGCGACATCTCCAATGTAATATATATTCTTGAGTGCACTGTTTGCAGAAAACAGTATATTGGCCAAACAGAAACCTCGTTCCGAATACGCTTTAATAACCACAGATCGCATGCTAACACGCTTCCTAACCTACCATTATCAAAACATGTTCGCCTACCAGGGCATTCTTTCGAAAACCTCAGGGTTACTATACTTGAATCAGGCTTTCATTCCCATCACGATCGCGAAGTCCGCGAGTCTTACCTGATCTATAAATTTAACACCGTGTCATCTGGCATTAACGAAAGTACAGGCACACTAACTAGTGTTCCTACTAAGCATCCCTGACTTTAGCCGTGACTCCCGATGTCTGCCATTAAACGTAGCTTTTCTTTAAAAACTACATTTTTTTCTCCTTATCATCATCATTTCATCATCATCATTCAGCCTGCTCAACTATGGCGGTTACTGAGCAGTGCGTATCACCTGCATTGTACTGTCGCATGGCGCTTTAGTACCCCCACAGGTTGTTGGTTAGTAAACTAACGATTCGTTCCTTTACTGTATGCCACGTGTGAGCCACATTTCCATGTTTGTTATTGATATCGAGTGGCTTGCATTGCAATGATCCCTGTGTTGTGTGCCACGTGGGCTGTATGCCACCCCTGCTGAGATTACATGATTAGTTACGGCCGGAACATGTCTGCATATAGTGTAATTGCGAATTGTATCTCTATCTTTCGTTACGTGCGATTTGACTATGCTGTGGCGAGTACAAAGAGAATGCCAAATCACTTACCGTATGATCAGCTTCGCCGCTGTTATCGCGAATTTTACGTTGCATTGTCATTATCATTATTGTGCACAACACAATCTTATGTATAGCGTGTATATAAGGAAACGCGATCGCATGTACTTGTTGCGTTGACGAAGGCTGGTCCACCAGCCGAAACGTTGCAAATATACTGTGCTAATACAACGTACGTCGTCTTCTCTTTTCTTCAATATATATATATATATATATATATATATATATATATATATATATGATCGTGAATTCTACGAATCACGCGGGCCGCGTAGGCACAACTTCAGAAGAGTACGCCATAAGTGTTTTTGAAGAATATATTTCACAAATATGTTGCACTATATTGTGCAAGAGCAACTTATGTCGCATTGTTTTATCTGAAATTGTACGGGGAGATCACTTTTTGTTTTGCGGAATTTTCAAAGATCAGCTGTTTTATTTCTCGTTTATTTAAAAAGGGACCTAGTTCTATTCCTTGTTCTGCATTATCCAGAGAGGCGTACATTACCTCCACGAGAAATCAAACACACATCCATATAATTGAAAGAAATAATATTGAACTTTTCATTTATTCCTTTATGGCACATATTGCAATTAAAATATAGTAGACACTCAGTTTGCAAGACCCATCCACTTGGAATGAATTTTTAGAATGACATCAGTTTAGAGATATGTGCTGTCAAGCCAGGTTTCAACATGCGCTGTTGTTTTGAGCATAATCACAATAATCATCATTAGCCTATTTTTAGGTCCGTTTCAGGACGAAGGCCTCTCCCTGCGATCTCCAGTTACCGCTGTCTTAAGCTAGCTGATTCCAATTTATACCTGCAAATTTCCTGATTTCATCACCCCACCTAGTTTTCTGCCGTCCTCGAATTTTGGTTTACTTACATTTTAATAAAGCGCCCTTTTATGCATTGAAGCTCTAAAACAGCTGTACCTCCAATGTATTTCATCCCACACCTTGGAAAATAATATCTACAAATTGGCGTTATCCTGCCCGTAGATTCATTTCAATTGGATACGTCTGCAGCACACAGGATCTCAGGCCGTATAACTTATGACCGTCAAAATGAGCGATGTAAAATTCAGTCCAAGTTAAAACATTTCAGAGCAATAAAAACCCTAAAGAAATTAATAAGGCACCTCACATAGACAAAAACGCAAAAACAAGTTATGAGTGGAAACTCTAGAACAATAGCCTGCAAGCAAGGCTCGTTGTGAGAGGGGATGTACATAATGCACTCCTCTGACTGAAAGGATTGTCCGTTTTAAAGTTCTCAGATGTGTGCATATGTGGAAACGGCACGTGCCTTTGAAGTATTTTTCTGCGTATTTTTTATTATTCACTGATAGTTTTCTGGTCTCCAGTAATTTTTAATTCGACTTCAATGTGCGCATGCGCATATACTCTTCGCGCTCCTTTTTTTTTACTTTTTTTTACAGTGTGGCTCCAGTGCAGCCGCTTTATTGCGCGAGTACTTGGGAACGTGTGTGGTGTGGGGAGAGA
This sequence comes from Dermacentor silvarum, assembly GCF_013339745.2. Taxonomy (NCBI): domain Eukaryota; kingdom Metazoa; phylum Arthropoda; class Arachnida; order Ixodida; family Ixodidae; genus Dermacentor; species Dermacentor silvarum. Next base: position 35,512,735 of record NC_051164.1, on the reverse strand, counting down.
ACTCAATTTCATAAAATGTTACTGCTAAAAAATTGCAGAGTTTTACGTGCCAAAATCTTGATATAATTTTGAGGCACACCCTAAAGTTGGCGACTGCGCAATACTTTGGTTCTTTTAACGTTCATTCAATGCACGGTACAAGAGCACTTTTGCATTTCGCCTCCATCGAAATGCTGCCGTCGTCGGCAGATATCGAACCAGCGACATCTCGCTCAACGGCCCAACGCCGTATCCGCTAAGCCATCATGGCGGTAAAAGGCTAATGTGCACCCCGTGAAAGCATCCTGTTGCTAACTTGCACTTCGGGAGCACAATATAAGTAAACATATATTTTCTGACACTATCACAGTAAGGTCAAATACTTGTTATGCGCAGGTATGCCGCGACATCGCAAGCGAGTCACTCAAAGCAGGTCATCCATATTCTGTCATCATCGTATAACTCCACTGGTTGCCCAAGTTGCCCGGACATCAAAGGGTAAGATGAAAGCTTCTATCAGCTTCATCAGATGTGTGTGGCATGCGTTAGTACTTTCTACCTCTCATGCTACCCCGACACGAAACGAAGCCTCATCAAGGCTGCACGAAGAAGGAAGAAAGAATAAAAAAATATTTGCGGTTTGATTTTTCACTTCCAGGACACGATGATTGCTTGCTGTCAAAGATTGTGTTCGCTTCTCCCCGCGGCATCCATATTCTTCTTGAACAATGCTACTCTCGAGAAGGGAAATTTCCCGCGGGCAAGTATACAAGAACCCCTGACTCATTGTCATTGCCCCATGTGTCTCGCCTTTCCCAAAGTTTCTTCCGGTTTTGATTAGAGATCATCGCATTCTTTAGCCGGGAATTGTTGGCTTGACAGGCACAACGTCGTTGCAGTTATCGCATCTGCAGAAAAAATTAGAAAAAGAAAGCTCTCGTGTTCGAAATTGAAGACAAGTGTTAGACATGAAAACGAAAAGCTTTTGAGTTCTCTTTGTGCATATCAACCTCTTTGGGGTCCGCCTTTAACCTATATCTCGATTTCTTGCCATGTCCCAACCAACTCGTTAGGGAAGTTTCCGAACAGAGAGTTCGTATATGTTGTAATCTCCGAAGACGCATTCCTCAACTTCATGCAAACAAAGCAGACTCGAGATCAGCAAACAGTCCAGGATATACTCCATACTATATAGTCTCAGATCCGTGTTTCCTTAGTTTCACTTGCAGCCTCATTTTAGTAGATTTATATTGGCTGTGTTCCCGTGCCAATATCATAAGTTCTCAGTGTTGCAATGTGGATGCATTTGCGTTGCTCAACGCGCCGACAGCCCGATTGAATACGTTTTTTTTTTCGTTTTCCTGTTCCAGTTTGTCCTATCAGCCTGTCGTCGGGTTGAAATAGCGTGATTGCGAAAACCATCGACGTTGGATCTTATTGGTGGGTGAGCTAGTAGCTCTGTTTCTTTATTTCTATAGACACACTTAGTAGTACTGAAATCAATTTTGCGACTGTTTCGTATTCCAACGAGTTCGAAACTAGCGGGTGGTATGTGTCGCACTCTTTTTCTTCTGTGGAAAGCTCGTGTCACTCTTTATAGGAAAGTGCATGAGTTCATTGCAAGAATTGAATGTTTATGCATAGAAATGGCGCCAGTGTGCAAGGTGTGCCTTGACTGCACGAAAGAAAGAGACCTTGCGCGCAAGAAAAAAATATCCGCACGTAAATATATACACGCCGTGTCTAAGCAATTTGGGAAGTGGTTTTAAAACCCGCGCCTGCCATGATGCTTATCAGTAATACCGACATGGTATTAATACCAACTTTGAATACCGACCGATTACGGCTGACTGCGTTGGAAGGCGCCCAAAATATGTTCTAGACGGGACAGTTCCAATGCCAGCGTATAAAAGGACGTAAGCGTGAACATTTGTATGCGAAATAATTAGCCCTGAGGCCCGGAATTTTTTATAGGAGTAATATTCCGAAAGAACGTCTGTGTTGCTCGATCCGAAAGACCACGTCCGCACAATGCCAGTGCTCAAATATGCAGTAGCACGCTTGCTACTGCATAACAGGCCATGTTTGGTGTGCCCGATAATGGTCATGTTTAGTTTTTCCTGTTTTCTTCTTCCTATAGTTAGAACAAAAGCGAAATACGCTACACATTCGTGGGACTAGTGGGAAAGATGAACTCCGACCCTTAAGCAATGAGCGGTCTAACAGCCGCACCCCCTTTCCGTCGGGCACACGTTAACTATTGATTGTTATTTTTGAAGTCCTGTATACCGCGCAATACGCGTAAACCCACCATAAAGTCTATTGATGGAGATGGTGCATTTCTTTTCGGCTGTTAGCAGGATAACTGCAGTAATGAAAGCTATCTTTAGATGCGAGGCATGAAATCTTCAATAATCCTTCATATAAAAAAACGGCATTCACTAATGGTCGTTGCTGCTGAAAAACTATCCTGTCTACAGAATACAAGCACACATGCCACCCCCGCTGTATGCAGGATTATTTCACTCTTCACGCAGACTCCACTTCACAGCAAAAGCTGAAAGTCTGCGATGGTCGCCACTCGCAAGCCTAGACTCTGTGTCGTTGCAAACGCAGAAGCAGCAGTAACCTTGATAACAAGTAAACAAACATTCAACCGCGACGTTTCGCATAATAAGTGCTTGCTTGCCATTTCAGTGGCAGAGGAATTTATAAAGTCTTGAGCTTTCATTCTCCACAACTCAGCACAAGAATAATTTCATCTCGAGGGGCGCGGCTTCGCTCTCACAGCAGCCTCCCAGTTTCTTTCGATATCCCGCACTCTGATAGCCGAAATTTGTGTTGCCAAAGTTACGCTGGTCATCGCATTTTCTTTTTTATCCAGAAGTTGATATGACTTGTACGGAGAGCTTGCTTCCATTTCCAATTACGATGAGTCCACTGTTCCAATTACGATGAGACCAGGTTTAAAAGTTAATTATTGAATTTGTTTGGTTAGCGACTAATTACCACCTATCACCCCTAACCCCGCTATCGCCACTACCGATGACATGTCTCATAAAAACAGTACTTGTATTTAAAATCGGTTATTTTTAAACACTACTTAGTTTTAGTTGAAACAGCCTGTATTTATCGCAAAATGCAGTACGCCTGCAACCGTTGAGATCACGTCGAGTGGGCCCTACGGTAATCATCATCAAGTATAGTTGGGAGGACATGAAAATTCAGAGTGTCATTGGCCTGCCGCTCTTTAATGATGCGTCAATTATTGGTAAAGGCATTCCTAAATATTTGGGGGAAGCCTGTTGCAGCGCCCGTGACATTTTGAGGGCACCGCCTTCCTTTCTAGTAAATAAAATGTCTGGCAGTTTAAACATTGCTGCGGTATTATAAAATAACATGTCATTTCAAAATGTCGTATTTATCATGCCACGATTGCAGGCTTTTATCAGATGGGTGCCAATTTTCCTTATAAGGCTGTTCTTTTCAAAAAAGATTCAGCCATCTGTCAGCGCCTGGTCCGTTTCATTTCCTCCGTTGTCGCAGTATTTAGGTAACTGAATTTTATTGAGGCTGTAGGGAAGGGTAAGTGAAAGTGAATTTCAGGCTCCACTGTGTAGTTGCGAAATGTTCTGCGAACACTCGAGAGATGACGTCACTACTCGTGTTGACAGGAACCATGACGTCCCACCAAAAGGGAGAATCAAAGACTGCGAGGGACGGAAAGGGTGGAGAAACGATGTTTACAACATCGAATTTTGAAGACAGACAATTTTAGACACAAAATTAAACGTTCAAAATTTTTTTCTGAGCTACCATGACTTCGGACAAACATTCGTGGCCTAAGTGGTAAGCATCAAAGCAATAAGAAATGTTAATTTCATTTTCCTGTTTATTGGACTAGCCTTCTTTGCGTAGCATAGTATTGACTCTGTAAAGGTAATAACTATTCTCCAAACAAAATAACCTATAATTCGCACAGCATTGCAGAAAGTTGGTTTTCCGTATAACGCAAGCCGTGGTACCAGATGTAATATTCTACTATCCAAATAAAAATAGCACGTCAACCATCATAAGGCTACATTTCGTCCCCTCTATACAAACGTCTGGCAGCCTTTCCCTGGAACGTTGTACGGTTTGCTATTTTGCTCAATTGGTGCATACCATTGGCATGACTTTCAACATTGACTTTCAAATTCAGAATAAAGGTGTTCAGTAAACGTCCTTCTTATCCATTCACGAGAGGAGCTTACGACATCTGCCTCATTAACAAAACAAAAGGTTAAAGAGGTCATACAGAGGAAACTGCCGCCTTTGTCATGAATGTGCGGGCCACCTTTAAACAGAATTGCCAATGAAATATTTCAATATTCTGAATACCTTCGCCACATAGTAACGGCTACGATAATATCCAACTGCTTACTTTTTTGATTTCGGATGGCTGTGCTCTCATTACCATTGCTTTCACTCGACGCGCTATTTACATTGACCCTTCACTAAGTTACACGTGTGCTTATTAACTGGCAGCACTGCATAATTTATAAAAGACGGCAATCCTTGACTTCGTGTGCCGTACATGGTTAAGTTCTCCTGTGGCTTTCGCACAGAGCTGAGTTATTATACTGCAGCTGCAGCGATTAAATACCGACGAGGGGCACTTTCGTAAGCGCCTTTGAACCATCTGCCCCCCCCCCCCCCCCCCTCAATACTAGCTGCGACCAAAATTAGGTATTTCGACACTCACCCCGAACGGATGGCGTCGACACACATCGTAAACTCCAACTGTATTCTATTGGCCCTGGAGTAGGCACTGTGAAAGGGTATACCTCTATATGTAGAGGGTGGAGACTTTCGTGAGTATACGCCGAAAGACGTGGCAAGGACTCAATTCGTCGCGAAGGGCGTTTCGTAAAAGGCAGTGCACAGTCGGCCAGCGGGGTAAATTGAACGCGACGGCACCCCAATCTGAAAGTTTCGGCGAGCCTCAGTGATCTACAGGTGTCTTGGAAACTTCACGTTGTCCTAAAGCATGCTGTAACCAGCGGTGAAGCAACTGGAGCCACATATGAGCTTTTTATAAAGCATGTATGGAAATTACACACAAGGCACATATACGATTTTTTTTAACCAGTATGCGTTGCCGTCAAGAACATCACGTGGATACATGCACTTAGACAGCAAAATGATTGTGGTTAGTACCGAGAAGAGAATGATAATTTTGCAGGGCTCTGGGCAAATTGTGCTTTCTCTTTTTTTTCGTATTTTACATGTGATATTACTTTTACATTAAAAAGCATATATGCAACGAGTAACGTCAGTGTGGTAAATTAGGTAAATTAGGTTTCGCATCTAACGGCATTAACACCGTAGCCGTCTGTAATGAGTTGCAGTGGTTGCATTTTGTGCGGAATGTTCGGAGCATGACAACGCGTTAACGACCATGCCTTCGAGGTTATTACTCACTAGAGAAAGCTCAGCGTGATGAATATCACTTTGGTAATCGTACGGCACAAATGTTGCTCCCACACATTTATGATAGCGTGCAACTGCACATGCTACGCTGAAGTAATAGTAAAGTGATCGTACAGAAACACTACACGCTTCATTGCTTGTTGCGTTAATGTATGTGTCTTATTTTGAAGCGACATGTGTTGCACTTTCGTACTTAGGGTGGTTTTCCCCAAGCTGGATGTCGTGAGGGTGCACAAAGTTTTTTTTTTTCGTTTACACACTGCGTGAGATACTTTTTTAAATCTGTGCATTTCTGATATAAAAAAACGTTCCAAACACTTAAATAAACTTTGACTTTGAACAATCATTTAATTTGCCTATGCGTGTAAGACTGCGCATGTAGACAACTCCTATGAAATGAACTGACTGTAGTTATTTTTAGTCCAGCTGGCGATATTTTTCGAGAGAAATTAAATAACCCTGGTCGAAAACAAAGTTTAAATCAATACGACGAACAAGACACGCAATGCATGACTGGCACGAGAAGCAGGGCGGCGCTCTGCTTTTTTTTTTGTTAGCAGTAGAGAATGCATGAACGTGCCTGCAGAATTTTTCTGGAAGGATTGCAACTGAGCAATATAATACATAATTTAAAGTGCACTGGGACAGGCTGTGTATACGACAAGCTTTGCTTTTTGTTTGCTTTTCTGGAACATTCACATTACCGGAATGATTGAGAAAAATTCATTCTGAGTGCATTTTTGTGCTGCTCGATTCTCACGCTGTGCGTTATTCATGTGCCCCGCATCACGGTTCTGGTTGCGCTGCGGCCTGCGCGCTGGATATTGCGTGAAAAGCAACCCAAAAACAGAATTCCTCTCTTTTTACACTTCATGGTGCAAAGAAGTTTAGCTGGCGCCTTCATTGCAATCCTGGAATACCTGAGAGATCGAGTGTTCGGGGAGACTGGTTGTCGTCCTGGGCAATAGTTCATAAAGCCGCTGGCTAGCTTTGCCTCTAGCTTGGCTTTATTGCAACAAATCCTGCTTTTCATGTATCACGAAGATTCTCTGGCGAACTGATGACGAACCTGAGTACTGTTCTTTTCAATGTTGCACGCAGTGCGCAACATCGCATGGCCTTAAAGTTTAAGGAATACACCGCCTCAGAAACTAAAGTATCAAGTAGAGTTAAATCAAGTAGACGTTGCTATCGTACAGACTGATGGTGAAGTCAGCTGCACGTGCCTGAGCAAATAAGTACCCACGTCGTCTAGGCTATTATCGCGTCGAAACACATTTGGCAACATGTCCCATTTCGTGCGCCACACCTCACAACGTATACTGTGGCTGTAGCACAGAATGTTTCGTTTACTTTTTTTTTCAGCTAAGGTTTTACGACGAATCTAAAACATTAGGGCGAGAAAGGGCCGCTGATCATTTATGTTTCCTGAAGAATAAATGCTTGAGTCTGAGAAATGATGTCAATGGGACAGTTAGGTCAACGGTTCACGTGTATGACAACTGCCGGTGCCAGTTTGATGTTTCATCATATTTGCATATTATTACTACACACGCGCAAAAAAGCACAATCAGACATTATATTTAGGAGTACATATTTTATTTCCTGATAATTGCGTCACTCGCGCATCTGCGTGAAATCGAAGCCAGGCTATGTAGCTGTGTATGGTAAACACTGACATTAGAATGCGTTTTTTCCTTTTCTTTTTGTGCCTATAGAATGAGCAAAGTACATGCTTGATCGTATACGTGGATAATGTGAGACGCGGCACCTTCTTCACCTTGTCATAAACATAGATGACAGACATTCAAGGAGGAGTTTATATTAAGTGAGAAATTGACGCAAGCACTGCGATGAAGGTGTGTGCAATGAGCCAAGTAATTTATGTGTAGAATGACGCGTCTTACGTAATAGGTCTCCTTCGTGGATAGCACTAAGTTTTATTCATGTAGGCTAGAAAGAAAAGCCGGCAGGTCCCACGCCCTGTGGGAATCGATGTTTTGCGAAGCAGAATGCGGGGAGCCGACCAAGTTAGCGCAGCGACCATGAGAACACCAAGACGTAGGCAGCTGTTTAATGACCTGCATAACACGCATGTCTTGACATTCATGTCATGCCCTATCATTTATGTGCGAACCCAATTCAGTGGCTTTTGAGTGTCAATCTCTTTTCGCTGAGTCATTGTCATTTCTTCTGAGTCATGACTGCGACTTTTACCGTCATCCTTTAGTGTTTCCTTCACTTAGTAGCCACGTCCGAATCCATTTAAGCGGTTTTTGAGTGTTAATCTTTTTTCGCTGAGACATTAACCTTTTTGCTGAGTCATGCTCATGTCTATGACATCTACTATCATCCTTTACTGTTTCCTTCATTTAGTAGCCGTGTCCGAACCCATTTCAGTGATTCCTCAGTGTTAACCATTTCTCGCTGAGTAATTTTCATTTTTGCTTAGTCATGCTCATGGCTATGACTTCTACCATCATCCTTTAGTGTTTCCTTCACTTAGTATCCATGTCCTAACCTGTTACAGTTACATACCGTGTTAACAAAACCATGGGAGCCCCAAGAATAAGGCGGCTGTTTTATGGCCAGTATGACACACTTCATGATATTCATGTCATGACCTACCATTTATGTTCGTCATACAATCTTGTCATAATATGCCAATTTTGGTACACACCAAGTTAACGAAACAACCACGAGAGCACCAAGACGTAGGCGGCTGTTTCATGGCTACATGACACACGTCATGATATTCATGTCATGACCTATCATTTATGTTCGTCATACTGTCTTGTCATACTATGCGAATTTTGGTACACACCAAGGTAACGAAACGACCATGAGAGCGCTAAGACGTAGGTGGCTGTTTCATGACCTACATGACATACATTTTATTATATTATTGTCATGACCTATCACTTTTGTTCGTCATATACTGTTCTCAAACTATGCCAATTTTGGTATCCACCAATTAACAAAACGACCATTAGAACACCAAGACGTCACCGGCTAATAGGTAAAATATAGATTTATATATATATATATATATATATATATATATATATATAGACAGATACTGTCAAAGTGGCAAATGTTCGCCAAGAAATGCTTCGCATTTAAAAACATACAAGCTAGAAGGCAGAAATTTCCTTTATCGTGGCCGGCCGAAAGTTGGCTATACATTGCGCGAAGGTTAACCTTGGTTTCAATGGTATTTGTCGAACGTCGCGGGTCGGAGCGTTAATGCGGCACTATAGAACATTCGCTCTTGAGCGTATCGCTAATACATTATATCATACTGGTTGCATAGTTTCGCGGTCTCTTTGTTTTCTGGTCATCCATTCTCTTTCCATACTCTGTTGAAGCCTCGGGGACGGGTCGCTATAACTATCAGACCCAATTGCATGGAATATCTACGCTCCTACAGGGGCGGAGCAATCTCGAAATGTCGAGAAAAAAAACAGGCTTCGAAAGAATCATCGTCCCACGCATCTAAGTTTATCCTTTCTTGCGCAGCAGCCTGTCTCTCACTCTGCGTCAGAATTTGCTGGCGCAATGACATATAAAAGCTGTGTACGGTGACCTTTCGCTAGACCGCCTCCGAATTTCCTGTTCTGTTGGCTTTCCGGCCTTAGGAATAAGTCCACAGGGTGCGATACCCACTATGTGCGTGTGCCGTGTAATATTTTATATCCTTTCTTTTGCTCGTTGTCTTCCTTTCCTGCCTTTCTCATTCTTCTGTACTCCGTATAAACGCCGAACGACGTGAATGGAAGAGTGAACGGGGAAAGTGAGCGGAGAATTGTGAGGAGTTAGAGATGATTACGCATGGAATAGGCACGCAAAGCAAATGTAACGTCGTCTTAAACTATAGATGAGCATAGAAATCCTCGAAATTTGTATGTGTAGAAATTAACGCAATGAATAAGACAGGAACCAGACGTCGTTAGGACGTTATAACCAATCTATGGAGGACATGCCATAGTATTTTGGGTGCTCCAAACTAGATAACGTGTATACTCCCAGTATATTTTCTGTTTCTTGGAATTACCCTAATCACTCCTTAAGCAACGTCAATGTTGTACAAAAGGGCTAGCAATTATGCTTGGTGCTTCAGCACCAACAATTTGTACGACAATTTGTTGCGGCCCTTTGAATCTTCGCTTCAGACCTTTGATTTTTTTCTTCAAGAAAGTAACGAACATTACACGAGCATAATCACAATTCGGGCATTTTTAGCAGGTTATAATAACCCGCTGCTTGCGCGCTGTAGAATCCGGCTGGAAGTTCTTAATAAGGTGTTGCACAAACGGAAACCATAAACACCTTCTGTTATTGTGCTGTGCGCACACCGTGTTCCCTAATTAATTCTTGCTTACCTTTTCGACACCAAGGTAATATTTATGTATGCGTTCAAGAACAGCAATTATTACCTCGTTGAAGCTTTTTTTTTTCTCAGAACCCGCCGCTGCGGCAAATAATTGGCGCGTGTCGCTGCGCTCCCTATAGAAGAGTAAAAAAAAATAAGTCTGCAGCCGTTACTAAACTTCGCTAATTAAAACCTGCTTTTACCCCCCGGACCGCTGAGCCGTTGCATAGAAAGAAATATGATACGTGCAAACATAAAAATGTTTTCTCACATTATAAATCAAAGTTTGTAACAATCTATTCCCGCATGAACACTTTTGGAGTTGCTAGATCTGAAGGAGGCCTTTGTTATACTTGCGATATCTTTGGGAGGCTCAGATTACATAATGCGAATAGAAACGCTGGTGGAGGCAGCATAAGAAAAGAAGAGTTAGCGTCCTGTGTAACCAAGGAGTGAGGTGGTTTGTAGACGCTTAAGAATTTATTCTCGCCATGCACACATGCCACGTAGAGCGTGAGTTGAAGGTTCAATGATTAACGCTTTCACTACCGTAGACGAGCTGAGCTAGTCCACACGATTTGTACCGCTCCCACCGAAGATGAGCTGGGCTTGTCCACACTGAAACAAGCGCTTACCCACTGCTGCTTTCAAGTTACCCTGATGAATTTGGTAAGTTGTCTTTGGCTTCAACACACGGCGCAGTAAAAAATAAAAACGCGCTCAAAGCTTGCATCTTGGCCGAAAAACGTTTTGATGCTGGCAACTGGGATTGAGAAATAGCGTCCTGCTCTGTGGGTGCGTGCAGCTGCAACGCTCCGCTCCAGAAAAAAGAAAAAAAAAGAACGTTTGTTTGCGGATGTTTTGTTGGTCTCAGACAGTGAAGAAGTTTGGTTCTCCGAGAGTGGCAGCGAGGATACTGAGCAAGCATATCTTCTCGGAATCATCGGATTCTGATGTCAACAGCGTCTCGACGTGTTGGCAGTGGACGCCGATAGATGTAAAGAACCCCCCATCACCGCCTCCTAGGTTAGTTTTCACGCCGCGCCTGGCATAAAGAAACCCATGACAGAGGATGGAAAGTGTGCGCGGTATTACTACAGAAAGTCGGACAATCTCCGCTGTACAGTGCAGTGAAGCCAACTATCTCTCCATATTAAAAAATATTTTGAGTGTATCTTACAAATAAAGTTTCTTTAGGGATATGTTTTGGTTGTTTCAAGATACGTATAATTATTTAGGCGAAAATATCGGTAATTTGTTATTATGTTTGACCAAAAATCTAGGTAGGGAAAGTGTTAATTACAGTCTCCCTGTCACGTCGATCCCCGTGCAAAATTGAAACTGCGGTGTATAAGCCCACCGAAAAATGCCATGCTCTAGTTGTAGTTGTCCGACTGTAGTAGGCGCAAGCATCACACTTCTTCAATGATTGTCTATGCTTGTGGAAAGTATATCTGAGTACTTTGAGCTGCTGGCTGGTGACTTAAGTCTCTGTGGCAGAATGGCGTAGTTACAATTCCTCATCATACACGAACTGCTTCCGTACAAAAATGCGAGACGAGAAGTCGTGAAGAAAGAACTCACATATCATATCTATCTTCAACCCGCTTGGCAACCTTGCATTGGGGGACGGAACAGAAAAGAATAAGACGACAGAAAATCCAGTGTTGATCTCGCCGACGTAGTGAAAGTTTTTGGCGTGGTATCGCGGACCTGTAGACGTTAGCTTGTCGAATGCCCTCGCATACCAACTCAGACGTTGGATGATAAATAACAATAATAACAAAAAAATTCACGAGTCATTACACTCTGTGAACGTGGGTGACCAGCAAGCTGTTTAGCGCGCGACACAGAGGTAACACATAGTTTTCAACAAAGGTGCGAACATATTTATTGTCCTGGTTGGTGGTCATCATGACGATAAGCACGCACTGACATTCGCGTATCACGTGTGTTATTAAACTTTTCTGTCACGCAAGACGGACATACGCCTTTAAGCAATGGCTCACACCCCCGTAAATGCGGCCTCCCCGTTACAACAATTGAAGAGAAGGGAAATTCTACACTAGAATGATGAGCGGCAATGAAGCCAGCTGTGGAAGAAGAAGATGATGAAGAACGCGGAATCAGTGGCACGAGCGCGATCGCGCGGTAGCGCCGACCCAACCCTTTGCCATTGGCCTCCTTATCAGGCGCACACTACGTCACGCATAACGTCATATATTCAAAGACAAAAATCGTCACAGAGATACACCTGTCACGGCAGCCCGGTGGTATAGAACAAACATAGCCAATAAAGAGCACACCGTACCACATGAATATGCTCTATGACGGGCTGCGCTCTCGGGAGGGAGTAGGGTAGGGGCCCCTGGTAAAGACAACCATTACCTCCTCTCCGGCACCTCCACATAACTTCCTGGAAAGCAGGAGTGATGTCACCAATGACCAATTTTATTCTTGAATTTATTGATTCTGGGTCTGACAATGGCTGAGAAAGGAAGCTGCGGCAGCGGAACCCGGTGTGGCTTGATTGCGTAATTATGACGTCCAATGAGAGGGGCAGAAGTATGCGCGCTCTGGCGGCATTTTCTGCAACCATTGTGGAAGTACGGCTAATACACATGAGCAGCTCAATGAGCAACAATGGAAGCACTTTCGGTCGCACCTCACTTCACGAAGTTCCCAGTACTCTCTCATGTGAGTATGGCCTAAGGTTGGCAACTAGTGTATCCGAAATTATAATCTCCTCCCGGAGCCTGCTCAGTAGTGAATTGTGCTTTTGCCGACTACCCTAGTACATCCATTCTCGCAGACAGGCTCTCTAAGGTGCAAGCTATAGGTATGTAAGCTCCTTACTTATTTTTCACTGAGGAATACATTATGAAGTATGCTTAGCCACCACTACATTTCAGCTGCTTCTGTTGTCTGTTGCATTATTGCAAATCTCCTCTTCGTAGGAGATTTGCAATAAAAAAAATAATCGGAAGCACTAATGCGCTGTGCGGGCCGGCGCGTTCTATGAATTAGCATTGAGCAACACCTGGAGTGCAGTCGCGGCCTTTGTAGAAGTGTTGTATTTGTAGCAATGCGCGAAAATGATACTTACGCGAACAGCTTTCAGGTGATATCTTCCTAAGCAATCCTATAGGCACCTTTTCGTTGCCGAAATCTAAACGCTGGATGCTGTATTGCGAAATGATCCTACCTCCATTTTTCTCGTTCACGAACTCTGCTGACGTGAGGATTTCTTTCGATAGCATTTAATATCATTTGCTAGAGTAACTTAGGAGAACCAGAGGAACTGAGTGGCTAGACTTTTGTTGATATTTCACCTTCGTCATAAACGGAGGGAAATTGCCACATTCATTCTTGAGCTCTTTAGAACACAATGTAGTCAATCTTTACCGCTAAAGATTTAACTGAGACCTAGAAGACGCTGTCAAAATCCATGACGTCACGGTGAGCTGGTGCGGAAACTTCAATGGGGCGTCGCCACTCGCCTTCTGCGCAAGATGCAGCCCATCGGAATCATCTCTTCTTCAGTTGTACCAAGCTCTGTTCGTAGGCTATATAAGATACAGCATGCCGATGCTCTCGAACATGAGACCCAGCTGTGTGCGGACGTTAGAGAGCACAAGCTCAATGTTTGCGCACGTGCTTGGGCCTACCACGCTGCACCTCAACGAATGGAACCATTGCGGAAGCTCGAGCTAGTTCCATCAACGTATATATGCTCTGCGAACCTCTTCGAGTGCACCTACGCTATAGGCAACAGTCCCTATCAGCACTCCCTGCCACACACCCAAACTGCAGTTTTTCAAGAACTATATTGCGTCATGAGAACATTCTGCCGTTTAGATTCTCTTCCCCATGCATTCATAGTGCACCTCCGTGGGTCCTGCCTACACCGCTTGTTAAACTTCAAATCCCTCGGATTACGAGGAAGTCCTGTGTTTCATCCATTGGCCTTAAGCAACTTACCCTATCGCACATTTTTACAGCATACAGTGGTACTTCTCACGTGTATACCGATGGCTCTGTTACCCCATGTGCCTCCGCCGCAGCCTTTGTCATCCCGCAAATGTCCATCGCTCGACGATTTAAATTAGACCACAGGACCACTTCAACTGCTGCAGAACTTGTTGCTATCCGCGAGGCAATATGATTCCTTGCAAGAGAGCCTCCTCGCATATGGACTTTATTTTGCGAAGCCAAACCCACTCTTCAAGCCATTGAGTGCGTTGTGAGACAAGGCCCTTATTATATTTTAGCTCTAGAAATCGCAGAGCTTCTCGACATTGCGACCAAATGCGGCCACCACGTCACCTTTTAGTGGATATCTGCACACTGTGGCGTGATAGAAATGAACAAGCAGATGCTGAAGCTAAAATAGCTGTAAATAATGCGCCAGAAGTAAGCATCACGTTCTCACGAACAGACACGAATTCCCTGCTTCGGTGCGTTATGCGGAACTCTGCACTTGAGTACTGGACCAATCCTGATCGACGACACAAGCGACTGCACAAATGGGACCCAAAAATGAAGTTCCGCATGCCTCATAAACTGAAGAGGAGCATAACAAGTCTGCTACACCGGATTCGTCTTGGTGTTGAACTCACGAGGCGTTATACACATATCATCGGCTGCAGTGACACTGGTCCCAACTGCGATCACTGCCCAGTGCCAGAAACACTTGAGCACATATTTTGCTCATGCCCAGCGTACGCGCAAGAACGGCAGAGCCTCATGTCTACTATTCAGCGAGTGACTAAAAGACCAATGTCTGACGAGACTGTCTTAGGTCCTTGGCCTGACGCCAACAGCGCAGCTGTGGTCATCGAAGTGACTATAGTTTCCTTCAAGCCACTGGACTCCATGCACGGCTCTACTATGACCTCAACGGGATGGACATGTGCATACGCCCCTCCTAATCTTATCATCATCATTCATCGCTCTTTTTATCCCCTCCCCCCTTCTCCAGTGTAGAGTAGCAGGCCAGAGCAAACTAACGCTCAAGCGGACCTCTCTGCCTTTCATCAAATAAACCCCTCTCTCTCTCTCTCTCTCTCTCTCTCTCGTTTTTTATGGCTTACCAAGCGGCTTGTCGTGGCAAAGAGTGATGCTTCTGATATCGTGGAAGGGTAATCTACCGATACAGAAGGAATCATTTTTTCTTTAGAGCCCCTTTAAAGTAGCAAGGACGGCCCAGAAGTGTTTGGCCATGGCAATAGTGAGCGTCCACCTTCCATATAAAACGCATGGTCAAATAAGTGCTGCCCAATAGCGAGGGGCATCCCCCCTCCCCATCACACGGGAGGAGGGGGGGGGGCATGCACTTAATGTTCTTTCTTAATGACGGTGCCGTCTGATGCCAGGAAGTAAAGGTTCACATATCGAAGTCATTTTAACTCGTTCCTGTCCACGTCACATGGAGTGTGCTCGTTCAGATGGTTCGGCCAGCATAACTGACCAACACAAAGTGCATAACGCGGCACTATCGAAGAAAGAAGCCATTTCGCACAAACCCATTGATTACGGCGGAGATTGGATCGTAACCTATTTTCATTTCCTTCCATGAATCTCTCTTTCTCCATTCACACTACATAAGCCACACTTTTAACAGCGAAGGTGTTTAAGCTGGAGATAGTCGGGTGGTGTAACCCGAAATGGTGGGCCAATCCTGGAGGTTGTGCAGGAAGGGTCCAAGCGCAATGGGACATACCTCTGTGAACTAGCGAAGCTGAAAGCTCGAGGATGGTCCATCGAGTGTACTCCGCAAAATCTCCGAGTGGCGATGACGTCACCACGCGTGGCCTAGCAACATTCCGCCCCAGCTGCGCCGACTTCACCGATCCTCGCCACAGCTGCGTGAGCCGTGAAGTCAACGCGCGCGCCGCATCGCTTCGCCTTAGCTTTACCATGCCATGACGTCACTGCGCTGTGCGGAGTGGTTCTTGCGGCTGCGCAGAGACGGAGCGAAGCCATGACGTCACTGCGCCGACCCACGGGATATATTGACCCTTTTCGTGGAGCAGTTTGTTTTAGAGAAACGAGATGGCGCTCCCAGCGGCACGCCATACCTCTCCTCAGAGACCGCGCACGAATACGAAATCATTACCGCTTCTACCTTGCTTCTGTGCGATCAGCCGTTGGAAATGCCACTCGCTAACGCACTGTGCTCCAAGCACGCTGGAATGAATCATGTGGATTGAAGACGTGTGCAGTAGTTGGTTGCAAAAATAGTGACTGGCTGGTTAAGGAATAGAATGAATCTCTGGGGCCAAGTTCGCGGACCGCTGCTGCAACTGTCCGAACGTGTTACCGGCACTTCGGGATGTACGGCTTTCCTCGAGAATACAGAAATTTGCTCATCCGCCCGCCCTGTATCGCTAACCTTCAAAGAAAGGGCTTCATCCCCAGAACGTCAGCAAGAGTGAGTACCACTCGTTAAACAATGACAAAGGGAGGGAGTAGCGCCGCTTCCTGTCATTGTAAGTTTCGCGCACGTTATTTATGCACATCTGTCTGAAAAAGCAGGAAAACTTACGCCCACTCTATCGCCGACGTATCAAGAATAAGTGAATGGGCGCACACTTGAATATATGCGCACTGTATACGCACACTAAATGACCGACTACACCTATGGCGCCCGAGTGGTCGAAGCTGAATGTTTCGTGACGGTCCACAAGAGTTAGCGGGTTACTAGCTGGAATATATATTTGCTACAAGGTATTACAATGTACAAAACAACTATGTTTCAAGCCTTGGGCGCAACTTGAACAAATCTATCGGAACTGAGCACACCCGCGAGCGATTATTCAGAAAATCAGATAGTGGCCGCACCGAGGAACTTCATTGAGTCAGAAACTGACAAGCCAAATATTTGCCGAATAAAGAACAAATAGCAAAACACACTAATCCTGGCTGAATTCATAATCGGAAAGCTTGAGTAGTTTGGAATACATATTTAGCCCCGCTTTTAAACAAGCACCATATACGCTGCTTCCGCCGTTTGGACATAGCCTAATGAGCTCCGAAAGCGCTTTTGCATGTTCTCTGAAGCTGTGATTAAAACTTCTGTCGCCCACCTAGTCACCGTCTACGATATCTCCGAAAACAGAGGTTTCTTTAAGCCGCGCCGGCGTCATGCACTTCTACTGTAAACAAGGAGGCCGCAGAGGCAGTTGAGGCAAGCGATGGACGCGTCACCACATAATCAAACAAGGCAGCGCCCACGGGATCGCCGCGAAAAGGGTCAATAGCTCCGTGTCGCCGCTGCGGCGGCTGCACAAAAGCCCCATAATCTCCGCGCCGAGCACATCGCCGCGAAGATGAGGCGGCCGAAGAAGAGCGTCTCTCCCGAAGACGAGGAAGCGCGATGTGATAGCCGCCATGCCACTACTCGAGAGCGAGTCAGACGACTTCGGTCCTATCCCGAGTATCGCGCCGCCGGAGCGGCGGCGAAACGTCGGCGATTCTCAGAAGATCCGGAATTAATATTCCGCGAAACCGAGCGAAAGCGTTTGAGCGTCCAGATACTTTAATGAACGAGTGTTCGTGGCTCCTTAGGCTGTCTATGATTCCGGTGTGATCTCGTGCAAAACGTGGCTGAGTCTAGTCTCGAAGCGTAACCTTGCAAAAACTTGGCCGAACCTTGAAAAAGCTAGGTGGGGTCGCCAGATTCGCTGTTTGCCCAGTGTTCGCACCACTAGCGTAAAGCTGCCCCTAATTTTTACAGCGTAAGCTGTTATGGGTTCATTCCAATAGCCGTTTCGGTTCGCGATGATGCCGCCGCCGACCTTTGGCGGCGTAACCGCTATCGCCGTAACGAAAGTACCCGCCCTCCGCCGGGATTGAACCCAGGCCCGCTGCGTGGGAGTCGGATACTTTACCACTTAGCCACACAAGCGCTTTATAGGCAGGCGCACCTTTATAGGCAGCCGCGCAGGCGCAGATGACTCGAGCCTCCGCCAGTGTAGTGGCGCCATCTAGTTAACGTGCCTGAAACCGCCGCGTGCGACGAGATGCGATTCCGACGCGATGCGATTCAGACGAGGCGTGCAATCAACGCTATCCCGATTCTGGGTGCACCACGTATTCTGGGTACTTCTTCGGTACATGATATGGCGTGTCCTCGCAAGGTACGAACCGCTGCTTAAGAAGCGAATCGTATAGAGCTACGTGCCCGGCTACAATTAGGCATGAACGGGCTCAGCAGACTGCTGTGCAGAGAGCATTAGAAGCCGCACCCCGCCGTCGACGCAGACGCCGGGCGGACAGTTTATTTAGATCGTTCTCGTGCAAATCGAGGCGAACACACTTTGCCGCGAAGACCTTGTTGTGCGTGGTGCCGAAATTGGAGCTACTCTTGCGCCGCTCAACCAGCTTACACTGTGACTGTGCTGCGTGTGCCGCGCAGGCCTGTGACTTTTTGATAGACTTTAATAATATTTTTACTTATAGTATCAGGTTTGTTACTGTGTATAAATGGAAGTTTTTTAAGAGGCGTAAGCCGTACTTTCAGGTCGTCTAGGGACGTTTTGGTGTTGCGGCACGCTGAAGATACAATCTGAGGTGGAAGCCTGCGAATACTTTGATTAAACAGTAGCGTTCTTGTATTTTTTTCTCTTATAAAGGAAATTGTAAGTGGCATTACGTCTCGTGGCGTGCGCTAACATTAGCTCTACTATTGTTTTTACGCGTCTCATATGAAGCGAACTGTCGAGGAAAACACGTCCGAGTGGCTAAATTTTACTGCAGGGCCACTTTATTTCTGTTCGATAATTGAGCCCTTTGTAGAAATTGTTGTAATGACGGCAATCTGATTACAAATAGCGGCATAAATTTTTCCCGCATCGCTTTACTCTCCTTAATCGTATCTTTCCCTGGTCTTCCCCGATCGCTTTGGCCTTTTATCTATACTGCCATGCCTAAAAGTCGAGCAGCGTTTTGTTTATCTCGTTCCTTCTTGCGGCAAGCATGCAAGGTTTGCAGAGATAACAAGCACAAAACATGTTTCGAAAGAATGAAGGAAAATGAATCAGTGCAGCACAGAAGTAAGGAAGAAAATGAAAAATAAAAAAATGAGAGCATATATTCGGATTCGCCATGGGCAATGGAGCAGATATATTTCTACTCGCTGTGATCGATTGCTTGTCCCACGGTCACTTGACCAATCTGCAATTCCCTCTCGGCTTCCGACGGAGCCTTCGCCCTACCATGAATCTCTTTCGGCTCTACTTCTTTGTTGTAGCAGGCCTGTGAACAAGTCTACCGTGTTATATATGTTCAACATGCACGCAAGAGAATTGTGGATATGTTCAGCCTGTCCGTAAATGTGTGAAGGTAACTGGATTACCTTCACAGAATTCTGGGTTACTGGAAACATGAGTGGCAACAGCAACACCGGTACTGACATTTTGTGATGCTTTGTCCAGCCGAAATTTCGGATTTCGGCGAAACGTTCGCATTATAATATCGTTTCAAATGTTAAACGAATATAAGAAAGAGGGCCAGATTTTAATGATCATGTCGCTGCCGACACTGAACCAGCTAAGCAGCATATGTCTTTTTACTCCCGTAATTGCACTGCATGTGTCTTCTCTGATTAAATTCTGCACCACCGAGTGCAGAATTTACGTACCTGGCCAATCAGGTTTTCGCTTCCGGTAACTCGCCGATGCACAAACGACAATACGATCACGGAGCTGAAATTCTTTAATCACTTGAGCAGACAAAGTATGCGGGCACCACGCCAAATGCACAGAGGAAAATTTGTAAGGCCTCACTCGGGCTGTATGGGGACTCTGGTATAGTGATAGGAGCTACTCACTTGCCTTCACTCCTGAGTTAAAGGTTCTCCATTTGACCGTGCCCATGTGTCGGAAGCCTCAATCGCAAGGGCATCTTGTTGTAATAACAGCACTAATGAAAGACAGCAGTGTGTTACGCCCGGCCCGTAAGCACACAAGCTACGTACGTTGGTTCTATAAACACGTTATCACGATGTGAAGTGACAGCATCTTCGTCTCGTAACGAGAGCCATCTTTCATTGGAAAATTATTGCTAGGGGACGTTGGGTATTTTTGCTGATGCTGTGGATTTTATGACAAAGTCCGTGCAGAAAGTTTCATCTCAGGCTCATTCTAGATTACAACATACTTGCGGTACCTGTGGGCGAAGAAATATGAGATGACCACAAAAGAAGTACCATTCAGCAAATAACCGACAGTGCCTTGGCGGAGATATACTTAGTAAAAGGCAGTCATGTAGCCATAAAGAGAAGTGTCCAGTTATCGTATCCACGCAAAAATAGTAAACAGCTGTGGCAACAATGATACAACAAGAGGCAACTAAGAACCGCACCGGTGCTCGAATTACTTTTTTTTTTCTCTTTTTCTGTGCAGAAGCATGCGGCACACGAATAAATTATGTGGAGCCCAATATGAACTGCTGCACGAGAGGTAGCTCAAACGCAACTACGAAAAGGCAGTTTGCTCATATATTGTTTAAAACGGAACATCACTTTTGTATTGCATGTATTTGGCGTGGAACAAGCAATAGAAGATGCCTCTGAAAGAAATAGATACACAAGCCCTGACCCCCGAAGGGTGCTCACACAGAAGGCTTATCCTAAATTTGACTAGACATAGCAAGTTCAGGCTAAGATCAGCCTAACAAGCACAGATTAAGTTCAGCTGAATAGTTGCACCCTGGGTCATTTACCAATGTCATCGTACCATTTTTGCAGCCTTGTTTCCAGGCAATGCTAAGCGCACAACTTAGTTTGAGGATAGGTACAGACGAGGACAAAGGTACCGCGGAGAAATTTATCGCAAATAGGAACTCTCTCAGGCCCTCTATGTGGGCACGTAGTTTTTTATCCTTTTTTGTATTTCGCTCACAGAGTAATAAATGGTTCAGGACTTTTCCCGCGAAGATAACAGAAGGAAGCCAAGTGCGGACTGTTGCTAAATGGCAGCAAAGGATCCAACTGACAAACTACTGATACGAGCAGAGAATCTGTTCAGTATTGTCTTTTTGTTCCCTCTCTTTTATGTAATAGCTGATTTCCCCAAGGAATCCTATAAAAGGTATTCGTATTGGCTTCAAGTTGGATGCGCCGGCGAAATATAGGAGTGCTACGGTTCCACCTTCCTCTCTTCATGTCTTCTTAATCGCAAGGACAGGGACAGGAAACAAAGCGTTCTTAGCTAACACCGGCCATTAGCCATCTGCTCCGAACAGGCATAATCGCTCGCTATCCCAGAGCGGACCTGCGGCTAACGGGTGCTTGGCGATCGTTAACGCTTTCTCGCAAACTTTCGCACGTCTGTTCTGCCATAAAAGACAGCGGTTCAGCAATGGCTAGTGGAAGTAGAGCCTTCAACCTCTGAACTATACGTGCAGCTGCCATAGATCCCCAATCGCTTCTTTTTTGTCCCCGTTCTTCTGCCAGACGTGACTACTATTTGTCTATAGTGGCACAAAGGCTTGTCTTTTACACGCTTAGAACTTTTCTTGCTAATGCCCATAGAAAGGCTTGAGGATTTACCCTACGCGATTGGGAAACGCAGTCTGGCAACATTGGTTCCATGTTTGTGGTCTTTCCCTCGAAGATACAAAAGAAAATAGCATGCGCAATAAAAAAAATGCTCATCTAGCTTTCTCGGTACATCTATCGCTACACTTTTGTACACATTTGAGCACTACTTCTTTAAACAAAATCGCTAATATGCTTTCAGCACCGATGTTAAAAGGCATACCGTCAAGTAAAGGCGATTGATTATTTACTGCGCGCTCAGCCTCAAAATGTTGTGTGATTCCAGAGTTACGGATATTTACATAAAATTCCCTACACCCTGTTAGCGCAAGCAGGATTTATGTCTGGGAAAGAAGGGGGTGGTGAATACATTCTGGCAAGCAATGGTAGGGGTACTGTATGGCAAAGTACTCTGTTAAATATCAGCTCTACAAAAAAAAAGACAAAGAGAACGTCCATTGAAAGCTGAGTGCCTGTCGCGACAATTTGGAACGCGAGGACTTGCTCTAATTTACTTCGGCGATATCTGCTCTGCCCTATATATATATATATATACAATGAACTGACCTCGATTAATTACTGTTGTCAATGTCGACGCCCGCTCAAACTCAAATTTGTGACATCTAACGTACAGTATTCTATTCCTTCGTTGAGAAAAAAAGGGCCTTCGCACTGCCTGATACGTTTTTTTTTCTTCAATTACCTACTGCGAAGTAACATGCTTCATTTTTAATAAACTTTTTTTTAACAAGAACGACTGATTATGAAAGCCATATGGTGAACCTTCGCCATGGCAGTAGCCTGTACGCCGTTGTAAATCAAGATGTTACATTGAAAGCAATATACAAAAGCTTCTAGTCAGTGCTTTCTAATTGGTCTTCCCGAATCGAAGTAGGTTTATTATTCGCTCCTTTGCACAATAGTTGAGCACTATCTTACAATGCCGGTTTCAGGAGGTAAAATAAATACTTGAAAGCCGCTTTCGTTCTACCACTGCCTGAGGCATTTCTTGAATTTAAAAATTACGCCGGAGTTTTAGGATATTTCACTACATTGTGTGCCAGCCAAACGGAAGAGTGTCGTAAACACGTTGCTAAGCGGTCTAATTTCCCTGTCACTAATTATGAACTGAATTGTGGCTAGGATGGTGCTGTGTAGGGGTCGAGTTTTGCTCTGTTGGACAGTGCTTCCTCGCTGTTTTCTCTTTCAAAGCAGCAGTATTGTTTTCCTCGTGGCATTTACGAACGTCGCATTCCATTGCGTAAACACTTTGGCCATGAAGCAGGAAAATGAAATTAAATAGAGCAGCTATTGCAGGCGTAATTGCTGCGTGTTCTCGCAAATTATCGAAGGATCCTCTGTTCTCGCGTGACTGAAGTGCTTTCCCTCGTGAGAATGTGTCTTCAACAAAAAGCGTTTTTTTGGAAAATCGCGCACCTAAATAATTGGAGTGCCGCTCGTATACAACTTTCAGTTTACTGATGTGTGCATTTATTCATGCAACATTGACTTAACGGCAGCCGTAGTGCGCTGATGGAATTTGACGAGTCAGAACGCCTCATGGCCAAGAGCATTACCTTTTAATGAGCTAACACGACCAAAGGACCAAAGTGCAAACAAAAAGAAAGCAGACCTATCACTTATATAATGGTCAGGTAACCACGTAATAAATGGACAGTAGACTTAAATTCGTAGTTGTAGATTGTTTAGAATAATATGATTTATAAAAATATTATCTTGGTACTGGTTCCCAGGAAAGGACCAAAGTAGGTCACTGTGAACCAAGAAATGGTACTAGGACGCAAGGAGAAGCTCCCTTAGTTCATTGTATTACATGGCAAAGCATGCTTCAGGAAGAATAGTGAAGGAAAACATTAAGGGGTGCCTTGCTTTGGTGTTACATGTGCTTTGTTATGTATACGTCAGATACATTGCGCTTCACAATTTGTAAAGAACATGGGGTTAAAAAATTAAATCATGGGTTTTTACATGTGAAAACCATGATCTGCTTCTGAGGAACACAGCAGTGGGGGACTTCGGAATGATTTGGACCACCTGGGGTTCTTTAACGTGCCCCTAAATCTATGTACACTGGTGTTTTCGCATATCACCCCATCGAAATGCGCCGTGGTCGGCATTTGATCCCACGACCTCGTGCTTAGCAGGCCAGTACTATAGTCACTAAGCAACCACGGCGGGCACAACATGCAGTCATTACTTGGCTTTTATAACGCTTTCTTCGATGATCCTTCCAAAGGGAAGCCTAAATATGCGCCGTTCGTCAGCGTGCACCAGACCATTGACTTTTATTTTCGTGCCACGCACGGCGACGGTCCCACGTTTAGTAATCAGTCAGTGTGAGAAGTAATTGATGCACTGTGGAGAAGAACGCAGTTCCCGCAATTTTCCGCATTGACTTTCTTTTGTAAGTTCATTTTTGCTTCACCGCATTCCTGTGGTAGGAAAGGTCCCAGGCGCAAATACTCGGAGGGTATTGTATGATAGAACTCTGCATCTTGAGTACAAGGGCTGTTCCATGTATCATAGTCGGTTAGGAGCTGGGTAACGCTGAGCAGGCAAGGCATAGCAACTTGCACGCATGAAGACGAGGAGTCACTTTCAGCATGAGTACACCCAAAAACTACCACGAATAATTTCTTTACCACATGCTTGAATTAATGGGTTTCAAATGTATTCTCATAAGAATGTCGGCGCTATGGCATTTTAGAACTCGTGTGATGTATTCTAGGTATAAATACTTTCTCGACTTCAAGGTCACGTAAAGTCTGTTCACTTTCTGTGCGAGAAGTTGCACTAGAAAGTTCAATATGAGAAACGCGAAGCTGAATATTACCGCGCGCGCTACTCGCTAACAATCTTCGAGTCTAGTAAGGAACGCCGAGTGTGAGAACCTCCGTGCATTTTAGTTTCAGCGAAATGGTTACACCAGACTCGCAGCTTGGCGCCTCTTCAACTTGATCCGTTCATTCATCTCGGTGGTCTCGCTAACAAGGCAGAGAATTTAGATTTTCTTCTCTTTGCGACACTCGCCTCTACACTAAAATGTATACAAAAAAGAACCACCGGCGAAGTGCAGTTTCCCAACTGCTTCGCGGAAACCTTGTCCAATTTGTCGAGTGCTGCCTGCAACCGCTGCGTAAATTCCACTTCGCCAGCGAGGGCGATAATTGCGCCGCCAAGATATCTTGGACATATCGCAACAACCTTCAGGTGACCTGGGTTGTAGCGGAGAACCGATATATTGAAGCGTTGTTGTGCATCTTGCGAGCACTAAGTGGATTACATGGTGGCGGCTCCTTATGTCTGTGTGAGCCTTCAAGCCACTGGGTATTTATATTGTGACGGTTCTCAGCAGTGATCTACGAAAGAACTAGGGTGAACCGAAAATATTAGGTCCCTCACTTTCGCTCACCTTGTAGACGAGAGTGTAAAGATGGCAGAGCGTTACAATGGTCCTGCTGAGGTGGCAAATATTACAAATTCCAGTCGTTTTTACTGCTACTTTATTTGGAAATAATTTTCATGTTTCGTACTGTCGCAATAATTTCTCCTTCTGAAGCTACGAAGATGAGAATGCCCGACTTTGTGATCTGATCCTGCTACATGAACCATGATGTGGCGCCAATGACTTTTCGAAAGTGTACCCATCTTTTTTCAGTGGAGTGCAGCTCTGTGTAGCCAATCAGGTAAACTGCAGTCTAGCTGATGGACTGCTTAGACTCATAGGTATTGCTATAGCAGATGTCTGATAGGGGCGATCAGAAAGGTTTGCAATTCGTGTACGAAGAAAAACATCTGCAGTTGGAAGAAAAAGAATTTAAACTCAAGTCCTCACACAAGCAACTTCTCGCGTGTCTGCTAAAGGCATTTGATACCTTTAAAAAATTTCATCTTGCTCTTCAAGCAACTTTTGTGTGGAATATTGCAGGGTGGTCTAATTGTGATTATCTAATTGTGAATTGGGTGGTCTAAAGTGTGAGCCTTAGATTCATATGCACACGTCATGACTAAAGGTTGCTTGCGATAGCATTGGATGCTCAGTCTCAACACTGCTCACAGCTCTACATTCATTGGTGCGCCCATTGAGAATTCTATTGAAAGTTGCATGTTAGGAACAGCCTTCTTTGCATAAGAAAACTTTATCGCGCTCTAGTGCTCAAGCTTCAAATCGTGAGAGGAAGCCATGCCTAAATGCATGATTCGGAATCCCGGAAAAAATACTAAAATAAAGGGAAATTGTCATACTTCAACTGCGTTTAACTCAAATAATTCCACCTTTAGATAAACAAATCAATGCCAAATCTTTGGTTCAATCCGAGTTGCAGAACTCCTTGATTAATTCTAGCACTCACTCATGGGGTTACGCTTCGCAAAGCAACGCATTAAAAATTCCAAAAGCGTTTTCTTAGTACTGCTTATACAACAGCTGATGTCACCATAAATATTTATAGAGGGTACACGTGAAACGCCCTTTAAGAAATTACATGAGGGTGTGTTTTCAGCTTTTTAAGAGTGAAAAATATTCATTTTTTTATATTAAAGTGGAAAACTTCCGTTAAGGTACTAAGATAGCTTTTAAGATAGTGAGTGTCCATTTTCGCCTCGGCTTACCTTCCTGCCAGTCTCGTGCCCTTCATGGATAAGCTCTTGTGGTTAGTGGGACCGAGTTTGGCTTTCCAGCTGCCTTTGAGCAAAGGCAGAAGTTCGCTTAGTTCCGCTGCATCTGCACTTTCTGTAAGATGAGTGGTTACGTGCATGATCGAATTTTCCAAAAGCCTTTCCAAAAATAGATTCAGCTGAAACTTTATTCCGAATATCCTACACTTCAAGAAGAGAAAGCCTGAAAAAGTTGTCCGAAACTTCCCCTTTGATATTACTTCCCTTGTCCAAAAATGTCATAGCGGATACTTCATACTCTCAACATGTTTGCCCATAAAATAGCGTAGTTCGCAAGTGCGGTATGTGTAACTTGATGCACCGCTTCGTGAATTAACAAGAAATCATGAAAGAGACGACAGGTATGCAATAAAAATCAGATGCGTAGGTTCATCCTCATTGCCCATCCATCATCCCCTAAATATACTGCAGCCACACGAGTATTTATATTCATTTTGTATTCTTACCAAGCTCGAGTACACAAAGAGGCCTTAGGAAAGACAAGGTGCAGAGCAGCGTTGTGAACTTGTACTGTATAGTTATATTTAGCACTTTATTATAGCTAGCACATTAACACCGCTCTATGGATGGCATTACGACCTCTAGCAAAGACGCCTACATGGCCCATAATTGATAGAGACTTTGCTTCAGTCTTCTCTTCTAGCTCGTGAACAAGTCTATATTAATTTCCATTATGTTACCCCGGTATACCGCAGTGAACTACCGAAACCAATTAGTGGAAGCACACGTAAGTGCGCGCCCGCGCACTTCCAGCTTTTCGATGCGGTGTTGATTAATTTTCGTATTTTTATGTGGTTACTCCCCAATATTAGAGTGCCAAAACTTTAACAATATTTTATTTAAATGAAGTATTTTGAACTTCACATTTTCTTTGAGAGTGATGTGTTGAGCGCTGATGCGAGCTGCCGTAAGTAATAGAAGATCTAACTACGCTGCTAATGCATGACTGAGAACACAATCCTGACCTGCATTACTTCCTCTGTGCAGGCTTGCCGGATGGGCTTATCAAGCGATGCTTCAATGGGCAGAAATAGATGTAGCCGTTACTGAGATATTTGTTAAATCTTTTTGGAGCATAACGTTAACAAGGATCCATGTCTTTCTTTTTCCAGCGATGACGAGTACTACCTAAGTTTAATGCACTTTCTTTTCCAGGAGGGCTTCTTTAAACTTGTGGGAAGACGTCGTGGCGTTTGGTTGCCCACATTTATTTATGCACTATTACACACGCTGTCGCTCTTGCCGCCGTTCTTGCCGTCTTGTCGCCGTTCTACTCTCGCGCTCAGCGCGAAAGCGCGGAGCAGCCGAGGCGCAACATCGTCGTCGTCGTCGAGACGCTAACGGCTCGCCATAGGGCCCCCCCCCCCCCACCCTCTAGCGAGGTAGCCAGTGTGCGAAGGAGCGATCTCTATGAACAGCTGGTAGGTTCTGCTGCTGCGAAGCGCGTTCGTCTGGTGTTTGTGGATGGCCTTTCGTCTTCATGAACGGCGTCGGTGTCGAGGAAGGCCGGCTTTATGCGGTCAACGGAGATACTGTCTTCGCGTCCATTGAGAAGCAGGACGAAATGCTTCGGGCAACGCTTGACGACTTTAAAGGGCCCGTCTTAAGGCGGCTGCAGTGGTGGTCTGACTGCATCGTGCCGTACGCATACGTGTGTACAATTGCGGAGAGCACGACTGGTGAAAGATGAGCGTGAGTGTTGACGCGGCAGAGTAGGAGACACGTCTCTCATGGCATACCCGAGGCGGCTGGCATAATCGGCAACGCCCAGTGGCCGTATAGGTGACGCCTCGAAAAACTGGCCAGGAAGCCTTAAGGGTGTGCCAAAAACGCGCTCAGCTGAGGAGCAGGACGCGTCCGTACGTATCGTGCTGCGAAGGGCGAGGAGGACGAGTGGTAGTCGCTCCGTCCAGTGTATCAGTGATCGTGAGGCCATGAGCGAGGCTTTGAGTTGGCGGTGAAATCGCTCAACCATGCCGTTCCACATCGGGTGGTAGGCCATCGTCTTGATGTGGTTGACACCAAGCATCCGGGACAAAGTGCGGAAGAGCGCGGAGTTGAATTGACGACTCTATCTGTTGTGATGGTCTTGGGAACTCCGTAACGGCTTATCCACACGGTGATGAGTCAGCGGGCAACTAACTCCGCCGTGATGTCGGTGAGCGGTAGTGCCTCAGGCCACCGCGTGAACCGATCAACGCACGTTAACATATACCGGCTGTTGTTCGATGGGGGCGAAGGGCCTACGAGGGCCAGGTGCACGTGACTGAACCGCGAGTCGGGAGGCGTAAAGTTACCCAGTGGGCGCACTGTGTTGCGCTGGACTTTGGTTTGCTTGTATTTGAGGCAAGCACGTGTCCAGCACCAGACGTCGATGTTCATTCGTGGCCATAGATATCGCTCTGTGACGAGGCGTTGAGTCACACGTGTGCCGGGGTGCGACAAGGAATGCAAGGCGTTGAAGATGCTGCGGCGAAATGGCGCTGGAACATACGGGCGAGGACGTCCGTTAGAGGTGTCGCAAATCAGTGGAATTGCGCAGCCTGGAAGTTGGACATCTTCGAACTTGAGGGAGTTCTCTTGGAGTCGTAGAACTCAAGTTCACTCTCCTCGCGTTGTGCAGTAGCCATGGCTGCAAAATCTACTGGCGGGCGCTCATCCACCGTTGCACTTATTCTATTGGGGATAGTGCGTCATCAACAGGATTGTCTTTGCCACTGATGCGTAGAATATCGCTGGTAAAATCTGATATATAGGCAAGATGGCGGATCTCACATTGAGTGTGGGAAGAGTTGGTAACGGTCGAACGACACGTGAGCGGCTTGTGGTCGGGTGAGGATACGGAATTGCCGACCTTCGAGGAAGTGGCGAAAATGCTTGACAGGCCGCCAGCAGTTCGCGACCGAATGTGCTGTAACGGCGCGTGGTCTGTAAGAGCTTCCGGGAGAAGAAAGCGATCGGCTGCCACACTCCATCGACCAACTGCTGAAAGACTGCTCCAATGGCGACGTCCCGAGGCATCCACGGTGAGCAACGTGCTGGCGTCGCACTTTGGGTGAGCGAGGAGTGTTGCGTTGGCGAGCGCTTCCTTGATGAAACTGAAAGCTGTATCGGCGTCGCCTGTCCAGGAGATGGAAGCGTCCAGCTTCGTTTGACCAGACAGAAGTGCATGGAGCGGTTGCAAGATAGCAGCGCAGTGGGGAATAAACCGCCGGTAATAGTTGGCAAGCCCGAGGAATTCACGCAGTTTCTTCGTAGTTGTTAGTGGTGGAAACTGTAATATAGCTTCTACGCGAGCGTCTGGTGGAAATATCCCACGGGAATCCACGCGATGGGCAAGGAAGTCTAGTGAAGAAACTCCGAACTCGCTCTTCGGTCCGTTGACGACTAGTCCGTACTTGCGGTGCCGCGTGAAAACCGGACGCAGGTGTAGTTCGTTATCCGCTTCTGAGGTGCTGAAGACGAGGATGTCGTCGATGTACGCGAAGCAGCACGTCAAACCGCGAAGAACCTGGTCCATGAACCGTTGAAATGTTTGTGCAGCGTTTCGTAGACCAAACGGCATACGTATGCATTAAAACATGCCAAAGGTGTTATTATGACAGTCTTCGGTACGTCGGAAGGCTCGACAGGTATTTGGTGGTATGCCTTCACTAAGTCGATCTTGCTGAATACGGTGCAACCGTGCAGCAATGCCGTGAAGTCCTGGATGTGTGGTATCAGGTAGCGGTCCGGTACCGTCACTTGAAGAGGGGCGGACGTATCCGAGCTCAAGCTTATGCTCGAATTATTGCCTTGCGATCTTGTAACGGACAGGAGCGAGTCGACGAGCATGTGCAAACACCGGCGCGCCTACTGCCACAATGTGGTGAGTGACATGGTTGCGTACCGGGTCTTCAAGAGATGGAGCACGGAAGAGATCGGAAAATTCTTCCAGAAGTGTAGACCACAGTGGGGAGACTTGGCATGAGCTTGCACGAGACGCAAAGGTTAGTAAACTTGATATCACGCCTTGAACTGTTGTGTTGGTCTCAGAATCCAGGAGACGGCTATGTCGTAGGTCTACCACAAGCTTAAAATTCCAAAGAAAATCTGTACCGATGATCGGTACAAGCACGTCAGCGACTAAGAAAACCCATCGAAACGTGGCGTCTCAAGCCAATGTCAAGCGTAGCGGACCTGTGTCCGAAGGTCCTTATAGTTGAACCATTGACAGCAGTGACAGGCGGCGTGGTCTGACGTCGTCGGTGGTCCTCCAGCATAGGAGGAACGACACAGGTTTCGGCACCTGTGCTGATGAGGTACCGGACTTCGTGACGCGATCAGTGACGTGGAATAGGCGGCTGTATGTCGGGCCTGAAACACTGGCCGCCGTCGGTGCGTGGCCCGTGCGTTTCCCGCAAACTGGCATGGCTGATTGCACTCACGAGCACGTGCTCCGTACCGGTGGTGGTACCAGCAGACGCTCTTGCCGCCGTTCATGCCGTCTAGATGTAGATGTAGATGTAGAGCCTTGAAGTTACCGTCTTGTCGCCGTTCTACTCTCGAGCAGCCGAGGCGCAACATCGTCGTCGTCGTCGAGACGCTGACGGCTCGCCATAAACTCATTGCTGTTTGCCTACTTTTTAATAAAAATCTGTTTTTTTTTTTCGGCCCTGTGTGGCAAAACAGAGAGATTTAGAGTGGACGTGCTTGATAAAACGGTTCTGTTTTTTATCAAGCACGTATATTAGAGTGCCATGACTTGTGGTTGTATATGATCTTTTTATTCATTCTGCAGTACAGGAAATAACATATATTATTGTTGATTTCACGCAAGGAACGATGTCTTCAGCGTCTCACTGCCCCTGTGAGCTTTGTAATCATCATCATCAGCGTGCATCAGGTCTACGGCAGGACGAAGGCCCCCTACCAGCAATCTCCCTTTACCCTGTCTTGCTCCAGCTGATACCATTCAGTGCCTGCAAATTTCCTAATTGCACCACACCACTTAATATTCTGCCATCCATGAATGTTCCATTCCCTTAGGAGAAAGTCTGTAACTCTAATACACCTCATGTTATCAGCAGGGCAACTACATTTTTTCCTCTTTACGTCAACCGGAATAACGGCTACCGCATTTGCTCCTTAATCCACACCGCTGTCGTCATGTTTCTTACCGTAATACTTATCCTTTTCGTTTCATCCCTCAACTTTTGAGAGCAATGTATCATACCCTAAGTGTTCAAAGATGCCGACTGTACTCAGAGTTAAAAATGCATTGTTGCTGCTTTTGAGATTCAAAAGTTACAAACTACATGGAGCAGTACACCAGTTCATAACCCTCAGCGTAAAATACAAAATATACTTGGAATATATCTTCCCTAATACGAGATGTCGCGAGAAGTGTGAGTACACATGTATGCTGTCAGTTTTTTCTCCCCTTTAGCTTTCATCCACCAATGAATCACCATTAACGAAATAAAGAAAAAAATATTACCTTACATCTATAAATTACCACAAACCACAATTATTTCATTCGGTGGCCCCTTCATTACATACTGTAATTTTGCGTGTACGACCTGTAGATCATTATCTGAAGGCTCTTTTTTGCTTGGGAGAGCCCTTTCATTTGCACAGCCGCCAAAAGCCGAGTGCAATCCTCCAATATTTAGCTACGGTAGTAGTGGGTGCAGAAAATGATGAAAGGTGTGTAGGCAAAAAAAAAAAAAAAAAAAAAACGCGGAAGAAGGCAAAACAGAGGGTACTAATTCATTGTGCATTGGGTTGCCGAGGAATATATATATATATATATTAGCCCATGTGATGTTTTCTGGATTTCAGCCTCTTCTTTACGGCTGTTTCTCACCCTCCTCCATTGCTCAATGGGAAATAAAGATTCATTCATCAAGATGGCAGAGGAGCCCCGGGACCAATGAAGACATAATGCATAGCCTGCTGAAGTGCATCTACATGTGTGAAATTTACGTGAGACTTGTTCCGAGAAATTTAGCAATCAGGGTTTTCTCGGCTCTCATCAATTTTTGTGGAGTTCTTGAATTGCGGAAGTGGGTGTCGTACGAAACAGTATGTGGTAGCTGCCTCGAAATGCCCGTATTAAAATAATGCAAGACTATTCGTAAATTGAATGACACAGAAAGATCATTACCTGGCATAGTTGAATGCTTAAGGTCTCGCTGTTTTTCTGCTTTTTTACATATCGAAAGGCTATAAATAAATAAGCTCAAGGGTCCTTTGCGTAGGTGTCCTATTAAATCCGCTAAGACGCAGTTTACTGCTATCTCGCTACTTTTATTTGTAATTTACATATCTTATCTCGGTGTTCTAAATGCAATAACGAAACGAAGGCTTGAAAAGCGCGGAATTATGATTTCATGTGAAAGAGGAGTTCACATTCTTCAAGCTAAAATCACGTTGTTTTCGAAAGAAACGTCAATTTTAGCACCTCGCAGTCTTTGATATTGAGTAACTCTAGTAGCGATATGCAACGACGAAAAAAGGTTAATTTCTCTGTGTTTTTTTTTTCTAACAACTGCTGAACAGTTGCTTGACCTGACCTGAACACTGGCCAATGTGGCATTTCACTGTACAATTGTTGCGCTTGTTGTGGTGGTGCGGATGATGATATTGCTACAGGCGCGGTTAGCATGGCAGGCTTGGCTGGGACTTAATCCGCTTGAGCATATCTATTTGTGTCATGAGGGTTTGCCAGCGTGAGTCAATCATTCCAGTTTCTCGCAGAAAGGTGAGTAGAATGCGCGACACGTTCTTGGGCATTGTTCACTGTCCTTCCGGGTAAACTAAGTGTTCTACACATTCAGGAAGAAACCCGCTTCTTCTCGTGCTGAAAAGTCCAGAACAGAAGCACTTGCAGAATCAGGTGGAGTACTCTTTATCGCCCACTTAGTTCAGGGTTGGCAGCACGGCCGAGCGTAAACTTCCATGCATTAGTGCAGGTTGGTCCTATTCTCACCACGTATAGGAAGGTGGCTTCTGTTTGGCTAAGCCTCTTTACAGCACCGCTGTTGCAGCGCTTTCTGATGCGAACGAAAGCAGCGACGAATTGCCTTTTTAGGGAGGCAATTCGTTCACAGGAGCTTCGTTCACAGGAGCTCTGTGAGTAGGCTGCCATGAAGTGCTTCATTTGCTGCGAGAGCCTTGCGCTGCCTGCGACACTAACAAGCTAAGGCACCCACTGAAACGGTATGTTAACCCCTTTTTTGGCGATTTATTTAGGTGAAGTCAGCGATTGACACGAAAAGATATTTGGAGGCACGGCGCAAAATATTTGCTGAATTGGTGACTTGGAAAGAGGAGGATGAAAAGGAAGACGGCGACAACGGCTAACCCTGTTCCACAATACTGAGACCGCAACAACGACCCGCGCTAACAACAGGTTCAGAACGACTATGTATAAGAACAATGTCTTCATCTCCTTCCCATTGTGATGTGCCGAATAAACATTACCTGATTTTTTTTAACTCTCCGAAGCAGAATGAACGGAGATGGAAATAAAAGCCGCTTACATGACGTGATGAGGGAATTCGTGCGTAGAAGTATTAGTCATCAAGATAGCGAAATAGTGACAGCGCAAGAAAGTGAAGCCTGTCGTCGGGTCCCTGCTGTCTGGAAAACAAGACTTACTGGTTGACTAAAGTATTAGCATTCAGAACTTGTAAGCTGTGGGTGATGCCGAAGGAAGTTGTAGCCTTATAATATCCGCAACAAACTGCTGAAAATGCGTCGGCGTTCTTCATTGCAGTCTTACTAAAACTTAGGCTTGAGCTAGATTTCTGGGATATGGCCAAAAATCAGTCCCTTCGTACCCTGCTTCCCCTTTTGAATCATGGACACGCGGTGTATCCTACACCTAGTCTTTTTTTGTTGTTGTTGTTGTTGTCTGGCGTTCTCTCTTCTAAACAGTTTTCAAATTGTTAGTCATCTTGAAATGTGAATGGTGACGTTTGTCGGAAAACTGTCTCAGTAAAATTGCGCATCGTAAAGTGAAAGCTCCCGAAGCCAAGAAAGACTGTTGCTGACAGGTAAAGGCAAGTGAACTTACAGCGCCCCCAGTTTCTATAACCCTTTGGTTCAAGACAAGTGAACCGTAAGTTACAGCAAAGTTTCTCTGGAAACGATCCGAATAGGATGCCTGAGTTTCTGTAGTCAGTGACAGCCTCTGGCTAAGCTGCAGGTCCACAAATTAGATATACCTTCTTTTCAGGTTGTAGGCAGCACAATACCAGTGTCGTTGGTAGACAAGCAGCACTCAAGTTTTCTAGAGGAAAGGAATCAGATGGCTTGTCACTATCAACACGAGACGAACTTAGGCGTATTACGCCTCGTTTGCAACTCGCTGAGAGACTGCTCCTCGGGCATGCAAATGACGGCAGGGCAAGAAAAAAATTTTTGTAAGTACAGACATACTTTAACTTGCCTCAGGGTGGTTTTTGTGCACTCCAGCATCGCACCCTTTCTTCTGGAGAAAATATTTGTTGTTGTTTGGAGCATTTCTTACAGTCGCGCTCACGTACACAAAACTTAGAAGCAAGAAAAATCTGTAACAGAAAGGCGTCGCTAGTGCATCACAGGAAGGAGGGTGACACGTGTTAGCTTGGGGCATGGTGTGGGTAGCACTGTTGAGAAAGTCGTTTCTTCTTTTCTGTGTTGAAAGCAAACTGATTTCTAGAAGATACGCACCTACTCCGTGATATCGCACCCTTACTGTGACCACCGTTCACCTCTGACTTCCACGAACTGCATTCCATGGCCACGGAATGCCAGTACCACGTTGTATTCCTTGTACAAGGGCGATGGGCCAAGAAACTTTGTGCAACGTTTTGTGTAAACTTGATATGCGAATGATAGAAATAAAACAAATAATAAAAATGATAGATAACCATCGACATAACGGACGAATGACAACAATATCTAATAATTGATGTGGAAAGCATACATTCAACTTCATAAATATAGTATGGGGCTGTGACTTGTGCAAGGCGAGTTTCGGACCTTCCTGCCAGCGAATAAAAGGACAATAAACTGCATTAACACAAAATTGATAAGTGTAGGAGACACCAAAAAAGATAAAAGCGTAGAACGACACAAATATTATAAAGATAACACCAGGACAAAAATAATTATATGTAACATGGTAAACACGGTATGTCATGGCAGTTCGTTGTAGGGTCGGTTCAATGTGTCCGTGGGCAGATATATATATATATATATATATATATATATATATATATATATATATATATATATATTGTAAGGGGGTTAATTACAAAACAGTTAGGGCTACGCAACAGCCTTGGTTCAAGAGCGTCGATCGCTGTCTCGCGCTCTCCAGGCTGCTGGACTTCGTCATCCTCTCTCAGTGGCTGCTGACTCTCTTCCCCATTGCATTGGCCCCGGCGACTCAAGGTGACGCAAGCACCAGGGGGTCGTAGTAGGGCTATAGGCAGCTCAGGTGGACTGTTTCACGACCGCGGCAGCGCCTGTCGGTGGGGGGTGTTACAGGCTCAACGACGTAGTTCACCGGCGATGTGCATTCTACGATCCGGTAGGGACCGTGATATTACGCTGCAAGCTTGCGGGAGAGACCAGGGGTGGGGCATGGAATGAGAGCCACACGAACGAACTAACAGGGAAGGTAGGCGTAGGTTTAGCCGGGTCAAGGCGCTCTTTCTGAAGACCTTGTGTCATGGATGTAAATGAGCGTGCGAGTTGGCGGCACTCTTCGGCACATTGAGCAAGTTCTGAGGCTGGGCGGTATTCGGATGCATCAGGGCGGTATGGAAGTATAGTATCCAGTGTGGAAGATGGCTCACGTCCGTATAGTAAAAAGAAAGGGGAAAATCCAGTGGTGGCTTGCGTGGCTGTATTATAGGCATATGTCACAAAAGGAAGCACCAAGTCCTAATTAGAATGGTCGGAGCCTATGTACATTGAGAGCATGTCACCGAGTGTTTGGTTAAAGCGCTCCGTCAAGCCATTAGTCTGCGGATTATAACTTACAGTGGTGCGATGAATAATATTGCACTCGCTGAGAAGCTCTTGGACGACTTGAAAAAGAAACACACGCCCTCGGTCGCTAAGCAGCTCGCGTGGCACGCCATGGCGAAGAACGAAGCTGCGCAAGATGAATAAGGCAACATCACGAGCTGAAGCTGTTGGAAGAGCGGCGGTTTCGGCATATCGAGTGAGATGGTCGAAGGCCACAATAGTCCACCGATTGCCCGCAGGGGTGGAAGGCAGGGCCCGTACAGGCCTATGCCGAGTCTATCAACGGGCGAGCGGGACACGGCAAAGGTTGTAATGGGCCAGGCATGTGACAAGTTGTTTTCCGGCGTTGACACTCAACGCAGGAACGAATGTACTTGCGGACGTATGTGTACATTCCGCGCCAGTAGAATCGCTGGCAAAGTCTATCATACGTTTTCAAAACGCCAGCATGCGCGTTTTGCGGGTCTGCGTGAAAGTGCGTGCACAGATCGGAGCGCAAATGGCGAGGTATAACAAGAAGCCACTTTCGACCATCGGGCTGGTAGTCGCGGCGGTACAACATGTCGTCCCGGAGCGCATAATGAGGTACTTGGCGACAAAGGGCACGAGAGAGCTGTGGGCTGGTTTCGTCGAACGCATAGAGAGAACGTCGATCAGCGAGGCGATCCAGGGATCCTTGCGCTGTTCTGAAGGCATGTCTGTGATAGTGATGTTAGCGCAGGAAGTTGCGGAAAGGGAAACAGGCGCGACATCAGAAGGCAGGGGCGAGCGGGAAAGTGCGTCGGCGTCGGCGTGCTTGCGTCGTGAGCGGTAGATGACGCGAATATCGAATTCTTGTAAACGGAGCGCCCAGCGTCCAAGTCGACCCGACGGATCCTTCAGTGAAGCCATCCAACAGAGCGAATGATGATCAGTGACGACATCAAACGAATGGCCATACAAGTAAGGGCGAAATTTCTTTAACGCCCAAACAATTGCCAAACATTCCTTCTCGGTAACCGAATAGTTGCACTCTGCCTTGGTAAGGGCACGACTCGCATAGGCAACTACGTACTCAGAGAAGCCCGGCTTCCGTTGGGCAAGGACAGCGCCAAGGCCGATCCCACTAGCATCCGTGTGTACCTCGGTCGGAG
Source organism: Dermacentor silvarum (assembly GCF_013339745.2). Taxonomy (NCBI): domain Eukaryota; kingdom Metazoa; phylum Arthropoda; class Arachnida; order Ixodida; family Ixodidae; genus Dermacentor; species Dermacentor silvarum. Next base: position 35,475,531 of record NC_051164.1, on the reverse strand, counting down.
CGGTAGGGTCGAAGTGACGTAGAATGGGCGGTGAAGTCAAGAAACGACGTAACGTTGTGAAAGCCTCATCACACGCCGGCGACCAACCAGACAGATGGCTATCGCCGGTGAGCATCTTCGTCAGCGGTGCTATTATAGAAGCGAAGTTCTTCACAAAGCGGCGAAAGTATGAGCATAGACCTAGGAAGCTGCGAAGCGCTTTCACGGTGGTAGGCTTCGGGAATTCAGCAACAGCACGAAGTTTCTGCGGATAGGGAAGGACGCCGTCCTTAGAGACTATGTGGCCCAGGATGGTGAGTGTGCGAGCTCCGAATCGGCACTTCTTGATGTTAAGCTGAAGGCCTGCGCGCGTCAAACAGCTCAGTACCTCGTAAAGCCGATGGAGGTGACTGTCGAATCGGGGGAGAAAACGACGACGTAATCCAGGTAGCAGAGGCACGTCTTCTATTTCAACCCACGCAAGACACTGTCCATCATCCTTTCGAATGTGGCTGGGCATTACATAGGCCGAAGGGCATAACATTGAATTCGTACAGCCCATCGGGAGTTACGAAGGCAGTTTTCGGGCGATCGGATGGTGCCATAGGGACCTGCCAATAACCGGACCGTAAGTCTAGTGACGAAAAGAATTCGGCTCCTTGCAAGCAGTCCAGGGCATCATCGATGCGAGGCAGGGGATACACATCTTTTCGCGTAACTTTGTTCATCGGCGGTAATCGACGCAGAAGCGGATTGAGCCGTCCTTTTTCTTGACAAGAACAACAGGCGATGACCAGGGACGGCTGAATGATGCCGCGCTGAAGCATGTCGTCGACTTGTTCGGCGATCACATGACGCTCAGCAGGGGATACGCGGTAAGGGCGCCGGCGCAGAGGCGTGTGTGAGCCGGTGTCAATCGGATGGAGAACAGTATGCGCGTGGCCTAATGACGTCTTCTGGAAATCAAACGAGCTTTGAAACTGGCGGAGGAGTACAAGAAGTTTCTCGCGCTGCGCCTCTGGAAGTGCGTCGTCAATGGTGGAGTCGAACATACGTAAAGGTGGTGGATCAGGCGTACTAGCAGAAGGTGTCAGGGCACTAAGGTGCAAGTTGTCCATGTCGTCAAGGCAGAAGATGGAGGATATGTCGAACACCTGAATTGTGCCGATACACTCCCCACGGAGTAAGGTTGAGGGAACCGGCCACGGATTCGTAACAAATAAGGATGTGGCGCCTCTGGTCATGTCGAGAACGGCAAAAGGCAATGCGAGATTCCTACGGTGTTGAACGGTCTCGGAAGGTGTCAAGAGAACTGTAGACTCACGAACAGCAGCACAGGACACGGGGACAAGGACTGTACTACTTGGTGGTATGTTGGTATCCTCGGCGACAAACAACGTTTCCATTGTAGGTGCAGGCGACGCGGAACACATGCAGAGAACGCCACCTCGGCACGAGCACAGTCAATAACAGCATGATGGCGAGAAAGAAAATCCCAACCGAGGATGACATCATGCGAACAGGCTGGTAGCACAAGAAACTCAATGGGATAAACAATATCTTGAATTATGACGCGGGCTGTGCAGGCGGCTAACGGTTGAATGTGGTGTGCGCTGGCGGTACGGAGGGATAATCCCGTTGACGTCGTCGTAACCTTCCGAAGCAAGCGGCAAAGTTTTATATCAATCACTGAAACGGCAGCGGCAGTGTCCACAAGCGCAAGGGTACGAAAGCCATCCACAATAACGTCAATGAGGTTCGCTGGAGAAATTCGAGGACTTGAATTTTTCGACGACGACGCAGTTCCTGCCTCGGGAACTGCGACGTTTAGTTTTCCGCGTCAGAAGGGCAGGGTCGACGGCGCATAGGTGACAGAGAGCGACGTCGGGGGGATGGAGATCGGCGGGGAGCTGAGGGCATGCGCTCGGGCGAAGAGGATTGTTGGGGCCGCGCTGTGCCGCCAAAGCGCCCAGGATCGTAAGCAGACGGTCGCATGACATCTATTGGGACAGGAGGGCGACGGCGACAGAAACGTGCCACATGTCCAGCATAGCCGCAAGAATAACAGATAGGGCGATTGTCTAAAGTGCGCCATGGATTTGTGGGGACTGGTCGGCTGAACGAAACTGGTGGGGGCCGAACAGGTGCCGGCGCGGCATAATAGGTCGGGTGACGACGTGGCCCGGCCGCGACGACTTGCGCATACGACAAGGGCGCAGGCTCAGGAGGTGGCGGACGAGTGAAATGCAAAGCGTCAGTGACCTCTCCCTGTATAACTTGGCGTATCACTGGGGCCAGATGTGGAACCAGGGCTGGCTCGGGCGTGCTCGATAAAATGGAGAGCTGGCAGGCGACCTCCTCACGTACGAACTGCTTGATCTGAAGCAACAGTGCATTCTGGTCGCCCAAAGTCAAGGCCGCGATCGAGTCGTCCTGTTCCAGAGGGCGTCGAGTTTGGGCGCGTTGCTTGCGCAATTCGTCGAAACTCTGGCACAAGCTGACAACATCTGTGACGGTTTGGGGGTCTTTGGCCAATAACATTTGAAACGCGTCATCGGCAATTCCTTTCAGGAGTTGCTTGATCTTATCCGACTCGTGCATCGACGGGTTGATACGCTTACATAAGTCGACGACGTGTTCAATATAACTGGTGAAGTTCTCACCGGGTTGTTGAGCGCGTTCACGAAGTCGCTGTTCTGCGCGGAGCTTGCGTACTGCGAGGCGGCCGAAGATTTCCGAAAACGTTGTCTTGAACGACGCCCAGTGATTAATCTCCGCCTCGTGGTTCCGGAACCAGAGACTGGCGACGCCGGTCAAGTAAAAGATAACATTGGTCAGCCTAGTTGCATCGTCCCATTAGTTGACTGCGCTCACCCTCTGATAACTTGTCAACCAGTCCTCGACGTCTTGATCGTCAGTCCCGCTGAGTATTGGTGGGTGACGCTGAGGCAGCACGCCGGGACAGACGGTGGCTTTAGTCTGGGAGGAGCCTTGCGTGGTGGTTTTCTTCCGGCATCGCTGACGCTGGAGGTAAGGTACGGCTTCGTAGTTCCAGGTTGGGAGACTGGTAGAATACCCAGCACCTTTCCACCAATCTGTGAGGGGGTTTAATTACAAAACAGTTAGGGCTACGCAACAGCCTTGGTTCAAGAGCGTCGGTCGCTGTCTCGCGCTCTCCGGGCTGATAGACTTCGTCATCCTCTCGCAGTGGCTGCTGACTCTCTTCCCCACTACAATATATATATATATATATATATATATATATATACCAAAGTGCACTACGGTAAGTATTTCTTTTTGCAGAATGTGTCTGGAAACATTCGAAATATATAGTGCGAATAAAACGTATGTCGGGATCTTGTATAAGAGGTTAGGGACCATCGTTATTCTTATAGTACATCATATATACATCTATAAGTGTGTGTGTGTCTTTGTTTCAGAAACTCCCTGGTTTTCAACAAGACTTGTAAAAAAATTGCAGGCCTTAATCAAATAATAACTTGGAGGTACTAACATATTCTTCTCAACTCGTCAAGTCAACAGAAATTCTGTTTAGTCAGTGAAGGACGAGCTAGACGAAATCCGCATTGGTACTTTTTTAGGTGGTTCTGTAGGCACTGCGGTCGTTCATTAGTTTTTCTGTGCGCTCGAACAAAGAAGCTATCATCGGATATTTCATATAAAAACAGTTTTATAGTAAGGTGTCGGTTCGGTTGCCGGAAAAAATAAAAATCCGTTCAATTAGTTTATGATTTGCTACGATACCGCAAATTTGAGGAAGACATGGCAGATGCTTCAAGAATTCTGAGATTCACCGCGCAGGTGCTCTGATGCATTGTGAATGTACCACGGTACCACTGTTTTCATGTCATGCCGAATTTTGTTTAGGCTGCTTTGGGGCTTAATGTTGATAATAGCGTAAAGAAGCAACCATCTATAAAAGACCAGTTGAAAACGACGATGCAGGCACTGCCTTGCCACTGAACGTTTATAAGTATTGCAAATATTTAAAGGTACGAGCCTGTGCAGGATCTAGTCAAGCACCAATTTCACTGGCATCCAAGAAACGGAACTCCTCTATCTAAAACAATTTTTCATCTGAGAAGTCATCCCTCCTAATAATGTGTTTTTATTAAAAGGAAACATATAATCACTATGACGTAATAAATCAACATCTCCTAATAAATATTTTCACTACACTAGTACTGCATACGCTATTGAACTATAGAATTTCACTGAGCTTTGAGGCCTACATGAGCGTTAAGTATTCCACTACGAAGCACATATTTGTTGACGGCTCCTCTACAACAAATATCTCTTCCTGTGGTACTTTTTTTCCCTCCACAGGCAAGACATTTTTATGGCGTTTAGAGAGAGTAACGTCATCAACATTGTATTTATGGTACGCAATGAAACAAGCGATAAAATACGTACTACGGCTGCTTCAACAACAATGGACACTCTTCACAGACTCCAAAGTAGCACTGAAAAGCCTTTGCACGAAAAAAAAAACTAAATCGAGCACTTACATTTTGGTCCTGGACATAGAAAGAGAGAGAAGGAAGGAAGGATGGAAAGGCAGAGAGGTTAACCAGACTTTGTCCAGTCTGCTACTATACTCGTGAGGAGTGGGATGAGGGAATAAAATTAAGAGAGAGACAAGACACGAGTCTTAATCGCACAGGACACAGCATACCTACACTACTTGGCATCTAACGCAAGGCATTAGATAGCATTTGAGTGGCTTCCAGGACATTGCGGTATAGGAGGTAATGAAAGCCGGATGAGGTAGCCAGCAAAAGAAATGGGCGTGGAGCAGTTTGTTCTATAGAGAAACGAGATGTCGCTTTCGGCGGCGCGCCGTGCATCGCCTCAGCGACCGCGCACGAATACGAAACCACTACCGTTTCTACCTTGCTTCTGCGCAATCAGCTGTCGGAAATGCAACTGAGTTTTCGCTAACGCACTGTGCTCCAGTCATGCTCGATTGAATTATGTGGATTGAAGACGCGTGCAATAGTTGGCTGCAAAAATAGTGACTGGCATATTAAAGAATGTAATGAATATGTGTGGCTAAATTCGCGGACCGCTGCTGCAACTGTCCGTACGTGTTTCCGGCACTTCTAGATGTACGGCTTTCCTCGAAGACACATAAACTTGCTCATCCGACAGCGTTGTATCGCTAATCTCCAAAGAAATAGCTTCAGCCCCGGCAGGTCGGCAAGAGTGAGTAGCGCTTGTTAAACAATGATAAAAGGAGTAGCGCCGCTTCCTGTCATAGTAGGTTTCGCGCAGAGTATCTACACGCATCTGCCCCAACTGGCACGGATACGCAGGCCCACTCTTTCGCCAACGTGTCAAGACTAAGTGAATTGGCGCACACTTGAATATATGTGCAATAGATACGCAGAATCAATGACGGTACTGCACCGATAGCGCTCGAATGGTCGAAGCTCAATGCTTCGTGCTGGTCCACAAGAGTAAGCGAGTTACTAGCGATAATACGTCTTTGCTACCATGTATTACGATGTACAGAACTACTGCGTTTCAAACCTTGTGTGCATCAAGAGCAAATCTAACGGAACTGAGCATACTGCGAGTGATTAGGCAGAAAATTAAGTAATGAGATAGCGACCGCTCGAGGAACTTTACTGAGTCAGAAAAACGACAACCGCTGCTTCAAAATATTCGCCAAGTAAAGAACTAAGAGCAAAACCTGCTAAACCTGATTCAATTAATGAGCGGAAAGTGTGGACAGCTTGGAATACATAGTTAGCGCCGCTTTTAGAGCAATCAGCATATGTGCTTTGAAGCTGTGGCTAAAGCTTCGTGTCGTCCACCCAGTCACCGTCTACGATATCTCCCGAAACAGAGGTTTGCTAAGCCGCGCCGGCGTCATACACATCCATCGTAAACATGCACGCAACTGAGGCAATTTACCATCATCATCGTCATCATTTATTTGCCCTTAAAGGCCTCTGTTGGGGTGTTACATAAGAGGGGAACATACATAAGAAAAAGAAACGTTGAAACAGTCATGACTGAAGTAAAAACAATAACAATAACATTCAGAAGGGTAAAGAAGGTGTAATGCAATGACAGTCAAAAACACAAAGTAATAACCAATGCACTAAAAAAAAGTGCGATGAAGAAAAAATTAGTTACATAAGTTAACCCTCAATACTCAGAAAGTTCGTTAGTAAGTTTCGAAACCTGGTAGGGTTACGTTCTATTGCTACGTGGTCAGGTAAACTATTCCATTCTGCAATAGCTACCGGCAAGAAAGAGTTGTTGAAGGATTTGTAAAGCCGCGAAGACATTGAAGACTGAGGTTGTTTGAGAGACGGCGTGAAGAATGATTGGGTGGCAAAAGAAGCGTGTCGTGTAAATGTGGGAAATGGTAATACAGTTTTTGAAAGAGGCATAAGCTTGAGATTTTTCGACGATGTCCTAATGATTGGATGTGGAGGGATGATTGGATGTTTTTAGCACTTAGCCGATAGTCGTACTGGGTTGTAATAAACTGGGGTGCGCGGTTTTGGATGGCTTCAAGTAGCTCAACAAGGTACGCTTGATGGGGATTCCATATTGCCGACGCGAATTCCAGTTTAGTACGGATAAATGTCTCATATGCTAGTTGACCGATCACAGGGGGTGATGATGATAGTGACCGTCTGATGAATCCCAGGGATCGATTAGTGGCAGTAACCAAATTTTGGGTATGTTCTGACTATGTAATCTTGCTAGTGATGATGACACGAAGGTACCTGTATGATTGAACCAGCTCAATAGGAAGGGAATGCAAATAGTAAGAGTATGACATGAGAGAGTGTTTCCGCGATACGCGCATGAACTTAAATTTTCGACGTTTAGTTGCATGAGCCACTCTGTGCACCATTTTTCAATTGTAGTCAGGGCACGCTGTAAAGGCAACTGATCATTGTATGAGTTTGTACGGCGGTACAGCACGCAGTCATCGGCGGCAAAGAGCCGGATGAATGACGAAATGCCAGAAGGGAGGTCATTATTGAAAATTAAAAACAAAAGGAGTCCAAGGACTGAACCTTGCCGTACTCCAGGTAGCACTTCGGTAACTGTAGAGTGACGGTGCCCATGTACTGTAAACTGTGATCGGCCAATTGGGAAGCACCGGGTCCAGGACGTGATTAGACGATGGAGATATAAGCTGTTTACTTTGATCATTAGTCGTTCGTGAGGTACACGGTCAAAGGCTTTCGAAAAATCTAGGTAAATTGCGTCTGTTTGGAAGAGAGAATCAAGGTTTGATTCGAAGTCAGTAGTCAATTCAAAGAGTTGAGTTTCACGTGAGTGACCTGGTCGGAAGCCATGCTGGTTACTGAAAAGGAAAGAGTTAGCTTCAAGATTACAGGCAACATGAGAATAGATTATGTCTTCAAGAAGTTTGCAGGCAATACAGGTAAGTGCTATCGGCCGATAATTCGATGGATCAGTTCTGTCGCCGCTTTTGACAAACGGGACAACCCCTTGCTTAACTTCCAGTCGTTAGGAATGGTACTGGTAGTTATGGACTGCGAGAAAATGATTTGTAGAAATTTACTAGTAAGTACCTTAGTGCTTTTGACGACTTCAGCGGGAATGTTGTCCGGACCGGGATCACTGGATACCTTGATAATATAGATATTTGCATATACATTGATATTATCGATGATATTGCAGTCCGAGAGTTTAGCTGCCTGAAAAAGGCGCTTTTTTGTTTACGAGCTTCCCAAGGGAGTTGGTGAACCACGGTTTATCGTCATCATCCCGAATACGGACAAGTGGCACATATTTCTCGACAAGAGACAGTATCTTCTGTTTATAAAGTAGCCAATTGCTCTACACACTTCGCCGAGGAACCTAACTGCTCAAAAGACACAAAAAAGCATCTAAATCCCGATTTATTTTCGAGAAGTCTGCTTTGTTGTAATCGCGGATATATTTTGTTGAAGGCTCACTGGTTGGTACCTGAAAGGTCAGGTCAAATAACACCATCTCGTGATCACTTAGGCCATCAATACCCATTATTGATTGAACAGCAATGGGGTGGAAACCAAAACTAAATCAAGAATATTGGCACCGCGAGTCGGGGTAGACACCATTTGTGTGAAGGTAAATGTTAGAACCAGATCAAGAAATTCTTTAGATAGCTGAGAAGAAGCTGTCATTTTATCCCAGGTAATGTCAGGGAAGTTAAGATCACCGCAGAGGATGAAGTTACTTTTGGTAAATGTATCAAATAGATACAAAAGTCAGTTGTGTAGGTCTTTCGTGAAAGATTTATCACAGTCGGGCGCACGGTAGCACGCGATGATAATATTTAAGCAAAAACGAAAAGACGCTTTAATGCAAAGAATTTCTTGTTTGTTTTTTATTGGTATAGCGGAGGAAGACAACTCAGATTTAATCAGTGAGAACCCCCCCCCCCCCCCCCCCGCAACCAACCCTGTCAATTCTGATGGCATTGAACACGTCACTGGACAAACGTTCTTGCGTGTCTATATCAGTAGTAAGCCATGACTATGTCAATATTGCAATGTCGGCGGAACTGTCCTCAAGAACAGCTTCTATTAAGCCTTTTTTAGGAAGATAGCTTCGTACGTTTCTCAGAAGGAATGAAATACTGTCGTATACTGGGACTTCAGGCTGGCGTGAATGTGGCCGTGTAGTGTGGCAGGATAACAGAGAGCGAGTTTGCGGTGAACGCCAGGACTTTAGTGCTCTAACGGTATCAGTCACGCAGTCGTAAATGAATAATTTGTTGTTCATTGCTAGCTTATCAAAACGAATTGTAAAGGAAGTGGACCGAGCCTCTTGCGCATGTGCAAAAAGTTTTTGGCGCGCTATTCTGACACGTGCCGAGTAATCTTTGTGAACTGAAAAGGGTGTATCCTTCAGCTTTGGTGTTGCAGAAAGAATTGAACTTTTATCCTTAAATCTCGAAAACTTGGCAATTATCGGATGGTTCTTTCCAACCTGAAAATGTCGTAGTCTATGCGCCCTTTCAATATCACTGCTGTTAATCGTAATGGCTAGCTTATCAGGCCAAAAGAAGGCAACATGCGACTCGGATCGCGTCCAGCTCTCGCCATTAAAATCCGTAATTCCAATAAGTAACAAATTTGACCGGCGCTGACGGTTTTCCTGGTCGTCGCACTTCTCGGCTAAGGCCTTTACTTGAGCAGTAATTTTGGCAATTTCAGCATTTTGGGTTGAAACTCAAATGCAAGCAATGGACTCATCAACACGTGATCAAACATTGCAGTGCCCACGGGATCGCCGCGAAAAGTTTGAATAAAAGTGATTTTCTCTAAAAGTGAGGCTTCAGCTTTGGCGAAGCGATAAGTACTCAATGAATGGCGTAAAAGATGGTCTTCACCTTCAGGCAATTGTAGATTTTTGTTCAAAATTGACCTAGAACTCCAATCAAAGCTACCACAATGTCTACCACAGCATCTGGAGACCATCTGTCACCGGCTTCGACTAAACGCTGCATACACGAAAAATAGTCTTTTTTCAGCAATGGCATGACCAGAGATCCACGTTGTGACAACTACGGCGCGTTGGAATCTCCAGGGCGCATTTTGCTTGCGTGCCCATCTCATGAAGACAAGCGACAGCTATATAAACTGAACATGGAATAGCTCGACCAAGGCCCCTTGACATTTCCACGGATGCTGGGTCCCTGGCCTTGCCCATCAAAACAATGCAAAGACCTGGACTTCTTGTTTTGCACAATTCAGTCAATTGGGGTTGTCTCTAAACTATGACTCACGCAGGTCCTCTCACCAAGACTATGATTTTATTTTATTTTTTGTTAACCGTGGAGTTTTACCTAGATTATCTACTTTCATCACATCGGACCAACAACATCACAAGACCTGGATTTTTTTAAACTATTTTTCTTCTGCTCACCTTCCTCAAAGGTCTGTGTTCTCCTTCATTCGAGTCACTGCACAGTAGCATATAGGTGAAAATACGCTGGCGTAACCCTCTCCCTTTTCAATGAAGACCTTTCTCTCTCACTCTCTGAGCTTTGAGATATGCTTCTTTAGCAATTGAAATGTCTTTCGTGTTTGTTTTTTTTTTTTTGCCTCTACTCATTTCTATATCAGAACTGAAACAAACTTTGGCCGTATCGTTTGACTGGAACGTTTGTGTGGTATTTGATTGTGTTAAGAAAGAAAGAGAAATGACACAGATGATAATGATTTTATATCTGTGAAAATATAAATGACAGATTGGTTTGGCTTTGCTTCGCACAGTGCAGCCTGAAGCTCTCGAAACAACAAATAAGTATGCCGTTGTTTGCATAGGTGGCATGTTTAAGGCCACGGCGGATGATTTGTGACCTGCAATGCGCAATACATAACCGATGGTACGGACGTTTCCTTCAAAATTTCACATATTCCTTCTTTTTCCAGAAGTAGTCCGCGTGGAAATCGTGCTGACGCGCTCAAAAAAGCGGTCACGGGGAGAAAATACTTGTAAAGGAACCATGCGCTATACATCTGTCACTCGCATAAGTATTATTGCGACATTATCTATCCTCCTTTATTTTTTCCAAGCTGGATTCGAAAAAAACCTCTGTACATCGTTTATTCGTAAACGCATATCGACGCAGACGACGTGCCCCGCAAACCTTGCAGGTGGTACTAATACTTTTGCATTATGAAAAAAATGCGGCTGCTCCCGCGAATGCTGGTGAGTGGTGTGATTAGAGGCATTATATTGTTAGTGTTTTGTTTCTTTCCATTCTATTGATTTTGTATCACCAATCACATCGAGTGGCGCTTGCTGGTGATAACGAAAGCGTGGCGTTATGCCAGCACACAAGAAAGGAAACAGATTGAAAAAAAAAAGACGCGCGTTGCGTAATCACACCGCCAAGCTATGTAGCAGAGAAAAATGTCTATATCGTTCAGACACCAAATTGTCGACATCAAAGCTGCCAATGTAATCGTTGACGTTGTATTATATGCACATGTCAGTCGAAAATGAGAAGAACAAAAAGCAGAACCAATCAAAAAATTGGAGGACGCTTAAGCTTCACCTTTAGAAATAGAACGCGATAGCGTTATCGGAACCCGTTCGCATCGCATCATGTGCATACAGCGAGTAGGCTTCATTCACTGCAACACTGAACGTGGGAAAGCCAGCTTACAAAGACCAAGCTTACACCGATCCCCTTAAAGTTGGCTTCACTTTAAATTGAAATGCATTGCTGGAAAGTCGTTTTTCCAGGGGTAACATAAGTGGTCTTATATTAAGATGTGAAGGCACTAGCACCTTTTATTGTTATTTTATTAATTGTTTGCTATTGCCCCGACGGGCTCAGGCCTGGCAGAAATGCTGGAAATTAGGTTTGTGTTTGAGTTTCCTCGTAGCAGAATTTGGTTTCCTCGTACATTCAAATTACAATCCGACGCCGATTGGTAAGGAATCTGACAGCGAATCCGACGCCGAATGGTAAAGTCGTACTTTGCGATTTTTCTGACGGATTTCACCGTGAGAAATTCAATTTTTGTTCATCAAAACCTTGCACCACGTGGAGGGCCTACGCGGTCGATATGATTGGAGGATTTTCTCCGCCACCCACGATCACACGCCGATTGCCGACGCCGGATTTTCTGCGACACGGGGCCCTAAACGCTATCGCGTTTAAAAACCCGACAAACCGCGTATCTCGTATCGGAAGTATCTCGTAGTGACATTGTCGTATTGTCGCACAGTCAGACTTCGCGAAGCAGTCCTGTCTGTATGCCATGACACTTGTGTAGCAACGACAAAATTTCGGTATCACGCTGTCATGTCGTGTGGCCGCAGCAACAAACTCAATTTCCTCGCCCTCCATTTGTTTACAGCCTTGCTTGCATTCGACGAGCGGCATTGCCTTTTGTACCAAATATTCTTCGCGTAGAAAGACGTAAGGAAATCGTTAGCTGTTTCGCATCTTCTGAAAATGATGCACAAAATAAGTAACCATATTTGGCATCCATGATTTCACATTCGCTATCTCTTTACCCGAGTACCGCACGCAGCAGTTGACATGATTAAATATACAAGTTGCTATTTTGCCGCCCAGAAAAAGGTTCCGGATGCTAGTCTAATTAGACCTGCAGGCACTCCGAACAAGCGCTTCAGAAGCAAGACTGGACTAAGCCGCAGGCAATGCAACTCTTGAAAACAAGCCCTAACATCAGGTTTCTAATTTGCCGGTTGACTTAGCCCAAGCAACGCATGGCGTACGGTAGGTAGTTTTTCAGGAAGTCGTTTTTGTTACACTGTGCTGAAAAAGGCGGTTACTGCGAAGACTGCTGTTTATTATAAGACCTCGCCGCAGGGCTAGAATGAAATACTAATACGAGAAGAAACTAATCGTAACATTTATTATGAGTAGTTGTGGGGAATTTAGTTGTTACTTGGCAGGGCGTAGCTGACGGATAAGCTATCAACATCTGAAAAATATGCCGTCGTAAAAGAAAGTAACCCAGTACGTTTGTTTAGTGCATTTTACCGCTTCTAGAAACCGGGCTGTTCTTTCGCCTTTTGTTTCGCGGTTGTAGAATTCAAATTTCATGAGCCATTCGAATCTGTGAAGGCGGATGACCAGCGAAGCAGCTTATCGCACGACCATAGATGACACAGAACTTTGAACAAACGTACGAACATATTTATTGTCCTGGTCGGTGATCATCATGATGATAGCTACGCACACACATTCACGTGTCACCTCTGTTTTAGCAGCGGAGCTGTTCTCAGTCAAGCGTGCACCATCGATGACGGCACCGTCACGCAGGACCAGAGCCGGAGAGGCCACGTGACCCGGGAGGGCTCCTATTCTCCCGGTTGCAGGGAAGAGAGGAACCGGCGCGCGCTCCGATTGGCCGGGGAGGAGGAGGAGCGGCGCCGGGGTTTAACAGCAGGTGTTTACGCTGCGTGCACTTCGCACGATTGACGCCGCTCGGCGCGAGCGGCGTCCGCTGACCGTCTACTACAGTGATCACAAGGCCGTGCTTGTAAAGGGCAAAGAAACACCCGATGTGACACCAGCGAAAACCTAAGCAATCGGAGTTATTAAACAGTGAATAAAAGCGTTTTCTACCCTACCTTGATGTTCATGTCTCACTAATAAAATCAGCCAGTTCCACGAAGTGTAATCTGTCGAAACAGTAGAGATGTGGGTGTTCCTTCACTCTAAAACGACTGTGAGCCGGCTCTGGTCCACAGCAAAAAAAAAAAATCATACCCGACAATCGGAATAAGAGAACGACCACAGCTCCCCAGTTTCAACAAATTTCACGTCGTGGAACTGGCTCCGTTTTTGGAATATGTCCGTCACGTAAGATAACGAGTGGCTCATAACCCCTTAAGCAGTGGCTTAACGCGTAACCCGTAAACGCGGCCGCCCCATTACGACGACACAATAGAAGTGAAATATTACGCTGGAAATTATGAGCGGCAACGGAGTCAGCTGTGTAACAAGAGACGACGACGACGTACGCGTGAGTAATGGCACTAAGTGCGTTCGCGCGGCTGCGCCGATTGGCGCCAACGAGCCAGCTGTAGAAGAAGAAGACGGCGCTCGAGCCATTGCTTATGATGATAGAGTTTCCGTGCACACGCCATGACCTCACCATAGGACAATTTGGCTGTAATAAACAGTCCATGAGTCCACAGTGTATAAAACAATGTTTGTACTTGAAACAACACAAAAAGTGAAACTTTAAAACATCGAGTCAAAGGGTTTAACGCCCGAAAACAATATAAGAGACAACACACACTGGAGGGCAGCTGATTCTTTTTTTTTAACCAGCTGACTTTCTTGACGGGCCCCGAAAGCACAATACACTAGCGTTATTGCAGTTACCCCCCCCCCCCCCTCCCCGGAATTAAAGCCGAATGAGCCGGGAATCATGCCAGCAACCTTGATATAAGTAGCAGAACGTCATAGTCGTGCAGACGGGCGGCAAACACCTTGCTTTGCGACAACGTGAAATAAGTCCATGTAATCTTTTTGCAGTTAGAAAGTGGCTTTTTGTTGTTGTCGTTATTGTTTTCACTCACTGAATAATATTTTGTAATATGAATTATTTCACCATAACGGAGCTTCTCAGGGCGTATTTCACATGTCTTTCATAGGCGCGAATGTGGACACTCACAGAGCTATAGAGTCGCTATACGGTAGCTATATACGGTAGCTGTACCCTACGGTTGCTACACCCTACGGTTGATTTGCTCGTAGCGTAGCCATAGCTACCCTACGAGTATATCAGACCTGTCGAGTCACCGGTGAGTAACATGCGATTGCAGTGAAAGTCTGACACGCAGTTTGCGATTCACTCCCAATGACACTTCTATGTGGCATAGGCGTACTTAAGACTTACGAAAGTATTCTTTACATAAAGAATTCTTTGAACTTTGAACAAACCACCATGGTACTAGGTGTTGCTGAAAATGCGTCGTTATTGGTGGAAAGGTTGGCATATTTGCCGGACGAATGCGGGGTTGTCCAACTTTCTCCTTCAAACAAATGAGAAGTACTCGTAGAATCCTTGAGATAATATACAAAGAAAATGTCTGCCTGAAGCTTCGGTTCCTGAAATCGTCCTGACTTTATGTTCTTTGGTATTACGCTCCCTTGGAGCATCGACACAAAGTTGCAGGCGCGGAGGTGTGTTTGACGCTGTTTTTGATGTCATTCAAGCAAGAAAACGTTTAGCATGCTGGGCCCTTGTGCTGCCTTACTGTCCCTATCTTTAATTTCCTTATCTTTAATTACCTTATCTTGAATTTCTTGAAAATGTAATGTTTTACCCACCTGGTCTGAATTTCAGTCATACTGGCTGCTTGCTCCTAGTTTTACCTTTTCCAGTTCTTTTTTTGTTCCTACAGTGAAATTTGCTTCAACACCATGAGCCATTTATGTCCACTGCAGGATGGAGGGTTCTAACGGCAATATCCAATTACTCCTTTCCTGCACCACCTGACACTATCATATACCTTTCACCACAATTTAATCACACCACCCATTCATTGCCGTCACCGACTACACTTCCATTCCCTCTGCACCCATTCTCTAACTCTTATAGACCACGGTTATCTTCCCTACGTACTACACGTCCCAAAGAATTTCATTTATTCTGCATGTCAACTACAATATCAGCTACCCCTGTTTACTCGCTAACCATCAATGTTCTCTTCCGCATCGCTGTCTACGCTAACCCGCACCACTGCCTTACTATCTCTTAACGTTACGAGTATAATTTTTCGTTCCATCGCTCTTTGCGTGATCCACTTTCCCAAATTTTTGCATATGCAAACACCAGATTCTTCGCCCCTTCCCCATTATGCTCGCGTGCCATGTTTTCAGTGATCATCATAATATTCCTGAGCATCATCATCATCAAGAATTGTCTTCAAGTGCGCGCTTGAAAATAAAGCCACAGGGACGATCTGCCGTGCTGTGCCGGATACTATACACACATACAAGCTGCAATCAGCGCGTCTGAGGGGAAAAAAGCAGCTATAGGTGACGGCAGACTGTTTCCCCGCAATAATTACTCGTATGTGTTTGTGGACTATTCGTGTAGAGTTGATAGCTTTAAACTAATTTTTCTTGTGAGCACAATCGTACACTGGAAGGCTGTTGCTTCGGAGGTATTTATGGAATCAATTTATGGATGTAATTTAAGAAATTGAATTACTGTTTCTGTAATTTTGTGGGTCCAAATTGGATAAAATTTTATAGTGTAGTATTCTATCCTACATCTCCAACCTTATACCTGCCTGAAAGGACTTAGTGTATTGAAAGTACATAATTTATAAGAAATAACAATTGAAACCTTCTTCCTTGTAGCTTCGGCATGGTTCTGATCGGCCACTTATTTCTAGGTAAAAATTTTTCCTTGGCTCAGCATGCCTTGCCTATGGTGCTGCAAATTCCGAACTTTGGGCAGGGACAGAGGTTGAAGGGCTAAATGAAAGACATTAAAAGAATGGTTTCACCAAAGCAAGGTGCTCACAATGCTTCCTTCTTTGTTTACGTAAATATCCCAAAAAGCCTATCATCTAGATAGAAGTGGCTCCTGATTTTCTCGTGGAGGTCTCAATAGAAAATCGGAATTGTGTTCCACATATCGGATTAACAGAATCAAATACACAATGTGAAAAGTTTATCTAAATGAGAGATTTTAATGAATTAGACATACATATATTCTAAAATAACACGCAGATTGTATCGTTTGAAAGGACCAGGCACGAATGCTGTGGTCTTTGAT
This sequence comes from Dermacentor silvarum, assembly GCF_013339745.2. NCBI lineage: Eukaryota > Metazoa > Arthropoda > Arachnida > Ixodida > Ixodidae > Dermacentor > Dermacentor silvarum. The sequence continues at coordinate 35,459,254 of NC_051164.1, read as the reverse complement.
GCCACTCTTTCTTGTCTTGTCTTGTTCTGTACTGTCGCAGTCTTTGTGGCGCTGGAAAACATTTTTTTTCCTTTTTGTGGCCGATCGTCTGCTTCTATAAAGTCTTTCCTTGAAACTTCTCTTTGTGATGAAAATATTTCTTCCATCGTAAAGCACACCTCTTTTGCTTGGCTACAAGACAAAGATCAACGGCGCTCTCGATGGACATTTTTTTTTTCAAGCACATGGTGTTTCTACACGAGGATAACTGTGATGGGTGTCCTCCCACCGCTGTCTCGCTGCCTCGTTCTCCATTGGTTGCCTTTTTGTGTGTGACATTCTTTCCGGTGAAAGAGCAGAGGGTGGAAGTTGTGTTTGCTGCGCAAAAATTGCCACTGTGACACGAAATGCTCGACAACTTGTCACACCATTTTGTATGGTGGCACCCTGTGTTCTCGTATTGTTAACCTCGTCGCCTGTTTGCGTTTTCCACCTGTCATTCCGTTTTCGTTCTTAACGTTCGCACCGTATTCACGCTCGAGTCCCGAGCGAAGCAAAATTACTTGCACAACATAAAGGTAATCTTAGCGCTTTTGAGCTCTTTTGCACTAGTTGTTCCACTCAGTGCAGCAATTTTTTTTTTTACAGTTTGTGAAGATTACTCTGGAAATGTAGGCATGTGTTTCACAATGCGGATTGTGTCACCCCTTGCACTAATAAGTTGCTTAGGTACTTTATTACATTTTGTTGCTTACTAAGTGGTAGCCAGACGATAATGTATGCCTGGACCCGCTGCACGTTCGAAACACAGCTGGAAATTTTATTGCGAATGGCATTCTTCACCTACTTCGGCCAATTTATGTCTGTCTAGCAATTCTCTTTACGTCACTCCTTAAAAAGATATAAACTTTATTGATGAGGTGAGCCACAAATAACCCCTCAATGTTGCATGCTCGTGCATTGGTGTGACATTAGTGATGCAAGCGCTCATGACTGCATTCGCAAAACCTGCAAACGCACATCGCGAAATTCGCGTGCGTTTTTACTTGCCCTGAACAAGAAGGAAAACAAACTAAAAAAGTAAGAGCTGGCTGTTTCCGTCTGCAATCGTACCGTAGAGAGAGTGAGATGTTTTTATTTCTTCCTTGACCCATGACTTCCTCCTGCCCTCGCGCCTACACATGCATTCATGTACAGTGCGATGGTCGTGACCTTAAACAGCTTGACCTTAAAATTTGGTCCTGTATAATGAAGAGTGCGTTCTGGACGCGATTTCCAAGAAGCTGGGTGATAATTTTAATTTTACGCCTCCAACATAATGGAACCCTCTGATTTCGCGATCAAACCTCTAAAAAGCACACTGACGCTACGTTTTGGGGGTTTCGCTGTTTGTGCACAAAATATGAATTAAAGAGTGACAAAAACATGGGCTAAAAATTATCCTGTCTGGCAAAAAGAATGGCTGCCTTCATGAATATTACTGCCGACACTACACGCAGGGTTGTCAAAGTTATGAAAAAGTTTCAATGTGATTTAGCCTCCAGTAAAAGTCGATGAAAGAAAGTCTCTCATAACGAGTTGCGATGATAATAGGAGATAGACTGCAGTATGTATAAATAATTCATAAGGCGGACACACTGGGGCACGGCACTGCGCACGGCACTCTATCCCGTCACGTATCCCTCGCTTAAGGTGAGTGTAGAGGAGCGTTAGAATGATTCATTTTTATTGCGATATCAATCATATGAACACTCAAAACTGATTTCTGCCGTTGGCGACGCCGTCGCCGTGAGGTTTCATATGAAGTCCAACGGCGATGAAATCGTCGCCGCACGCCGCAGCTGTATGTCGTATCCGCGAGTGAAAGCACGCGAGGGACGCGCGCTTTAACGGTAGCGAACGCACGGGGGAGAGCAAACGCGACTTCTTCCGTCGCGTACAAGGCCGTGGAGGGACGGGAGTGAGAGAGAGGGGGGAGGCGCCGTTTAGCTGCGGCACCAAATGCGTATTTATATAAAAACGTTGCGAGACGAGAAGGTGGTAAAGACTTCCAACGCGCCTCGACGCGTGTCCCGTTCTGATGTCGTCGTCGATTTGGCGCTGAGCCGTGCTCCCTCAAGGGCTGCAGAAGATAGCGCCAACCTTTCCCTTTCCCTCAAGAACCACTTATCATCATCATGTCGTCGAAAGCTTCCGAGGCGCCGCCAGAGGCACCGGAAACAGTCACCAACGCCACGCGCGTTCGGTGCGAACGCGCACAAAAGCCGATGGCATCGACAACAGTTCTGCGCGTTGCTTGTGCTGCTACATGTCCAAGTTTATACAGCTGATAAAACTGCTATCCTTACTCCGTATAGCTCTCTACTAACTTGCAATCGCAATTGATGCTTCGCCTTTCGGGTGAAACTGCGACGTTTTTTTACTGCACAATCCTCGGGACCAGCCCATCGATCGCTGTTTTCACTGTATAGTGACGTGTTACTTATTAGAAGTAATTATTGAGGTCTTACAAGTCGAAAGTAAGATCTGATTTTGAAGCCCGCCGTAGTGGAGGGAAAGCATCCGTGGCGTATTGGTTACTGTATTGGAATTAGAGGTCCCCTCTTCCAATGCGGCCACCGGACAATTTTATTTATTTAACGATATGCACGTATTCGCAACATCACGGCCACCAGTGGCCCTAAGGGTACATAACCACAAAACCAGTAGCACGTTTCCACGGCCCACGTTTCCAGACTTCGCTATTCCTGGTACCAGTCGATGAAAGAGGCATGAGACATGCCTGATAAAGAGAAACGAGGGCAACTCGCCAAGAAGGCGTTTGTCTTAAAAAATATTTTGTATTTTTAATTAATCAGACCAGTAGCACAAAAATCCAACAGTGAGGCAAAGTGCCTTGCGTGGCTTTGTTCTGTCAATCGCTATAGTGCGTTTGTTTGGGGAAATTAATTTGAAGAAATGTGTGGTGCGTTTTTGTGGTGGTGGTTTAGTGCGGCTTCGAAGAAAAGGTGGAACTTTTTTTTATTTCTGAGAGGTAAGCTGGAATATAGACTCTTCGGGAGTGAGGGTACCTTTTACATCGCTTGCGGTAGTTACGACCACTGCCGCGTTTGCGAAACTAGACACCTCACGCAGTCTACTGATTGGTATAGTTTAGATATCTGGAACTGAATGAGAACCGTATATGAACTAAATATTGTCGCAGCGTCGGAAACCTCGATGGACAAACGCACTTGTCAGCAGGAGCAGTGACAAGAAAGGGCTTTTTTAATACCGTGCGCTGGTCGGAGCTATAACAGTGGTGGATTTGGGGCTCAGGCCTAGCAGCCGGCGGCTCAATCGGTGTACTGGAGTTATAATGAGAGGCGGAGCTAACCCCGACAGACAATGTTGCTGGGGCCGGAAGCGTCAATGTTTACAATAAAATGTACGAATTGGCAAGCGTAGAGTAGAGTAAACGATGCTCTAATCTCCGTTTTATACGTAGTACTGAAATCGTGTTGAAAAAACTTCAGCGAGGGAAAAATTATAGCCTGGGTAACGAAGCTTTTGTGTGTGTTGACAGTTGAGATACGATAGGAAAAAAAGAGAGAGGATAGGCAGGGAGGTAAACCAAATACATGTTTCTGTTTGCAACCATTTACTGGAGTGGGTAAAGTAGGGATGGAAGCAGGGAAAAGAGAGAGTAAGATGGGAAAAGGACAATGTTGATCTCCCTTTCATAGGAATCGGTAGAACACGAAACTGAAACGTGTCTTCACAGAAGTTGTTGCATGTTTGCTTCGTGAACTCACTGTCCGCCGAAATGAAAGGCGCACGATTTGCGGGTCGGCGACAGTGATGCAAGTATGCTTGGCGCGCGGCGTACTGCTGCCGAGTCGATTTGGCGAAGGTACGAGCATTTTGGTCCAGCTCCGTAGTGTCTTGGGTAGCCAGTGGAGTTTCTACGCGCTCAGCTTCAGGAATGCGAGTGCCAGAGTCCGCAGCGTGCGCCGCGAACACGCGAAGGCGTTCTGCTCAATGCTGCTGTGTCTCTAGCCGGACCAAAGCGAGATTCGCGCGTAGACGTCGTTGCCGGTCTGCGCCGCTTAGTGCAGCGGTTAGCTGGTTCCATCGTAAGCCAAGCTGTAGGCGGCGTGTAAGCACTGCTGATGCATGTTGAAGCTGCACTCCGTCGACGACGAGGCGTCACAGGCTAATCGGACGCGAAAGACAAACTATGTGCGCAAACTGCGTCGTCACCTCGGCTCAAGGCCTAGACTGCCTACACCACGCTGCATCGCGTTGGAACCACCGCTACCTCCGCCGCCCTGAGACTATCGAAGCGTACTCTCTGTCGGCGCCAGTTAATGTCGTGATGCAGTACTTCGCTTCACCACTCCTAGGTGACGGTGCCATCCTTGTCAAGAGAGAGCATATTTCACGCGTGCTCGCCGACGTCACAGCCGTTACAGGAAGTTGATGGTGGTGTCAGGCATAAAACACTTTCGTGTGAAAAAATAAACAGGGAGGATGTTCCAGTCAGAGGCATTCACGCAGGCCGATGAATCGCAAGAAGCACAGTTACGCTTGCATGATTTCTGATTCAATCATAAATCACATCTATGCTGAAGCACGCTCCTTTCCGACAGAGGCTGAACGTCCAACTCGTTAAGCGTAACGGAGGGCGATTGTCGCTGTACACTGTATTGAGGAAAATTCAGAGAACGCTTAAGGTAGTATCCAGGCGCTATAACCTGACATGCCCGAAGTGTGGTTCATTACATTGATATGTGGTGTCTTAGCTTGCAAGTATGCGGAACTTCTTTGCAGCGTCTGCCGTAGAAAGCAGGATTGAAAGCTGGGGGTCTTCTCCGTGAGCCAAGCGCACAACGTTATCTTCACATTCATTGTCGATAATACCGCAGTGACTTGGTAGCCACTGTTTTCAGTTCGGGTCAGTTCAGTTTTGTTTTGTTCCTTAAGGGCCCCTTTTCTCGGGGCAAAGCATAAGGGGTGGGATTTTATTTCCATTACCGTTAAGCAGTGACAATTGTTTTAGAATTGAAGGTGATTACCAATACAATCTTCAAAAGTTGATGACGAAGCGGTGATGACGATGTCCCAGGAAAGGCCGTTCCAGTCTGTAGCTGCTCGAAAAAAGAATGGGGCAGTAAAAGTATTAGTGATCAATGATGGGCAGGTAACCTGAAGTGGATGACTGGTGCGGTGAGATATGCGCACTGCGGCTGTTATATAAGGTGGCTGATAGGACTCTGAACGATAAAGTGGTGTCCTTTCTCAGCCACGTCGTGTCTGGTCTGGGTCATTATTAAACACCAGCTGTTCATACGAACCACCGCTCCAAGGCTGCAGAAAACACTGCAGGGCTGTCATCGCGTCGCAGAACATTGTCCATTTGTGCGTCGTTTCGTCATTAATAAAGCGCAGTTCGGCGTCAAGCTCTGCGAGCTCGGAGGCTGTCAATGTGGCAAAGCCACAAGTTCGATCTCGGTGACTATACTCCGTTTCATACATCAGGTGCAATGCTGTGGAGGCTAGAGATACTTTTTGCAGTGGCTGCGTTCGCACTTAGACGTAATTCGGTGTTTGTTGACCAATGTTTGTAATAATGTTCTTTATATACGCTCAGTTCTGAACTAAAAGATGAATTTACCCTTAGAAACAAATAAATCATGTACTCATACGGCTGATAACGCGTTGTTTTAGATCAATTTGCTATTCCTTGCTTTTTTTATTTGCAGACCTTCGCGGCAGTCTCATGTGCAAGCTCGTGTGAGCAAACGCCGCTAGCGCGTAGCGAAGCATAGACGGAACGCGCGGAGTGATGCATTTTAATTACCGTACTTCTTGCGTAGCTTCCACGGCGTTGCAGCTGACGTATGAAACGGAGTATACGCGGTGACTTTTGCTGGCATGACGACAAGGGCGGTCGAGTTGTTCGGGAGGATGGAGTTGTCCGTGTATCTGTGTGTCCAGTTTCGGTAGTTCTCATTTAGGAATATGGTAACTTGTTTTAAAGAATAGAGATCTGCTTTTTTCCGCGCTCCAGGTACTGTGACGTAGATCTTTGGCTGAATCAAGGTTCGAAAGATAGCTCTAACCATTAAAAATTTATTGGCCCCCGAGTTTTTTCGAATGGAGGTTGAGTCATAGTTCCTAAATATGCGAAACACTCTCCACTGTCTCGCCTAACGGCGATTGCATATGCTTCTCAGTGTTAGGGCAGTGTATGTACGACTTTCATATCTAGGCCACTGTCCATCGTTAAACACACTCTACTACATGGCACCCAAAGTTGTTAGTGCATATAGAACCGCCGTATTCCTGCAAATAAATTATCATCTTTACTACAAGAAACCTCCGCACTGGTTCTGGGTGACATGGTGATCAATATGCAAGTTTTTCGAATTTTCTTAGAAGCCTCATTCTGAAGACGCATGACGGAACATTTCTTTGCTAAGGAACTGGTGTCTTTTATATAAGCAAACTAACTGTTGCAGGCGAGAAGGTTTTAATAACAATAATGACAACGTATGCGACCTTGCAGAAACGCTGCCGTAATTCCAGCGAAGCTGTTTCTTTCTAGGACTTGCAATAAGAATGTCGCAGCTTAACCCGAAAGGCAAAGCATAAATTGCGATAACAACTTAGCAGAGAGCTATCCGCAGTTAGGATAGTAGTTTTATCAGCTGTATGAACTTGGACATGCAGCAGCACCAGCAACGCGCAGAACTGTTTTCGACGCTGTCGCCGTTTTGCGCGCGTTCGCACCGAACGCGCGCTCCGTTGGTTACTGTTGCCAGGGCCTCTGGGGGTGACTCAGAGGTTTCCGACGAGATCACAACGGGAAACTCGTCGAGCAGCGTCGGAAGGCTTTACCACATTCTCGCCTCGCAACGTTTTTATATAAATACTGGTGTTTATTATGAATAAGGAAGTGACGCTTAATTCTGCAGCCCATCAGGAAGCACGGCGCAGCGTCGTAGGGGAGAGGAAGAGTAGGAGGTAAAGAGGAAAAAAAAGAGAGATAGTTCAGGGGGCTCGTCCGCACATGGGTAGGCAGCAGAGGCAGCAGGGACTGGCAAGGGCAGGTACGCTCAGGGGTATGCTGCTATCCCACTCACCTCCACGAACTCCACGAGGCTGTGTAGTGCGAGGAGATGGGAGCGGTATGAGAACAGCAGGTTGGTAAGTGAGTCAGCAGGAAGTCCTTGCAGTCTATAGACTCGGATGACCTTCGAACGTTCCTGTGCTAGGGCCGGACAGGCGCAGAGGAGGTGTTCGAGTGTCTCGGGATCGCCGCATCGTCGGCACGAGGGGGAGGCACTGCGGCCTTTGGCATGAAGCATGGCTGCTGTCCATATGCAGGCAGTCCGGAGTCGCAGCAGGGTGGCCCTGTCTGGCCTGGTGAGGCCATACTCGGGGAGCAGCTTGGGTCTCTTGCCATTTGCCACCCTCGGGTCGGGGTGGATCGCCAAGCAGGAACACTGCGCAGCTGTCACTGAAGTGCAAGTAGTTTATCGTACATATTCTGAAGCACAGCGGTTCCAGTCTGTTATGACACGTTAGCATGAATCCACCGAAGACGGCAAATATATGGCCAGGTCGTCCTTCGTCCGTGGGGTGGTACGTGGTGTACGGCGTTTCATGCGCGCTCGTTCCATGCTTTTGACTTCTTCCAGTCCCACCTGGCCCCTACAACACCTAGGGTTCGTTCTAGTTGTAAAAAATACCACATAAATACCCCAGAAAGTGGATGGGAAAACAGCGCCGCCGTAGCTCAATGGTGAGAGCATCGCACGCGTAATGCGAAGACGTGGGATCGTTCACCACCTGCGGCCAGTTGTATTTGCATCCATTTCATTTTCCATTAATTTATCATTTCTTTATTTCAATTAGTAAGTACAAGTAATGTACCCTATGTTGTCGTTCGTGTCATTGTTTTGTGGCTTCTTATGATTAATCAAAAATCGGGCCCCTCGGTTCCCTTTGTTGATGTAGCATTTATAGTTCCTATAATGCGTGTACATAAAGCTGTTTTTCCGAGCGTGAAAGAAGCCCAGGAATACACGCAAAATGTCCGCGCGACTGGACAATTGAGGCACTTTGCCTATATTCACGGACGTCTTTCACGCTCGGAAAACACTTTTATGCAGTGCGTATTGAGGAACAGGAAGCTGTATCGAGAGTTTTTCATGTTGCTCTACAGTTTTCTTATTTACACTTTTCATCTAAATAAAATATTTGAGAAGATGAATAATTTATTAATCAAGACTAATTATCTAATTAGGTGGAATACAAATAATAACCTGAGCATCTCCAAGCGACGGCAAACAACATTACCTTGGTTCTGTCCAGATATGTGGCATTCGCTTATTTTTAAATCTTGGTGCATGATAGTTGGGACACCCTGTATATTTTGCTTGACCGAAGAGAATACGAATGGCCAGTGGTCTTGGCAACTTCGGCCTGGACTGTCGAGTTGCGCGAAAAAAAGGTGTTGCCTTATAGAAAAGACGTAATTTTTAAATTTCGATTGCTGGGAGAAAATGTTGTCCTTTAGTTTCGAGGAAGCGCACTTAACAATAACCGGTCTGCATTTCTCGACCGTGTACGAGCCTAACATTTGAGCACGACATATGCGTTTATCAGACATTGAAAGGTGCGGAACATCACGAAGGATATCCCGAAGATGGTTCTCTGACTGGTACCAGTTTTCGCCACTGCTGTCTTTTATGCCGTAAAAGATAAGATTTACTCCCGGTGACCGGTCTTCGAGATCATCTAACCGCGCATATATTCTGTACGATTCTTCGCGTACAGCCTCGGTTACAATGCTACTAAGGTCACGTGCATTTTCTTGTATGCCTAATGAATCACCCACAGACTCAATTGCGCATAGTCTTGTAGCCAAATCAAAAACTGTCTGTTCTAATTGCTGCTGATTGGCTTTTTAACCTGTGAAAGAACTGACAATAGACAGTTTTAGTATTGCGGAAATGGCACCCCGCTAAACGCAATAAAATAGCGGGGTCAGACTGCGCATGCTCAGAACGCTATTTCAGTTTTGCGGGTAGCGTGCGTCCGCTATTTTTCAAATATAGCGGAGACGCTAAACGCTCGCTAAGTTTTTAGCGTTGCAAACATGGTGGCACCCTCTGCCCGAGCGCTTGACATGCAGGCTCGTTTCAAGGCTTGGCGTGGATCCACACGGCTAGTTTGGTTGTCGAGCTGCTCAGTTCGCTGCTTTGACTACTCGCAGCTAGATGATTTTGCGCTTAGCGGCACATCGTTGTCTTACGCTATACTAAAACTCTATCGAACAGCGTTCCGCAAAGATTTAGCGTGCATAACACGCTAACGCTAACGCAAGCATTTTCCGCAATACTAAAAGTCTCTAATAACTCGTCGCGATGCTCATCCGACTTTGCGGATAGCGCATAAATAGCAGCAAGCATTTCTGAGGTATCAGTCGGCCCTGGGTTTAATTAAATGTCGCCTGCTAACAATGGCAATTTTAAAAAATTGCACTTGTTCTAATACATGTGCCTATTTCAAGTGTATTTTTCTTCGTTATCTTGCTTTTATTGCGATAGCAATTACATGGACAGTCAAAAGCAGATTTCTGCCGTCGGCGTCGCCGTCGCCGTCGCCGTGAGGTTCCGTATGACGTCATTTGGAGAAGAAATCGTCGCCGATGATGATAAGTGGTTCTTGAGGGAAAGGGAAAGGTTGGCGCTATCTTCTGTAGCCCTTGAGGGAAAAACGAACGCTGTATGTGCGAGTGAAAGGGCGCGAGGGGCGCGTCTTTCACGGGGAGTGAACGCACGGCGGAGAACAAACGCGCGTTCTGCGCTGTGCTCGCTTAAGGGCTGCAGAAGTAGGCGTCTCTGTTCTCCTTCACAATCAGCATGTATGTAGAGCAAACGCGCCTTCTTCCGACGAGCGAGAGGCCGTGGGGGAGGGGGAGGGAAGGGAGGCTACGTTTAGCTGCGGCACGCAGTGCCTATTTATATCAGAGGCTCCGGCAACAGTCAGCAACGCCGCACGCATTTTGAGCGAACGCGGGCAAAACGCCGATGGCGTCGACAACAGTTCTGCGTGTTGCCGATGCTGCTGCATGTCCAAGTTTATACACCTGATAAAGCTACTATCATTACTCCGTATAGCTCTCTACAAATTTGCTATCGCAATTGATGCTTCGCCTTTCAGGTGAAACTGCGACAACTTTTATTCTTCTGCTTAATTCTCTGTCCAGAATGTTGAGCTATCCGGTCTTATCAGTAGACAAACTTGCCGTTTTTTTGACCTAATTGAAAAAGAATAAAAAGAAAGTGTGCTAGATAGAAAGAAAGTAAGAACGGAAGAATGACTCTCTTCTTGCGAAAAGTACGTATGGTTGCTTCGGAATTTGGAACGCACCAAAATTTGGATAAGGCGTTTCACTTCCGTAATATGTATTTGTTGTAATCAGAACACTAAGTGCTAGCTAGATGAACATGTGATGCAAAAGTTTATCGTTGTTGTCTGGCAGTTTCTCTTTAACAGAATATTGGTTGCTGTGGATAATATGGATAATAGTTGGCTACATATATGGATAATAGATGTATAAGCATATCACTCAGGCACCGTGCTTTCTAGTCGTTCCGTGAATTGCTCTGCGAACGACGTGGCGCCGAGCTCCAAGTTGCGCATGCGCTTCAACAACAATAATGGAACGTCACCCGAACTCATTCGTCCGTCCGTCTTGGGTGTCTCATATCACACACTTTCGCTCGCAGCCGCTTTTAAATTTTATTAGCTGACAATTCGCTTTCACCTAAATGTCCTCAAGTCAAACGGGTACAGATACAGACAGCCGCCAAATGAGATTGCCTCCGAAAGAAAATCAAGCAAGCAAAGCAATCACTCCGCGGCCTGTCCAACCAAGTTACGAGTGAAGCTACCTCATTCTATCTGTTTACGCTTTTATTGGAAGACAGCGTCGTGTAGTTTCGATCCCTTTCACTGGTCGGTTCGAAAATGTCAAGCAGAAGATTAAAAACGAATGCAACATGAATGTAACATTTCTCAATTTTTTTTGTCCACAAATTCTTCGCTAACGGATTCACTTCAACGCACCGCTGGGAACCATTTCACACATGTCAGAACTACCACATCCCGTTGACGATTTGCTTTATTTTTTTTCCAATGCTGCTTCTTGCTAGAAGTTCTGTTATTCGAAAAACAGCAAAATTGTCACTCTTTAACACAATTTTAAAAATGTAATTCATTGCTGCAGAGCGAACTTACGAAGATACGTTTTCTATACACCCAGGTGTAGAAGGGTGCATTGCCATAGTGTTTGATTATTGGGTGAAATACCGCTATGCCACAAAACATCTTGACAAGTCCTTACCGAGGCACCACAGCAAGTTGAGTGAGTTGTTGCAATCACATGTTTACCTGCAGGGAGAAAAAATTCCGACGTAGCACAAAGGAAAGACGACACCACACGAGCACCGACGCATGACTGAAAGCTTAATAGAGGTGCAACAGAAAAAAAAGAAAAAAATCAACAAGAAAATTCCTCGCATGCGCGAATCAACAATACTTAATATGCGAAGCAAAAATGCAGGTGTAAGGAATTTGCATTCAACTTTAAGCCGTGATGAAGCTCTCGTGTCCCATTGTGTATCCTTTCTGTTCCTGATTTTCTTTTTTCGTCTTGAAGGTAAACATAGCTTTTTTTTTTTTACCGAAGCAAAGGCATGCATGGAGCATATTTATTTAGAAGCTTTCGTTTGTATGGTACACTGACGCACATGGACATCAGCCAATCAGGTCTTTCTATACTCTTATTGATTATAGCCGCTTCTTGTAGGGTGGCTCGATAGTTGGAGAAAGTTCGAGCGCTTAAAAAACTTTGAACAGTCAGTTTATAAAAATCGCAGTAGAAGATATTGTACTGTGGCAGTCATTATCGTTCCTGATTCTGATCCAGCCATGCAATTATGTTTTGCAGGGCAAGATTCCCAATTATTGAAGCCACTGGTGTCCTGTTTCTCCCATCTTCTAGTGAAAATGCACTCTCTGTTTCTAACAACTGCCGCGTTTTAACTTACAGTGCTTTAGTTTGACCCTGTGTGAAAACAAGGGGGTGTTAATTGGAGTTTCTTTCGAAGCTTTGCGGTTCTTAAAAGGTATATCGCGTGTCATTTCTTCTCAGATCCTCTCTGCGATTTTTAGAGTCTAATAAGTCTATGAAATATAATACCCACTTCATAATATCAGCAACAACACGTTCGCAACTCAGAAATTCTGAGCTTCCTCGCTGATAACAAAATATCTTCTTTGATATATATGATCATTGTTTCCTCACTTTCGAGCTCCAGGTTTGATCTGCCGGTGCGAACTTTGCCTGTTATTCAAAAAAAGAAACACGCCACACGGTATATGTATAACGAGAAAAGCAATAACGACATAAATGAGTAAAATCAATATTTAAACATCATTCATTGCACTGCTATTGCTCGCAAGGCTATAAAAAAAAGGACGTGCGCTGAACAATTACCAACGCGCTCCGTCAGTCCCTGTCCTTTCATGTGTTGTACGCAGCTTTCAGGGTAGCACCAAAAAAAAAAACAGTTTGCGAAAAGGCACGCGAAAGACAGGCATAGCCAAGTTCTGTGTCGTTACAAACGCTCACTAAATTCCTTGTTTTATAGTCGTAGAGTGAGCAGTTGAAATATGACTAACTTATTTCACATCGACTGTTTGGACTTGAAACCGAGGTGGCGATAGAATACAAGTAACGGTGGGATAGTGTCACGGGTATGAACAAATATTTCCGCTTTCAATACTGTGGAACACGTGACTGCAGATATGTAGAACATTAGGAAAACTTGTTTAGTAATATAAACAGACAGGTTACGACAAGTCATTGATGTGAGGGTAGTTAATGGTCATTTTGATAATGAGCTTGATGCTGCGCTATAAAAAAATTTGCCCCCTCTCTGCATGAGTACCGTGTGAACAAACGAAACCACTCGTACCGTTTTCTGACACATGTTTCTTCTTCTTTCTGGGGTTTTAGGTGCCAAAACCAGTTCTCATTATGAGGCACGCCGTAGTGGAGGGATCCGGATGAATTTTGACCACCTGCGGTTCTTTAACGTGCACTACAAAGCAAGCACACGGGCGTTTTTCCATTTCGCCTGCATCGAAATGCAGCCGCCGCGGCCGGGATTCGATCCCGCGATCTCGTGCTCAGCAGCACAACGCCTTAGCTGACTGAGCCACCCCGGCGGGTTTTCATTCGCAAAAGTTCTATCAACATATCCTCATTCTGAGTTTGTGTTCACTGGCTTTCCCCCCAACAAATACATAAAAACTTAACTGAGCAATGTTTTAAGTTAGAGGGAGTTGGTATGAAATAACTCGACGTATCACGTAGATAAAAGTAAGAAGTCAACGGACTTCATGGTTTCTGCTAGAATTGTTATGCGAGTATATGCAATCATATTCTGAGAACATTGTGATTCAAATTTATTATATTTATTTGGTTTATACTGAAGATGGCAACAACGGCGCTTTTTTATATTCACCGCGTTATGCTATGTTGATTTTTCGGGGTTTCTTTGGCCACTGCAATTATATTTTCACGCAGTAACCACGTCTGCATGGGTGCTGGCTAGACGAAGCTGGTAACAATTCTGTCCTTTTTCTTTCTTTTTTGGTCGTCTTGTTTATAAAAACGTCAGTGTTGACTTCGGCGACCTCCTGCAGCTATCAAAACAGCCCAGCGTTCTGTCTCAAAACAGTCCACAGTTCTGCGATACTCTCCATCTGCATACCTTAAGTCTTAACCTAAAGTTTATAGTAGTGATTCTAATGCTCACAAAGAAATACTGCTATGCGTGAGACAGAAAGTTTCTCTTATACACAGCTTCACTGGCGCGTTGCAAGATGAGGGGCAGGTTCTAGGTTTGAACTGCGTTTTTTTTTTTTTTTTGTGTGCCCTATTAAGAGCTTTGCCATGCTCCTTATAGGTCGGTAGCCTTATCGTTCCAGAAAATGTCAATGCTTTTATTTTTATTGTTGGAAAACGGGACTATTCGGCATAGCGTATTACAACAATATTGGTAAAGTTAGCGTACCGAAGCTGAACAATTAGTCTTAAAGGATGCCCTAGTGCAGAAATCCCAATTGAATTTGACCACCTGGGGTTTTTAATGTGCACAGAAATATTAGTATATAACCATTCTTGTAGTTTGGCTTCATCTAAATGCCATAACCACTGGCAGGAATCGAGCGCTCGACCTTGTTCTCAGTAGAACATTATAGCCATCGAGTCACAGCTGCGAGTATAACGCAATAACGAACCATGCCGAATTCCGCAGTTGTAACATGCGCATCTACCAATTTTAAGTGTGGCTTCCGGTCATTGCAAGTCCTAATCTCCTAAAATCATTGTGACACTGTTTTGATTGATTTGCTTCCATAAGATATTAACCGATTTCATTTTAGTAAAGCGCAAGATTTGCTACAAAAGAGTTTATGGTTATTTAGAAATCATTTTTCTATGGTCGAAGCCGAATTCGATTACCCTGTCTCCAAGAAACCCTTCTGGGACCTTTTAGCGGTCATTAAGGGCCTCTATTAGGATGAAATTGCTATAACGTTACATTTTTCTGCCGTATCTCAAATATACTGCAAGTCCCTCTTCTCTGCCTTGCGACAGCTGAGACATTTGTTTAAAGGCTAGACTCAATACCGTCCTGTCTAAAAGATGATCCCGCTCTATATTTAGCAACGAGCCAACAGAATGATTAGTTTGTCACGTAAAGCATATGTAAGGTAACAGTGTACAAAGAGAAGTGGCTTAATGCCTCCTGTAGTTTCCCAGACGTGGTAAGCGTGATACCCTTTTGCACACTCATGGCTAAGAGGTCTTCATTACGTCACCTTGGAAACATAAAAGATCAATTCACGAAGCACGGCAGATTGGGGTTTGATAAAAAACGCTTCTGGGAAATTAGGGGCTATAACCACAATATGATTATGAGGCAAGCCGTAGTAGGGGACACTCGATTCATTTTTGCCACCCGAAGTGGTTTAACATGCACCCAATGCCCGGTGCACGGGTGTTTACTGCATTTTGTCACCATTGAATTGCGGCTGCCGCGGCCGGGATTTGAACCAATGCCCTCGGGCTGACCCGCCCAACGTCGTATCCACCACACCACACTTTGTGTCGTTGGACACAAAATCGCTGCAGGTTCTCTAATGACAAGACGTACTGTAAGACCTCTAAAATTATTCTGCGGTGTGTAGAAAATAGATTCTTCTTCTCGTGTAGTTTTTACGTGACTATGTAGGTGACAAGGAGTAACACATATATCGTGAGGTGTTAATACCGACGTATACAACGCCTCCGAAAGGCATGCAGATCAAATAATTTTAAGTGAGGTACGTTTATGGCAAATCAATTCTGCGCCAATTAAAAGGAGGAGGAGGAAGGTTCATGAAAGTGTACATATGTCGTAAGTTAGATGATTGCACAACGCTAAAAAGGAGATCGATATGAATTTGACGGAAAGAACAATTTGTAACCGATTTTTTTTCCGGATTCGAGGACCAAACCCTGGGTGAACGTTCATCGAGTATTTGATGGGCGTTCTAGCGTTTGCGTATAAGCATCACCCATTATGGAATACTGGGTCACGGAGACGACAGTAGCAACACTGGCAGTGACATGTTGTGACGCTTTGTCCTATAACCGCCCATTAGACACTGTTTTTTGTTGTTACATAGACGTTTTCGTCAAAGCAACGCTTCACAAAAACATTGCATGGTATTTATTCTGTCGCTGCCAACGCATTACATGGGTAGCACAGCGAGAATAAATTAGTCATGATACAATATTGGCTATTAGTCCTTTATAGTCCAACTTAAGGCCAGCAGATGGCTCTACTAGCGTTGGTTCTACTGAACTGTCGAAGTGGATGGAGAAAAACGATGTATTGGGGGAACTGCAGAATGCGTTCAGGCCAGGTAGACGCTTAGAAGACAATATGTTTGTACTAACTCAGTGCATAGAGATTTCAGTAGCTCAGAAAAGACCTTTATGGATAGCATTTCTAGATATTAAAGGAGCTTATGATAACGTAGACTGGTAATTGTTGTGGGATATTCTTCAATACGAACACGTAGATGACAGCTGCTGAGGGAGATATATAGAGACAACCAAGTTCAAGTTGTATGGGAAGGTCAAAAAGGAAATGAAATGGTGGGAATTCACCAAGGATTGAAGCAAGCTCTGTCACCATTGTTGTTCACGCTTTACGTCAAGGGTATAGAAAGACAACTGGAAAACAGCGAATTAGGTTTTGATTTATCCTACATGCGTAATGGACAAATGGTGCAACAGAAGGTCTCTGGATTGATGTACGCAGACGACATTGTGCTACTAGCGGACAATAAAAAGATTTAGAGGTAGTTGCGAATATCTGTGGGAATGCAGCGACAAATCTAGGTCTTAAGTTTAGCACAGAGAAATCAGGAATTATGATCTTTAATGAACACACGAGTAACTTCGTGGTGTCAATTCAACAGCAAGTAATACCCATAGTGAAGCAATATAAGTACCTCGGCGTACACATAAACGAAGGAAAGAATTACTCAAGCAACCACCAAGACAATCTGAAAATAAAGGGGAAGCGGAATGCAGCAATAATGAAACACAGAGCACTGTGGGGCCACAATAAGTATGAGGTGGTGCGTGGAATCTGGAAAGGAGTAATGGTGCCAGCACTAACATTCGCAAATGCCATTATATGATTAAAATCGGATATATTGGCGGGTTTGGAACTTAACCAAAGATCAGTAGGCCGGTTGGCTTTGGGAGCCCACGGTAATAGCCAAAATGAGACAGTGCAGGGTGACATGGGTTGGCCTCTTTTGAAGTCACAGAAGCACAGAGCAAAATTAGTTTTGAAGAAAGGCTCAGGAACATGGATAAAAATAAATGGGCGGCTCAAGCACAAGTATCTCTACATGAAAAGCGTGGACACAGAATGGAGGAAGAGGTCAAGGAAGTTGACAACCAAGTACAGGATAATCGAAACTGTAAATAGACAACCAGGAGTCATCAGAAAGAAAGTGAGAGAAATAGAGACCATGAATTGGATGCAAAGAATGGAAACAAAAAGGACAATGGAGATTTACAAGAATGAGAAGAAAGAAATTAGAAGGGAAAATCTGTACGATAACACAAAGGGCAGTGCCTTGCTATTTGAGGCTCGAGCCGGTTGCCTAAGGACGAAAACATATCGGAACAAATATGCGGAACTAGATGAGACATGTGTATGCTGCAGTAATAATCCAGAAACCACTCAGCACATCCTGATGGAATGCGACGGGATCCACCCAGCGAGAACTGTAGGTAACGTGCAACTCCCAGAAGCGCTTGGGTTTAAAGTGGAAGGAAACATAAACAGATCAGCCGCAGAGATCGGCAAGAGACGATTAGAGTACTGGTGAAAAAAAAGCAGAGAAAAGATGGATACGACCTGATCTCTTAAAATCATAGGCAGCGGTACAAGGTAAATTTTTGAAAAAGAAAGATAATAACGAGAGGTATACAAAAATGCTAGATAAAGAACGTGTATAGTATACCTGATTATATGAAGCAGGCTAGGCGACTACTTGTCGCCGCCCCGTTTCAAAGGGGACGCCAATAAATCATCATCATCATCATCATCATCATCTACCGCATATCTCTTTTAGTGCGGGTGCATAGTGATGAATAGCTTCGCTGCTCTTTGCGTGTGCACAAATATTTCATAATTTACTGCGTCAGCCATCCAGAGAAAGCTTTACTCGGCACATATGTTCGAAAGTGTTACACGTCGAGCAAGAGAATCAGTAACAATAATAAAGTTTTGAAAACGAAACACTAGTGCGAAGGATTTCCGATGATAGACTCGCAAAGCACGACCATGTAGCCGACCCCTCTGCCCCACCTATAGGCTGTGTCCTAAAATTACTTATCGAAAAAAACTGCGACCTCGAACGTGACTCAAAACGGTCGGACATAGCCCAACGACTAGTGCGGCCGTAAAACGACCATGAATGAGAAGATGACAATGGAGAAAACAATAGTGGCAACGAAAAATTACACCACAAAGCAACGACGACGACTTGACTACAGGGAGATCAACGCTGAAAATGTCACCGACGGCTCACACCCTATGAAAACGTAATTTATCTCACGGAAAGACAGCAATGTGGTTACTTTCTTTTGAGTTCTTTTGCGAAGAAAACATCGTTGTGAAAATCATTACACTGACATCTGCGTCAGGCATCTCCAAGAGTCATTTAAGGATCCTTTACAATAGTTTGCTGCAGAGGCTAATCAAAGTCTTGTCTAGTGAAGAGTAGCAAGCCCGAGCCAGCTATATAGCTCTGACATACGTCTTTGCCTAACTGCAAATACATGTTCGTTTCTCTCTCTCTCTCTCTCTGCGCAAAGGCCACACCACCATCGCCGAGATCGTCCCTATTGATTACCGATTCCGCAGAATCGGATGACTTCTGATACCCAGCATAACTCGTCAGAAAGAGAGAAAGGATGAGTAGAAAGGCAGGGAGGTTAACCACAGGTAGTTCCTGTTGGCTACCCTACACGGGAGTAAGCAGTAGGGGGATAAAAAGAGAAACAGAGTGGAAGGGGGGGGGGGAGAGAAAGAGAGACGAGCACAAACAAACCGCGTACACTACAGAGTGGTAGGGGGTGGCGTTCTTCGTGAAGGCCCGTAGACCGCAGGCACCTTAGTAACGCGAGTAGAAAGAAAAAGAAATTACAGGAGTGGAAATAACATAAATAGGAACCACAGAAAGGTACGTTTTCCTACGCGGCACGGCAAAAAATTACGAAAATATTTCAGGGAATAAAATACGGAAGAAGATAGGCATGAAAACGTAAAGCAGTGTACAAAAAAAACAAAACAAAAAAACACGGACGCAGCTCGCATCACAGTCGCAGACTGCCGCACAGAAACGTCAAACGCAGAGAGAAAACGAGAGCACTATTTTTGCTTTTCGAAGTATCGTGGCGTATAGCCCTATCCTCTCGTGGGCAAATACGAAGTAGGCGCGCGATTGTCTTTCACGTGCAGCAGTGAGTTTCACAGGTGAAGAGTCCGGCCATTACAGAGTGAAAAAACTGGTATTTTCAAACGTGACGGGATGTTCTAGATGTTATACGTCAAAGTTTCTGTCTACGTAATCATTTGGCGCACTTGAGGCGTGTATCTGACAGGGCTGCAAGTAAGAGTAAGGGGCCAGGGAATGTAGGCGATTGTTTCATTAAGGTCTCTGAAGACATACGGAGGGAGGGATAGACCTCGGTCGCGGAAAATAAATTTTACGTTAGCATTGTTCACTTTAACGTCTTTACCAGCCATCTGAATATTGTGAGTGCCCGGTCAAGATATTTTTGACATTTACCGTTAATACTTAGAGTATCCTAAATTTCAAAGAGAACCTGATGTGGTAATTGATGAACTAACATTTCGGTCACGAGAGGGCATCGGGTAATAGGAGGAAGCTTTATGTCGAGGCGAACTTCAATTTGCCAATTCATATACGCATAAAACGCTGAAATACTTTTTTTCTCAGACAGCTGCATTTGCCTGCATAAAGCTGCTAGCATATTTTGCTTTTAAATCATATTTTTGCACAGTTATTGTATAAAATTTGTAAGCATCCGCGAATAAATTAACGAAGTTTACGAATCTGTAACTGCACTAAGCACAGATATTGCAGCTATCCCAGCTTCTTCTGTTTGAGCATCTCGAGGGGACAAGTATGGTACACAAGTGTACCACTTACGGGATACTGTTCCATTGTTTACGAGCACTTTGTGAAAGTCACGTTCACAATTTAGTGGTATATTTCAAAGTGGTGTATATTAAATCAGTTCGGTCCACTTTTACAGATTTATAATCCTAATATAGTATGTTATTTTTATTTTCCAATTTTTGAAATATTTTCCTAAATATAGACAACGTAAGTGAAAAGCTGCTTAAACCAGACAATAATACACTGTAACATTTTTCTTTTAAATGCAGCAACCCTGATCAAAATTGGTGCAGTGGTTGCCGAGCAAAGCGATTTCTCATCCCTCCCCCTTTTCTATGAATTTAGATAGAAGCCCCGAGCTTTAACTTTCTCTTAAGAAGAAAGGCGTTTCGCCTCCCCACCTACCCCTCAAACTAGAACAGGAGCACCGATACTGGACCATGCGGCTGGGCAAGCAATGTCCAGCGGTTTCACCCCATAATTAGAAACGTTCCCTACAATGACATTCTTATAGCGCAGCTTTTATCAAGCGCGCATGATCGCTGCGACTTCTCCAATAGCGCTTTGTGTCACTGGCAGATTTCTGAGCAGTGCTTTCATGCCGAACACAAGGTGAAATGCACCGTCACCGAAAAAAAAAGCTTTCACAATGTCTTTTCATTAAGATGACGATATAAACAAATATCCGAAGGGCACTGCATCGGCCTGTTTACTTGCTGTGAAACAAATAGACTTCACTAGCCGTGCATAATTGCTATGTTCGGACATGTGCATAAATATTTAGGTAAAGGAATACACGTATTCAATAGTAACCCGGGCACTTGCCATAAAATTCTGTTGGTTTAATCCTTGAACATATTACAAAGCGGGACATGGTTCTCAATAACGCAACAGGGATGGGGGCTCCTATGGACGAAAAGGTCAAAGCGGACTTTTCGCGATATTGGATTTGCCGACCCGAACGTAGATCAACTAGCCGATGTCGGCCCCGTGTAGAGTCATCCAATCTCGCTGCCCGATTCATCTTACGCAACATCGGCTTTGTTGGCCACGTGCAGGCTCGAGGGCATAAATCCCGGTCATACATCGACCATGTTTGTACGTTGGTTTATTAGGACTCCGTGCAAGTAGCGAACCTCCTGGAGGAGCTTTACTACGAGGTGTCAACAGGACTTAAGACCCACGATGTGGGTTACTTATGACAGCTTCTTGCAACTCATATTATTAACGCATAAATTGTAGCAGGAAAACCAAAACGTACGTGTTGGGCCTTACGTAAGCGAGCGGATAAATTCGCCTTTGTTGTATGGTCGTCGGACAATGTCGCAGGACAGAGCACACAATCTGCGATTGCAACCTCATTGCACGCCGCAGGACAGCACTAATGATGGCGCCATCTGAATCAGGATTTACACGTCGAGCTACAACGTACACTTGGGCCATGAACAATTGTAGCCTGAGAGCATCCCGCTATTAAGGCGCTCTTTACACTTTTGCGAGATTCAACACGATACTTTATTCTATGTGTTGTGGTATGTGTATGTTAAAGGGCATGTGTTCCATGTGGGAAAAACGAGAACAAGATGAAAGCAGGAGCCAATGTTTCCACAACGTTTCGAGGCGACATACGTCGCCTATAAGCGTACTGATAACGCACTAGCTTTTGTACTGCAAAGTGTCTGCATAGAACCCATCTGCCGTGGGTCGGGGGCATTCACAGTGCATAACGGCCAAACAAAAGCATAGCTGCGATAATAAATCAGCGCACACCACGATACAAATGACAGGCTGCCACATTGAAAAGGCCGAGCATGCATTCCAGTTTAAAATTTGATCCGCGAATGCCACGATTCTCTCCTAATTTATAATAAATGAGAGCTGCTCCTTTTTTTCTTCGTCTTGTTCGTTTTTCTGCTTTGAATTGAAGATGAATTACTATCTTGCCATAAACGCGATTGAGTGCTACAGGCAAGATCGAGGCAAAACATTTGCATCGAGGAACGTCGAGATGAAGTATAGCTGTGTACCCACACGGCATTCCTAGCATTTTCAAATTGCTGTTATCAATCTTGTATGTCCAATGTGTGTGTACTGTTTTAGAGCGAAGCTGTTACCCTCTAGATTGCCGGCTTTTTCGTGCCCGCGTCCATTAGCAAAAATGTGGGCCGATCCCGGAGGTAGTGAAATACCCGGCAGACCCGCGGCGGAGGAGAAGCAGGCTCAGGCACACGCCAAAGGGAAGCGAAAAGTGCCTGCATTCTTTGAAATCACGCATACAACATACAGAACAACATTCTTTTCAATATAGAACAACCACAAAACAAGCATCAGAACCACATAATTTATTATAAGGTACTCCTGGGGCGCTATAGCGTAAAATGATTCCAAACTGTTTTGATTCCAATTTCTGCAATCAGCCTCTAGGATTGGTCAAAACATTTTCGGGCCACTCCCAACTTCGCTTGGCTGTCACGCGACGTCACGAAAACCGCGATAGCTCCCCATTTGATATAACGTGTAAACACTGATTATGCATGATTAAACCACACTAAAGAAAAATAAGCAGTGCTGATTCGACGCCTTTTCATCATTAGCGCTCTGGTATTGCTCCAATGCTTTCTGGCTACGCCCACTTAGCCTGTCTGTCACGCGACTTCACAAAACCACGAAAACTCACCACATCAAAGTGACGTGTAGGCGAAAAAAAATCATTAATATGCCGAACAAAACTGAAAATTTTTTTGAATAGCCAAGGACTGCCCCGTTCCACAAGGAATAGAAGATGGCTGCCCGCCTATCGCTCAGGCCCTCGCTACTCGCGCCTGCCGTTGAGCATGCATTTATTTGCGCATGATAAACCTTTTTGCGTGGCAGTAAAATGTTATCGAGCCCTTTTGGCATGCATGCGACACCGCTCTGCCAACTCTTCCGTGCTGAGGATCCGTTTTAGGGGCATTCTTATCCTTCCATTGCACGCCGCCACGATTTTCGACCAGCCACCGCGAGCTAAGTATAAGGCGATTAAGCGGACCAATCGGAGAAGCCGGCACCACCCTCTTCATGCGGTTATCTACTTTCACTGTGCTGGCTCAGCCCCATCGAAACCCTCTCCACTAGAGCGTGCTCCTCGCCTCTTGTCAGCCAATTAGATAAGAAAAACCACTGAGTGTAGACAATGTTATTGGTTTTGAAAGCGAACAAAGGTGACCTCCTATAAACGAGGAGAGTGTATGATTGGGTTGTTCAGACAACGCTGCGGGTCACCGCCCGTTGCTTGCGTCGGTGTTGACGTAAATTTGACGTCAGGAGTTTGGAATCAAAACAGTTTGGAATCGTTTTACGTTATAGCGCCCCTGATAACAGCGCGAAGCACGCAGCGTTTCGCGCATACATTTCCCGGTAAGGCGCATACATTTCTCGGCAAGCTGCCGCGGCGACGGCATCTTGAGAGGTGGGGATTGACGTCACTAGTCTTTCGTATATAAATGAACCAGCCTATCAACTGATTTCATTGCTGCTGCAGCACCGCTATGGGGAGGGATAGCACAGTTAGAACGCGCGAGGAGCGGCGTAAATAGGAGAAGCGGCAAAGGGAAAAAGAAACCAGAATACGACTAGCGGTGGCGTGCTGCCAAAATTACCAGTACTCGCATTAATACCATTTCTCTATATTACCAGTACTGCCATTATTCTATGTTACCATTATTACCAATACTCTAAAACAATAAAGCAACGCAAACGCCCCCCCCCCCCCCCCCCCCCCCCCAGCAGTTCTAGTGGCGCTTTGCAATAACTTCACGAGACATCCACTGTCGCAGAGGCGGGATAGCGAGTATTTTTTAAGGCCCATTGCCCGCGCTTGATTAGACGTAAAACAGCTACATGCACTGCTCTTCGACGGCACATCTCTATAGCACTAAGTTTTTGTTTTTTGTTTCGCAAAAGGCAGTCATAACCTAAACAAACGCAAATAGGTCTACGCTTTTCATTGTCAAATGTCACCGTCGTAATAAAAGGAATCCGCGGTGATGTGGAGGGATTAAAGAGCAGGAGTTTCTGGGCGAGCGCCTGCACAATTATTCGATCAAAAAAGGCATCAATCCGGAAACCAATCGACATAGCTAGGCGATTCAGGCACACCTTTATTGCGGGAACAAAATGTGAGTATAACTTTCAAATTAAAGCATGATTGAAAAGCAGCTCTATGAATCGTGGGGTCCGTGGGACCTCTCGTGCTATTTCTGCGGTGTACTTTAGCTTGTCCAAACAATTGTCCTTTGACAGTGAAACGTGAAACACCTTATTGAAGGCAAAACTTTAAATCTTCGCTGATGAATCTTGCTTCGACGTTTGTCAGGCGATGCGTTAAGCAGATCATATTAAAAGCCAATAAAACTATAAAATCAGGTCAGAATGTCGGAAACCGAGCTGTCACAATGCAGTGACCTAGCTCTCCAAGGGATGCTCGGTGCTGGGTCATGTTATGCTAACGTAACGGCATTAAGTAAGCAGGTTTCGTAATTACGCGAAAATGACGCCTCCTACGTCAGTTCTTAATGTAATGCTGGATGGCTTCGTGGACAGTTTTAAGCCCACGGAATATCACAACGCGATTTCTTGAAACCAAAGCAGCTGAAATGGATAGGTGAACGCCATACAGTGGGTATGATGTTCTGAATATGAGCACGAAGTCACCGGTTTCATTCACGTCATTTTGTCGCGCTCTCGTTTGAGTGGAGGCAGACTCCAAAAACGTTTGCGCGATGCAGTTTGGATCTGCACCTGGCGACCATATATTATGGACCACGATATCTGAGAAAAATCTGAATATCTCCGCAGCCTGTCAACGCAGCCTGGTATTTGCATTACGGGCCTCGACCAGAATATGCTAGCAGCATGGTCGTATACAGTTTTACTGGCTACTGCTGCAGGCTGCCCGGGAAGTCAACGTTTTCTGAGATCCCGTGGTTCGCAAACGTTTGTCGCCGGATGTACGCATACGAAAACGAGCTGGTTCAAATTATTCTTAAACGCCCCGCTACTGCGTCTCGATAGCGTGTGTATTAGTTTAAGAGTGTAGACCCCATGTGGGTTATTTGCTTTAATTAGGAGGTTTGCAGTTTCTTCTGGAATATCCGCGTTATTACGATGACAAGAGTGCAGATAAGAACAATAGGTGTCATTGTTCGGCGCCCGCGGCTCTTCGAGTGCTTAAAAAATTTCTCAGTTTCACTAAGGAAGATTTGGCCGAGTGAGCCAGCGTAGATTGGTTGAAATGAAATACAGCTGTCTGGTTGTCTTGTGACAGCTCTGCATTAATTTCGATGTTTCAGTTGCCCAACTGCTTCAGCGGAAAAACATGCAGCGACGTTTTCTATTTCGTCGGCAAATGCTATATGTACAAGTACCACGGAAAAGGTGCCGATGCTCGTTGCTAAAGTTGGTGACAAGCAACTGAGACTGGCCAGCACGAAGCTGTAGCACAGTCCTAGCCCCACAAACACCTTGCGTCAGTAGATGCGATAAGTTACTTTCTGCTACCACTTGACCTTCGCACATTCCACCGCACATCACTTCGACTAGGACACTGGCTCGTCGAGAAAGCGTAACAGTTTCGGCGGAAACACGAAGGGCGTCGTCACGTCGCTTGCCGTCGTACTCGTCGATCGCTCGGTCGGCTAAGTAGCCTATTAGTATTAGCGAAAGTATAATGGTTTTCCTGAATTGGCAGTACTTTCTGCGTGCATTGTCTTCGGCTATATGCATACATTACGCGGCAGATAAGTTTCAGTATACACGCAACTTAGTGACTTCCATAACAATGTAAGTTTTTAATCGCACTCGTCACCTGTGGCGCTACATGGGAATTACAAAAAAAAGCATTAAGAGGGGCTTTCCCTTTTATTATCCGCCATTGATTTGGGATTGTGCTTCCTAATAACAGAAGCACCATGTGACTACAAATTACATCAAGGGCTTCGAGAAACACAGGATCGTGTCATTCCTGTCAAGCAGGCCATCTGGTTAAAGAAACGGGGGGGGGGGGGGGGGGGGATGAACGAACGAAAGAAAAAAGAAGGAAGAAAGACCTCCAGAAGATCAAACATCTCAAGATGAATGTCGACGCACAGGGGAATAAAATTGACGCTATTTAGAGCCACATCGTATTGCCAGCTCTCTAAAGCATCATGTGAGATGTGCTTACTGCGGCTATACGTGCTCCTTCCTCGCGCTTACTTTTGGACAGGCAGCCCCATATAGCGGTGGCGCCATGATGTCCGTATATGGCGTATATCTGAGTATACATGACGTAAGGTCGATTCCATTCAGCACAGTAGAAATTTTAAAGATTTTTTTTTTCTTGTCATTGAAAAGCGGCCCATTCCATGTGGCTCATACCCCGTGACCAAAAGGATATCGTGGCCAAAATGCCCGTTGGCTGAGAAGTGAAGATACGACATGATTTAAAGTCACGTAGGTCTGCCTGGTTCAGTCTTTGCTAAACGTCTGCTTGGCTGTAAGTTCTAATGCTTTGCGGAAGGTTGGTCAAGCCCTAAACATTTTATATGTTTGGATTCACAGTGACATGACCATCACTGCACGGTAACTTTAAGCACACAATCAGGTATAAGACTATGGGCCGCAAAGAATGAATTTTAATTTGGGTGGAAAGATGAGCACGCGATACGTACGCTGCACCTCGCCGATGTAGCCTACGTTTTCTCTCGGCTAGGCAGTGTCAGTGTTGCCAAGATGACCATTGGGGTGTCGGTATGGCAGAGACGAAGGGTATTGCTTCGAAAGTATTCTTATTGTCGTTGCTTCTAATACTCAGCTGTATAGTCTATCAAGAAGAGATCGAATAAATATTAGGAAATATTCTAATTAGAGGATACGCCCATAAACGTACACAACCATTAAAACAGGCCTGGTTTGCATTCTGCCTGACGCAGCCCAGATTTGAACCAGACAGCACTGTTGCTAAACGCTAATAACGGGTCTCAGTTCACGCATTCGCATTACTTCCAGCGGCTATTTTCCTTTCCACATTTCTCTTTTCCTGTGTGAATATCACTGCTAATGTCCTCACGACAACAGTTTGGTTATTACCGAGCTCTTGAACATGTGCTCTGCTTAGAAACATACTTCGAATTTGATACCTGGTCAGAGCTCGAGCTCACTGTACGGCACAAGTAATTCGGCCCTGTGCCCTTTTGTACTCGTACATCACTCTTTATTTGCGGCTCCACTAAAAGAGAGTCTTCCAGTTCGTCAGATAAACACATTCATGGTCAACACCTTTGCATGTTTTCTTCGTGTTATTCCGAAAGCTCAAGCGCTCGCCCCTAGTACAGCGACAGAGCACATATTTGAGACTGCTCAGTAGCGCTTCAGCATTGATAGTGGCAATGCCAATAGGATGCGACGTTTTGTTTTGTCCTCGTGATTGGTTGGCACTCCAGACGCGTTTTGACGTCATGAGTTTTGCGCCGTTTCAGCACCACGGGCGTAATCAACCATGAAACGGCGTCACGGCTTTGTGGAGACTCGTAGCGTTTTTAAAGCTATATTTAAGCAATTGGTCTAATGACGGATTCATTGCGTCGACAAACATGTGGTACCTGAGCCGCAGTACTCGCGCCACGAGAAGAGTCGGAGGCTGAAGTGTTTCGTTCGCTCACTGCTCTGGAGCTTTATCCCCACAAGAAAGTAAAAGAAAAAAGAGCCAGCATATAATCAAGTGTTCGCAAAATTCGAGTGACAGTCGTGAACACGAAACATTTCGTTTTCTCCTTTGTCATTCGTTCATAAGACCGCAACCGCCCGTACGTGGCTTCCCGAATGTATAATGTCACCCATCTCGATGCTGTTACCATGCGCTTATGAAAGCGGTGGATTGTAGCTCTATAGTCACGTGTTGCAAGAGTTTCTTGTCAGTTATGTAGGGAGTAAAAAAGTGCTCTCCGTTTCGCGCAGCTCATAATCGAGTTCTCCGTATAGGATATGTGTACGTAATTCCAGGTTCTATTTCACCTGCATGTTTGCCAACCGGTTATTATCCCAAATGGTTACCATCGCGGCGTCGCGAGTTCGTAAAGCGTAAGTTATATATGCGGACTAACAGCAGATGCTAATTATGCCTATAGTCTGTACAGACCAATTACGGCGCGTTTCCGGAAAAACGATGTGCCTTTCATTGCTCGCCACAGAATCCAAGGAGACACTGGCAAGACTAACTCGACATGCAGGCTGAATTGCGGCCGTTAACTATATCGCGATTGAATGCTCGGTAATGCTGCAGAAGCTTGTGCTACACCACGTATAAGGACAAAGGCTTCATTAATATATAATAAGGCTTCATAAAAAAAAACGCAGATAACGCCGGATTGCCTATAACTGAGAATCAAATTAGCAACTGCTGAATAACTCGTCTGGTAGAATTTAGCAAGGGAAGACAAGTGCATGTAATATATAGGCGTGCAGAAAAGTACATAAAGCGTGAATCGCCGATCCTATCGGCAAAATTGCCTACACATGAGAAGTGGGATTGATTCCTTTGAAAGCGAGTGGGCTGCCTAGATTGTAAATGAAATTGGGCAACCCCGTTTTTTTAAGTTCCCTTTGAATAAGGTAGAAATATTCATTGACAAAATTATAAAAGAATAGAACGTGAAATATTTTGCACATACTCTTTACGTCTACAGATAGCCTAAGCGTATAATTTTTGCTTCGAGGAGCTTGACACCTAATAATTATAACTTATTTGCGGAATCTACTAAATCGTTCATAGTGGCATTTTTAGCACTCTAGTGCGAGGTTGCATTTGTTGATCACTCAGCCAAAAGTGTTAGTAAATTACTACTTTAGGAATACCTGTTTACTCAGATAACAATTTGTTGCTGTTTGACAAGAATGTACTGTGTAAGGATTCAAATAAATGTGACCAAGTTTTCCAATATTTACAGCGAAGCTGTATGTGGCTAGGTTTTGGCGCATCGCGTCCGCGGACAACACGACGCGTAGGACAACAATTACAAAGAAGTGGTCCGATCCTGGTGTAGTGCAGAAAGGGCCCAAGCTCAATGACATGTACCCCTGTGGGATCGGAATCCCGTAACGCGCCCTTAACTACCCTTGTCACACGTGGGACCCAAAGAGACATAAAAAATGCGCAGGAGCGATGAACGCTGTCGCCCAAACGCTAGTCTATGACGACGTGTGTCGAAGCGTCAGTGATAAAACGTAATGGTCTACCAACCAATAGCTGTGTCTCATCCTCTTTTGACATATCCGGTTCCCTAGTGACGTCATCAGTTGCCCCTTTGACTCGCTATGGGTAAGACCCGTGTCGCTTGCTCCGAACAGGAAGAGCGCGTCTTCGAGGAGCGCCGGCGTGCTCAGCAGCGCGAATGGATGCGAAAGCGACGAGAAGTCGAACGCGCAGCGGCCCGACGTGATGCGGGAAATGGTGGAAGGTGGTTTGAATCTAGTCGCCTAAACTCACTTTCACTCGCACATACAGCATACGGCAGGCGGCGACGCAACGAAGTTAGGTGTTGTGTCTTTTCAGCTATTTAACATAACAACCAAATTAAAAAAAAGTTTAAACATTGTAGCGGCGTAACCAAGAGTGGCGCCAAAGTCAGAAGACGAGGATTTTACGTGTCGAGGTGTAGTCGGGCTCGACAGTCATCCTTGTTTGTAATATCGTTGCCTTTCTTGTAACTAGTGCAACTACATCTTTATATATGACTTCCACAAGGTAACAAATTAGGTGGAACTGCGGGGTACCCACGAGAGACAAAAAGAACTGAGCTCCGCAGTGGTCGTCACCTCGGACTGGACAACATGACGGGCGAAACAGGACCCGAAATGGCGCGGCCCACAACCACGCCGACGGTTGTCATGGCTCATCCGCGGGATCCAGGAACGTTCTGCGGCAATGACCATCTCGACGTGGAAGACTAAATTGCCACGTATGAGCGTGTAAGTGCCTACACGTTGCGCAACAATGTAATTAAACGACACCAACAACTTCGCTCGTCTTTCATCTTCTCATAGTGGAAGGGCTCTGAATTTTCTTGCATGTAGAAAATTTTTTTTTATTTTTGTGTGGTTCATACGCATAGAAAATACAACAGTTCCGCGTTCTCTATACTTTGTGAGTTTCGTTTGTTAATTGAATGTTCTTGATAAAACAAAAATAGCGTGCACATAAATCATCCATTCTTATAATGTGTGGTTGTCACGGTGAAATTATAAATTGTAGGAAATGTGTCATATTTCCTTCTGTAAACGTATATTTTGCTAGGTCTGTAAAAGCTGCCCTGTACTATTGGAGGTTGGAAAATCTGAAAGAATGTTCGTAGGGTGTAAATCCGGATTATTAATTCGTCTGGGAAGATATTCATTGCTGGATGAAACCACGCTTGATATGCAAATGTGTTCTGAGTGCATTTTTCCATAATGAATTGTAGTGTTGGGTACATGCATGGGCTTTACTAACGGCTTTTAGAAAGTATATTGGTGCATGGATGTGTGTTATAAATACTGCAATGGTGTAATGACAGTGAAGACATAGGCAGTAGAATGTCTGGAGAGCTAATGAGCAGTGAACTCTTTATTTGGGCAAACTCCTTGTCTGCAAAAATCCGCTACACTAGGGGCAAAATCAACAAGTGCTTTCTTCCGTCGTCGAATCAAATCGCATGGCCATCTCGCTGTCCATTCCAAGACATAGAAACACGCTAATCAGTGCACTCTTACGAGACGCACGCGTTTTCAACATGTTATTATGCCTTCGAGGTGAACGGTAACCTCGGCACTGCTGTTTCATTTTGAGCCCAGACATAAATGTGTTAATGGGAATGGCGGCTGTGCGCACGGCTGAATTATACCTTGTGAATTGCGTTCTATTTAACCAGTATTACAGTTTGCGCAGTTCTTTTAGGCAATATCAATATTCCCTGTTATGACATTTTTTTTGTAAGTTCTCACTAAAAAAAAAGTTCAGCTGTATGCTTCCTCTAATTATACATACGGTAAACGTTACTCTGACGAGCTTGGAAGTCCTGTGCAATTTATCTTGTTCAGGAAGAATACAGAATAATTGTCATCAATCATGTGGGAACTTCCTGGACTGAAAACTCTGGGCTTACTATAGCTTCCTGTCAGGAACGGTGCGGCGCGCAAGCTACTACGCACAGGTCGTTCCTCACAGAAAAGTTCCGGGTGCGCTGCGACAACGAAAGGAATGCACGTAAGATTGATGACGATTATTGTGCGACACGACGAAATTGTAAAGCTGCAAGTAATTTAGAGAGGAAAGAAACAGTAAACACATTTTTTAGTGTTCGCTCACACGCTGAGGTGAATTCACATACATGTGTTGGTTTTCATAACCATTTTCATTATTACTATTGCCTCGGTAATTTTTTTCCACGGACGTGCACACACGCTCTCAGTCTTGTACCTTTCCTTGTCAGAAATCTTATAGCATCTTCTAAAAATACAGAAACGTAAGACATTGGGCTGGTTTGTTTAGCATAGACTGTGAAGCTGTAAAGCACAGAAAGATGTAGTGACCAACTGTTGATATATAATATGCGACAACGCCGTTTAAACAGAGCGATGGTACGTCACATTCTTAACTTGGCTAAGGATACCGCCTAGTTGAATTGTTTTGGCGGTTTGGCTAGTTGTTGTGTCCCTTGTTTGCAGTAAGTTACGTGGATATCTGCACCTACCATGCGTGCACACGTGTATTGAAAATTGACACACGTGCATGGCTCAGCTTCAGCACTGCCTTGTTCTTCACCGTAAATACAACGTGACCATAGCTACGTTCTGTCGCGCGGAGTTCATGGAAATGGCCTAAGAGTTCAAGAGAAACTGAGAGCAGCTTGTGTTAGGGTAAACCGTCCGAAAATTGCCCGCCTTTATAAGAAGGCTGACCTGACAGCTGATGCAACAGAAAACGTACTCAACAAATCTTGACAGCGCGCCTTCAGTGGTCTTGATATACCGTTGTTCTCGGGCAACCACATTGTTGCAATGTGTTTTACACAGCAATGCCACCACGGCCGGTGAGTAAAACGAAGAGGTCTATTAAAGCCATGACCTTAATTGCACACGAGTCATCGCGCACGTGGTTCGACATCCATGAAGCCAAGCTCACGGCGTCAGTAGAGCAGTGTGAAAAACATAACCATAATGGTGCGGCAAATATGGCATCTGCACCCAAATTTTCTGAAGTAGGTGAAGCGTCTCTACACTTGGGCCTGTCTATAGACAAGCTATGAACTTATGAATGCATAACTCGATACATGCAGCAACTTTACCTGCCTATACAAATCTCTTGCGCAATGCAACTGTCCTCAAGAGTGCAAGACTAGCCTTTGACACTTGTCTATACGGTGAGGAGGCAAAATAATTAATACTTGGTGCATTAGGTGCCACATTTACTATCAGTGTACATTCGAGAAGGGTCTTTCTAACAAAATGAGTCACTTTAGTTTGTAAAAAAATGGCCAGAATGCGTTTCCCTCGTTTTAATGTTCGCCTCCGGAAATACGGTATCGAATTACATTATACTTAAAAACCGGCTACAGTGCTACTGCACACCACCCACTGACATAATGATGTGCGTAGAACGCGTCCTGATCAGTTTCTTTTTGTTTCAATTCATGTTAATAGTACACGATGACTTTGACGATGGCTACCAGAGTCTTGGAATCAAAATTGTTCCAGATATTGCTACATAGGCTATTGGTCCAACTATTCCATGAATTGCTTCAATAAAGCTCGTTTTTGGTTGACTGAAAAAATTACTCTGACGTTCTGCATGTTATCGTTTAGTCGATCTTGTCACGGACTGCTGTAGAGTTCATCAATTTATCCCTCAACATAATTTACTCTTCCTTGCTGAACACTGAACTTACATTACAACCGCAAGTAACAAGCACGTCACCTATGATCTTCATGGTATCGCGAGCCACATGCCATTAGTGGCGGCCTTTTAAGTCCCCCAAGGTATTTCACGTTCTCTCTCCTAAGGTAAGGTATGGGGCCCAAAAGAAAGGCCTGTGCTAAACTTTCTCTTATAACACACACGTCTTTTGGATCCGTTTACAAGATAATCGGATATCTTCCATGGGCCACTGCCCAAATTTGAAAGAAATAAGCCCGAGTGACCGCGTAACCCTTGGGGTCTTGCATAACTCAATGTTGAACTCTCTTCACTGTGACGTCCGACATTATCCCGTTAGTCTCGTTATTACGCCGAGCAGGTTTTTTTTTTCAACAAGGAGCATGCATATGTTATTTCTTTGAGATAATCTTCACGAGGAGAGGAGAACAAAACGAAAGAAAATTGATCATGAAGAAACAAGGGCAGCATTTCATGGCTTTTCCTCGACGATAATGATCTCGCAGAATTTTTAGGAGACTGGTTTGGTTCCTCAAGTTTCTGCCCTCTTGTAATTTCACCTTCGTGGAATTATGGTGGAATGTAGGAGTAATCAAGGTGCGTCCCTTGCACTTGATTCCGCTTGAAGTAACCCAGTGTGAACGCAGGGAGCGGTCGATATGCTGGATATTGTTGCGCAGTACATAATAAATCGTGGCGGCGTCGTGGGACATTTCCTTCAAACTGCGCTCGCTTCGACCTTTCTCAAGTTCCTGTTTTTGATGGTAAGCTTGTGTTTCTCATGATGTAAAGTTCATTCACTTTTTATACATTGGCGCTGCGATTTTGTGTGCAGTACGACACACAATACTTGTCTCTTCGTATGTGAAATTGTGTCTTCAACGTTTTTGAACTCATTTTGTCTGTGAAACTTAATTATTTCCAGCGTCACTGTCAGCTTTTACGAGCATGCAATTTTGAAAAAAGAATCGGCCACTCAATTTCGGCGCTATATCGTACAACTGCATTACAAACAGTTAAGTATGAGTGAAGTTCACGTGCTTTGCATACTTCAAGGTTGTTTGGCGTGGACCGATTGTGCATTACTTGAGAAGAGGCAAAACAATCTTAGCTTATCCGCAGGAGGGTTTATCACGGCAACAATTGCACTGAGCCCCTAGTCTTCACGATGCATCCACACGAAACACTTTGCTGAGCTGTAAGGCCGTAACGGATGACAGTCTTTGGGACCGTAAACCATGAGTGAGTGCATTTACTCTTTCAAACACTACAGAAGCACACCCATATCAGTGGTGTCAGTTACACCACTAGAGAAGTGGCTATAACCTCTACTAGCCCGGCAAAAATCTCGTAGCAATATGACTAATGGAAATCTTTCACGCAGAAATACTTGCAGTGGACGCTGTGCTGCTGGAGTAAACGCCGTGATTCCGTTATTTTTGGGGCTTCCAAGTCCACAAATTCCATCAGCTCTTTTTTTTTCTTTTTTGCTGGATAACCTTTCGGTCTCATTACATGCGACGTTGAATACCTACATTAACTCTTGCTCATGGTCGTCCATAGACAAACGAAGACCCGCAGCGCTTTTCCAGAAGCTATGTCTTTGCGCTGCTAAGGTCGAGGTCGCTGATTCGATGTTGCTCGCGGCGGCGGCAATTGGATTGGGGCGGAATGCAAAACCTCTCATTTATTTACAATTAGGATCACGTTAAAGAAGCGTTTGTGGTCAAAATTATTCCGGAGCCCTCTACAACGGCTTGCTTTATAATATCGCCATTTTCGCGCATGAAATGCCAGAATTTATATTTTCCTTTAAAATAGGTTTAAATTATAAAATATTTCCCTAAAAACACACCCACAAGAATTACCTATGCCAGTTTTTTCGTGGCATCTCTCGAAAAATAGTTTCTTTCGTTCACGCAGTATTGGTTCGCAGTTTTACCGTGCAGCGAGATTTCTATTCTGAGCATTTACATTATTATCCCCTCTGCATATCAATCGCTCTAAGCCGGCAGACATTCCTGCCTTCGCTCTTAGCTACTAGTGGCGGCACCGCTATGCGGCCTGGTACTGTGCGAGACTGAGTGTCTGGAGGAAATGCTTGAGTGAGCCGCGAGTAGAGGCAACATTGTGCATTATGCAAGAGCCGTCGCTCGGCCTATTTACGGGCTCGTTGCCTCAGCGGTGCTCCTGCCTTTTCGTGGTAGCTTCGGGCACCTTCCGGCCCAGCAGACTCCAGCATTATTAACTTGGCGTCCTGCTGCGTATGCAGGTTGGCGCGACGCGTCCGATCCCTGTAAGGCAACAGAATCCCGCAGGAGTTCCTTGGTGCGGTGTTGCGTTACGGTCGCCTGTTCACTTAGCGACGGCTGTATCTAGCGACGGTGATATTTAGCCCCGATGTCACCTTAAAAGCAAGAACCAAGTGTCTGAGACAATCACAAGGGAAGCTCTTGGAAGAAGTGGCACAGGAGTAGACGACGCATAAGGCTAGACGACAGTACAGCTGCCTGTGTTATTACAGCAACGCTATCAGCCTCTAGTTGGCCGGGATTTTTCCGTGGCGGCGTGCCTAATGAGGGCTGATCCCGGAAACAGCGCAAGGAAGCGGGGAGCGCAGAGTCGGGTGCTTCTCCAAAAGGCATCACAACACGTCGTCAGGTGACATCATCGCTCGATGATTACGTCATCACGTGACTTTTGATGTGATTACGTGATCATGTCAAACGTGACGTCGCCACTCGGTCGCAAGGGTTTTGGAATACCTATCGGAGGTTAAGGCCGGATTTTTCGCTTCATGGGCCACATAATGCTTTCGCGTTTATCAAGCATACCACCCTCAGCAGTTGTAGTGGCAGTTTTCCGCAACTTCGCTGGACATGCACTTTCGCACGGCCGGGATGGCGAGTCAATTTTTGTTTAGTGTAACTATGGTCAATTCCTTTGTCCTCCTCTTCAATGCCACGGACCCACTGCATTGGCTTCGCACTTCACTCTGAAAAGGCAGCTCGCACTTTGCGGTGACCAACGCCATTACCGATGCCTCGCCACTTTCACGTGGCAGTGAACCCAGGCTTTGAGAAGAGGTAATTCTTCCTAGTAAGGTCTGGAACCGATATTGTCGTGGACGCGCGCACGCGTAATCATGCGGCTATTTTCATATTTCGCGCGTTTTCTTTATGATGTGGAAAAAAAATATTTGCGCGAGAAAGAACACACTGAAAACAACTGAATCTCATGTTTTCAAACACAATTATACTTTTCATCAAAATTCTGCGCCTTCAATTCAATAATGAAAACCGTTCGTTACATAATCTCAGCTAAATATGGATAGCTTAAGTATGAAAAAGAAATCCTCCTGGTGCGGTACGTCACTGCTGACAGGATACCATTGCTTGCGTCCTCGTATATTCTATATTTTATTTTTAGAACTAGGCTAGCGTTAGATGGGGCAGCCTGTATATTTCTGTGGATTTGCGTACATAGTATCCCAGCTATCATGCACCAACTTAAAAAAAGAAAGGTGAACCTTGTATTGTGGATCGAACCAAGTCTACGTTTTTAGTAGCAAGATGTAAAACCATTCAGCATTTTTGTGTAGTTCTTAATTAAGTAGCTTGTAAGGGTTATTAGCTAATTGTTAATTACTACTCTCATGGCACACATTCAGAAACGAAAGTCAACGTCAATTGTTTTCGGCACGCAATTCTTCGGCACCTGGCTCTTAACTATAGGTCTGGCGTTTAGCTAGGTAAATCATAGGGTAATTATTGTCAGTATTTTTTATGTGCGCACTCGTAACTCGTGTTATCCTTCGGTAGCGTCATTCACGAGACCCTCCCAGGCAAGTCTGCGAGGAAGACTAGAAAAATGGCAGCAGGAATAGATGAGATACCTTATAATTCATAAATCACCGATCGTGGTTTTACCTTCCCAAGAACGCCAACGGGCAAACCCCTTTGATGTTGGTTGTGCGGGCGTCCGCTAAGTTTAGTTTCTTATTTTAAGTCAGAATTGCAAACATCGGGCGGAATTCATATAACTTTATGTTCGTAAGTGCTCGTTGCCACTGGTCGGCCACTTTCGGTAATAGTATGTGTAGCATCATGATTAGCTGCAGTGTAGCGCTAAAGCGTTTTCATAAATACGGGTCCCGGTTCTTTGAAGTCTACTGGGGCTTTTTTGCATGTTGAATTTGCCGCTTAACTTTACTGTAAAGTTTCGAAGCCTAAGTGAATAATTCATTTGCGATGCGTGATGCGCCTTGGCTCTTATTTTAAGTAAAAGCCACGTGGATTCGTTTTCGACAGAGCAGGACGGAATAATTTCGTTTTGTGTCCTACTGCGTGCTATGCATAAACAAGTGGGACTTGAACAAGTTTAACTATCAACTACTGCATGTAGTATTTGATAGTTAACGTTCTAGACGCTGCAGCGCCTAGAACGTTTCGTCCAAAGAGAATAATCCAATAACGCGTCCAGATACTTCAAATTCAAGCAAAGATTTCGATTTGGTTTCGAAAGCCACTATAAAAGGCGCTGCACGGTACCATGTGAGCATTCAAGAAACGTGCTCCTCAGAAAAAAAAACAGAAAAAAAAGAGTGAGAAGAGAGTTTATAGATACCGCTTGAGCGCGGACAAGTAGAATCGAATTCAAACGAGCACGGATTTCGATGTAGATTACCGATGGCTCTGGCTTGAGCCTTATCGAAGTATTTCTATTCGTGCACCCTGATCACGTAGACGATAGTTATGTTGGAAAGTAGCTGGCTTGTATCCGCCATCCAAGAAACGAACAGTTCGTAGTGCTCAACATGTCTTGTTCACTCGCACTTTTTTTTACTGCCTTCAACATCGAGCATTAATGTGCTGCTCTGGGGATGCGGTACCTTTGATGAGTCTCACGCAAAACTCACTTTTGCAGCTTGTCTATTATTTTCGCCGATACTAGGTGTGATAGTGGTCACTGTAGTCATCAGATCTTTAATACTGGAAAAGAAAGACAGACACACAGACAATGAACTTTATTTATACTAGAAACAGAGTGAAAAAAAGTTTGTAGTTTCGGGCAGATACTCGAGGTAAGAATACATAAATTAAAATTGCAATGTGCCTTTAAGGGACTGCCAACTGGCCAGAATGTGTTGTGAGTCGCTGATGGAAATGAAATGACCGTGATTTATAGTGAGAGAATCCAGAACGCTGTTCGCGATTTAAGTACGAACTATAATTTTAAATTGGTAAATTGAGTAAGTGGTGCAGAATGGCGGTGAAGTCTTGGCACTTCGGATGTAGTATAGGAGATTACTTTACGTAAGTCGGATGTTGTTAAGTACAGCATACTTATTGCTTAAAATTAAAGTTAGTTTTATTAGGCTTTTGAGCTATAATCTATGTGTATTAGGAACTAAAAAAAACAGCCGACTAACGAGCGACGCTCCCTTCTTGGTAGGAGTGAAGCGGCAGAGTGAGCAGAACTGTTCAATCTATCGCGGCGCAGACGAGCGCTGTTACACGCGCGCGAGTTTGCGAGTTAGCACCCCGAGTTCTGTGGTCTCAGTGAGATATAAAATGATATCGACGAATTGTGCCGTGAATTAGGGGCAGCACTTTAATACTGACACTAATGGCACATCCGGCCTAGCTACCACTTAACTTCGCTTGGCTAAAAAAAAAAAGCCTGGCCCATGCGGCCAGCAAAACCATGGCCTTCGATGTCGGTTTGTGTTACTTGGAGAGAGCCGTCGCTGGGGCGTAGATTGGGACACCACTCATTAGTGCAAAATTATTTCAGCGCCTAATAAAACATGTGAACCGCAGAAATATCAGCTTGATAAACGAAATATTACTCTTTTAGAGCTAAAGCCGCACTTGTCGTGAGCTTCCCACCAATGCCAGCATATGATCGCTCTCGCGCTTACCTATCACTGTTCCCGGCATGTTTCTTGAGCACGACTACATCCTCAATACGGATCGAAAAATGGTAACAAAATATCGGGAATACATGCAACATTGCCGCATGACTGACCGCTCGAGGCACTTTGCATGTATTCGCGGGCATTTTTCGCGCTCGGAGAAACACTTTTATGTTGCACGCATTGAGCAACAGAACGCGGTATCGGGAGTTTTTCATGCTGCTCTACGATTTTATCATTGCCACTGTTCATCTAAGTATAATAGTTGAGAAGTTGGTAAATAAATAGGACGAATTATGGAATTAGGCGGAATGCAAACAAATAACCTTAGTATGTCCAAGCGACGGCAAACATTAGCTTGGTTCTGTCCACCTACGTGGCATTTGCATATTTAAAATTTTGGAGCATGATAGTTGGGACACCCTGTATAGAAAGCGACTGCCGCGCGAATTTACTGCAGCTTCTGAAGAAGGTCAGTCCACCAACCGGCAATGTGGGCAAGAGAGAGAGAAACAGTAATTAAGACTCCTATTTTTATTCATCTTAAATAACAACTGTATAAACTATAACGTTTAGGTGACTCGCGACAAACTTTCCATTTAACTTACCAAAGTGTATTGTTGCGATGGAGAGCGTTGCCGATACGGTATGAGTAACTAAATTTTATTTATCGATTTAGGCGGCATGCTGCAATTGCAGTATTGAAGGTAGCCAATACGCAAAGCATAACATTTTTCAGGAAATTTCCGGCCCAGCACCAGTTTATAAAAATGTGGCTCCTACACATGCTTAGAAATGCTTGCCATTTCCGCTAACAGTTTTTTGTTCGGCACTTTTTCGCTCTTTGAGAGCATAATAACTTGACAGAGAAGCACTACTAAACACGCAATTTATATAGGTTAAATAACTTCAAGTCTTCACCTAGCTGTGAGTTATGATGTGGAGCTAAGTAGGGAACTCTATGCATACGATGCTTATTCAGGCACGAATCTACGAGGTAATCTGCTGTGAAAGTTAAACCTAGGCCGAGAAGTACAAAAACAGAATTTCTGGTAGCAGTTTTAAAGTTACTCACACATGCACAATCATACATTTATATACAGGGTGTCCCAGCAATCACGCAGCACGATTTAAAAAAAGAGGAACGGCGTTACGCGAAGCAAACCCAGTGCGTATTGTTTCCAGTACAGTGGAGTAGCTGCCAGTAATTTTTTCGTTACTGAGATTCAATTAATGAATTGTAATTAATTATCGAACTTGAGAAGTACTGTCCTAATATCAAAGTGTCAATGAGAAAGTTGTAGAGCAACATGAAAAACTCCGATAGAGCTTTCTGCTGCTCAATACGTGCTACATAAAAGTGTTTTTCCGAGTGTGAAAGAAGCCCGCGAATACACGCAGAATTGCCACACGACTGGCCGCTCGAGGCACTTCGCGTGTATTTACGGGCTTCTTTCACACTCGGAAAAACACATTTATGTAGCACGTATTGAGCAACAGAAAGTTGTATCGGGAGTTTTTCCAAGTTCTCTGCAACTTTCTCATTGACACTTTGATAATTAGGACAGTACTTCTCAAGTTAGATAATTAATTACAATTAGCTAATTAAATCTAAGTAACGAAAAAATTACTGCCGGCTACTCCACTTTACTGGAAACAATACGCACAAGGTTGGCTTCGCGTAACGCCGTTCCTCTTTTTTTAAATCCTGCTGCGTGATAGTTGGGACACCCTGTATATATAAAGAGAGAGACAGAGAGAGTCAATTAGAAGTCCACGCTGAAGCCCGAGAAGATATTTTGAAAGAAAGGCTCGCACGTTTAACAACAAAAAATTATTTTACTGATGTTTTGGCCGGTGGTCCGGCCTTCCTCGGAGTGCATGGGCATACACAAGACGTTCGTTCCCAAAGAGTCAGAAATTGGAAAGACAAATGCAAAGTGCAAGTGGCTCCAAACAAACTGTAAGGCAAAACGTATAAAAATAAGAATAAAAATAAGCAACAAAACACACGTTTTTTGTTCCTTTTTTTAATTAGTGATTAACGCATGGACAGAGCAAAACACATAGATGGCTGCGATGAGTCACGGACGAGGAGGCGTTGTCCTAACCGTCGAAGAAGCGGAAGAAAGTCGTTTCTGCGGAGGCGGAAGGGGAAAGCGCGTTCTCCAGTCCCGAGGGACCACCATCGTTTAAGATAAGGAGACTGACACTCTACCGCTGACATGCTTTGCGAAGGGGGCATGCGACACAATAGCGGCTCCAGAATGAAAAAAGAGAGAGGATCTGCGGACGTGTCAGCACGAAGCAAGGCCATTTTACATGCGTCGCAGCTAGATTACAAGGAAATTACTTTCGGCTTTAACCACATTGTTCTAATCTGAAGGAAAGCACGTGAGTTTCCCGGTGCTTTCATTAATACCCGAGACGGTGGTATTAAACTTATAGATAAGATTCGCGAACTTCCCGCTCGTGATGTGAGCGAAAGCCTGATTCCAATATTGTCGCTTTTGAGAGATTGAAAGAGCAACCGGGAAGGTTTACAAGTTGAGATACGGGAAGGTTCAAAAGAAATTTTGTGTCTGACCTGTGGGTGTTAAATCTTATCCTGAAACGTGTGTCTGTATCACCAATATACTGTGGATTACAAATTGTACATTGGAAAAGGTAGATCACATTGGCGGTGTCATATGTAAAGTTTTCTTTTGTTTGAGCAGTGAAGTTGGACGCGGTACTGATTGCTTTCTGTGTAGTCCTAATGTGAGGACAAAACTGGCAACGTTATTAGTTGCAAGGCATACAGCCTGTGCCACGGCTAGGATTTAGGGTTGGCCTTTTCAAACCCTTGCGTAAATTTTTATTTTTGCTATTCACGGCGCGGGGCGGATCTACAAAGAAGCGCTTAGAGCGATCGCTTTGCGCAAGGATGTTATGCTGCTTTTTAAGAATAGCTGAAACCTTCAGCACCGACCCAGAGTGTGTAAGGGTTAATTTGCACATTGTTCACTATTAGGTGGTTTAGCTTTAAGTATATCATCTGCAACCTTCGGTTTGCAGATGACATTGTCCTATTCAGCAACAATGGAGACGAATTACAACAAATGATTCAGGACCTTAATCAAGAAAGTGTAAGAATTGGGTTGAAGATGAATATGCAGAAGACAAAGATAACGTTCAATAGCCTGGCAAGGGAACAAGAATTCAGGATCGCCAGTCAGCCTCTAGAGTCTGTAAAGGAATACGCTTATCTAGGTCAATTACTCACAGGGGACCCTGATCATGAGAAAGAAATTTACAGAAGAATAAAATTGGGTTGGAGTGCATACGGCAGGTATTGCCAAATATTGACAGGGAGCTTACCACTGTCGTTGAAAAGAAAGGTGTACAATCATAGCATTCTGCCGGTGGTAGCATTTGGGGCAGAAACTTCGAAGTTAAAAAAGAAGCTCGAGAACAAGTTAAGGACCGCACAAAGAGCGATGGAACGAAAAATCTTAGGAGTAACATTAAGATACAGAAAGAGAGTGGTGTGTATCAGAGAACAAACGGGGATAGCCGATATTCTAGTTGACATTAAGCGGAAGAAATGGAGCTGGGCAGGCCATGTAATGCATAGGATGGGTAACCGGTGGACCATTAGGGTTACAGGATGTATTCCAAGAGAAGGGAAGCGCAGTCGAGGTCGTCAGAAGACCAGGTGGGATGATGAAGTTAGGAAATTCGCAGGCGCAAGTTGGAACACGCTAGCGCAAGGCAGGGGTAATCGGAGATCGCAGGGAGAGGCCTTCGTCCTGCAGTGGACATAAATATAGGCTGATGATGATGTCGGCACGGTTGAGCTTGCCAGCTCACCTTACAGTATCATCAATTTTCTGCTCCAGGTATTTCTGCTTCGGAAGGACGTCTTCCCTTAACGCATAAATAGCACTGATATCTTCTTTGTTCGAACATACATACGCCTAAAGTGCTGTGCTTGGCAGTATAGAATGCTCATCTTACAGTATCTGACATGACTGTTATAGAAATGCAAACACTGCTGGGTGTCTTTTGGCTTCCTGTAAAGTTTCATACTTAATCTGCCTCCAGACAGTGAGACG
Organism: Dermacentor silvarum; assembly: GCF_013339745.2. Classification (NCBI taxonomy): domain Eukaryota; kingdom Metazoa; phylum Arthropoda; class Arachnida; order Ixodida; family Ixodidae; genus Dermacentor; species Dermacentor silvarum. Next base: position 35,416,485 of record NC_051164.1, on the reverse strand, counting down.
CTTACATCCAGAAAGTTGACACTGTCCTCCGCAAGTAGCGGGTAGAAAAGGAAATAGTGGGATGAGCCGACTGAAGGGACATAAAATTTAAGGCGTGAGGCCGAATAATAAAGATGACATCAATAAAACGCTTGTAACACACTGTACTTAAGCTGCGAGACGCGAGTTCTTCTAGTGCAGCGACCAAAAATTCAGAGCCCTTCCACTACTGTGAAGATGTGACTGTGCCAGCAAAGGTCAGTGAAGCTGTGACTATGTTGGGTCTGCTATAGTGAATTTATATATTACCGCTATTGACTACATTAAGCGCCTTCGGCATGTTCGTGAAAGGGCAAGGACACCGGCGTATTGTTTTCGCCTGCTGCGATGGCAAAGGAGTGCGTTTGCTGCGCCAAGTCCTCCCCATCGTCATAGAATAGTGCATGAGTCACATCGTTCATTGTCGCGGCACACTGCACAGCATCGTCAGGATCCTGACGTCAGAACCCTCGAAGATGTGTTTAAAGAAGCGTACATCCCATAGTGAGTCCAAAGGGCAACTGCTCATAATAGCGCAAGCGCGATCTCTATTTCACGAGACAAAGGGACACAACGATTGGTGGGACGTGGCACCGCCAAGTATCGCGACACTTGTGAAAGAGGCATCGACGGTGCGGAGGGGTATAACACACGGGTCATTCAATCATCTGTTTTGACACCTGCGCTAAGGCACAACCGGCGGGAAACCACCACGCAGATGAAGCCAAACCCCCACGAACATGGAGCCGGAGTGTTGTTCTACGCATCGTTTTGTCCGCCGACGCGATCCGCCAGAACCTAGCCATATGAAGCTTCGCTGTAATATATTGGCGTAGTTAGAACAAATCCTGGTTCCCATGGATATTCCGCTTACTTGCTCGTAATGTACCTCGTTAAACTCAAAATTGTTTAGTTCGAGAACAAATTCAAGAAGTGTCCGTAGCGTATAGCAGTCGACAGGCTTATCGTCTTCATATGCTGATAGCAACGCCATGGCAAGAGCTCAGTCAAGCGCCGACAAAGCAGCTTTTTTCTCTTGCCACCTATTTTCGTTCTATCGTGTACACGAAAGACGGAAATAAACAGATTGATTGATTGATTATCCCATCAGAATGAGAGATATTTGTGTACAGAGAACAAACATCGAAAGTAACAAGTAAGCATTCTGGAGGTACTTCTATGTCCATGATGCCAGAAAGCAAATTGTTGCAATCCTCTACAAAAGTCGTTCATGTAATTGGTAATGTGTGAATTAGGCTGTCAACGTAGCGTGATATGTTTTCAGTAACAGTGCCTACACCGGAAACAATGTGTCGGCCTGGGTTGTGTTCTTTATGAATCTTGGGTAACCGATGAAATCTTCCCGCTACGGGACTGAGCCGTATTAGAGATTCACCGACTGCTGTTTCCAACTTCTTATCTTTTACAACTTCGGTGATTCTATCATTTATCTCGAGTTTAAAATCTTTTTTTCCCGTTACGTCACCGTGGAGATGACGTATTCCCGCTTCTTCGAGGGTGAAGACAACTCCTCGTGCGTGACTCATCAAAGCCATCCATGTGTTGTGTTCTGTCAATGTGTTAGTCCCTCGTTAAAAAAAGTGTGCTGATGTTGTTTATTTTTACTTTTTATTTTTTCCCCTTACTCGTTGTTTGGAGCCACATGCCCTTTCCACATGTCTTTTCACTTTCCGACACTTTGGGAACAAACGTCTTGTCTATTCCGGTTCACTCCGATGAAGGCCGGACCACCGGCCGAAACATCTGTAAAATAGTAGTATTTTATTGCGATAGCAATTATATGGACACTTCAAGCGGATTTCTGCCGTCGGCGTCGCCGTCGCCGTGAGGTTCCGTATAAAGTCCAAGGGCGATAAAATCGTCGCCGCGCGCCGTATGCGCGAATGAAAGCGCGCGAGGGACTCGCGCTATCTCGGAGTGCGAACGGACACCGGAGAGCAATCGCGACTTCCGTCGCGCGAGAGGCCATGGGGGTATGGGAGGGAGGGGGGGCGACGCAGTTCGGCGGCACCAAATGCGTATCTTGCAACCGGGCGCAAGGGGAATTGGCGACACAATCTACCACGCGAAAGGGGGATAACGGGAAGGCAGCAGGGGAGGGAGGGGGACGGGGGCTTTACTCTGCCAACAAATGTGTTATTTTACTTTGCGCCGGCGGCAGTGGGACGCGTAGAGCTGCCGGCGATGGCGTTTCCCCGCGTTCGCACCGAACTTACCCGGTGTCCGTGACTGCAGCCGATGCCTCTGGCGGCGGATCAGCAGGTTTCGACCAGAGAACTGGACACTCATCGCTTCTGAAAGACAAAAGCGAGAGCAAGGGAAGCTGAAACCAAGCGTCGCAGAAGAGATGATCCTCGGGTTTAGATTGAGGAAAGCCGAGAGTTCGCGTAGGTGACATGAAGATTCGGAGGCTCGTGAACGTGGCCGGTTGAATTCATCGCGATACTATCCACAACATCGCGAAGAAATCCTCAGCGCCAGGAAACAGAGGAGGCTGGAAGATCCTGGGTTGTGGGCGCTAAGGAACTTTCGCAACATGCAACGACGCGGTTTGCTACTACATTACTAGGCTTTGCCCAACTCCGATGGTCTCTGGTGTTCGCGATAGTAAAGCCAAGCATATAGTATTTTTTTGCGCGTTAGGGACTCCCAAATGAATGAACAGCCACTGTGCCTGGGGCTAGGCTGCCAGGGATCCATCGCTGGAGGAAAATCTTCCGAGATCCCCGGCAATGGCCCCGGCCCGCAGGAGGGCCCAGCGCTGGTGAACTACTTCGTTCCCTATTTCTCTGAACTAACTTTAAAGAAAATACAGACACCCACGTAAGTTTTCGTTGTCTCACTGCAATCGGAGCACGTTACCACTTTCAAACTCGGTTATCTACTGAGCACGCGCCAACATTAGGAAAGTTCTGAACTCTGCAGAACTGACGCATACTCACTGTTTCTTCCAAACAGTGAGGCGCCTGCTCTGCATTCCTCACGGTAGCTACGTAAACAATCGCACGCTTCCCTGATGAACTAAATAAGGCGTCACTTCGATCATTTGGTTTGCCAGCGTTTCGGCGCAGTCTGTATTTCTAGCGCTCAGGAAAACAGCGCAGATGCTAAATGTTGCCTAATATATTCTGCGCATTCTATCAGTAAATATAACATTTATAATGGAAATATTATTGTGAAAATAATTCTTACCGTGTAAACGTTCTAGTGTGTATAAAGTGAACGTTATAAAAAAAACTCGAAGGAACACAATCAAGCTTTGTCCATTTAAATATGTGCAAGACGCTTCTCGCATTTCAGGAGTAATCGGACAGAGGAAAATTTTTGGATTTCTGAGCACGTGACTTTGTTGAGAAAGTTCTCACCGAAACTGTGATTTAAGGCTTGCGTTAGGGCTAGCTTGAATCACATACATGTATTTATAAAGCACGTTTATATGTGTGTTAGGGCTAGCTTGAATAGCATACTTGTACTTATAAAGCAGGTTTATATGTACAAGTATTATAGAGTTGCTTTTAGCAAATTAGTACACCAGCCTATAAAACTAGCACCTTTTCAACGCTCGAAATACCACCTGAGCGTCTAAGTTTACCGTAAGCCGCACTTATCGTGGCAAGCACTGAAGAGCAAAAGCTCATACGGCAATATTCACTTCAATTTTCACCAAATAGCTAGTTATTCGACGCTATCTGTTACTCATGCTTACTTAATCTTTTCAAAGTTGTGAGCTTTGTTATGCCCAAAGTATCAACGGCAGACTGTCTGTACGGACAAGCCGGTGCGTTTTATGCATTATTAAGAACAACCACTGCTGGCAGGCAGTGTGCGTTTGCGTATACTGTACGTATAAAAAGCAAAAAAAAAATGAAGCTTAATGTTTATGGATTGCGTGCTACTCTGTTACTTAGTTACCATAACGTGAATTTATGGCTATGTGTGAAGTAACTGCTAAGATTAAAGAAAGGTCAAAATGTCCCTCGTGTGAATTTATTCATACAGGGCAACCATATTTGCCACTCCGGATCATTAGACTGTCTTCCTAATCGTCACGTTGATTCAGATTACAGGTATTAGGAACCCGCTTTTCTGTACGGTGTGGTGGCGACCGAATGAAAGCATAGAAAAAGAATAAAAATTCGCAAGGGAGCGTTTTTCATATTCAATTGGAATATGTTTTCTTTAGAGGCAATATTTTTCGAGTCTGCACTCTCGTAATCACTGCACAAGATATTTTCAGAGCGTTTCACCAACGAGTTCCGTACGTTAGGCATGAAATGTTGAGTATTGGTAGCAATGAATTAACCGGTCGCCTCGTAATATTTTCAGGCGGGAAAACACTCCGTCACTAGATGCTAACAAAAATGCGTTAGTCTAAACTAATCCGCTTCCCGTGCCGCGTCAACGGCTGCTTGTAAAAGAAAACGGCTCAGCCGTGCATCATCCACACTCGCCACACTTTATTCTTGCTTTGCTTGTCTTCTTGTCAGTCTACCGAACATTCTTTCGCATCGCTAGCTTTAATAGTCTTGTAATGCTCAGGAAACGTTCTTGGAAAAGAGTCTCCTTAAGTACCTGAATGTTATGTAATCCTCACAGATGCATTAGCCAGAGCGTACGAAGTGAGTGCACTCTCGTCTAGCACTCCGTAGTGAGTGGTGGGAATTCAAGTACGGCAAAAGATGAAAGGGCAGTGGATTTAAGTAAGACGCCGTCTGCTCATGGAACTCCTTAAGGCATAAAAGCATGGAAACTCCCACTGTACACCTACGGTACAGTGGGTGCTTTCTGCATTGTAGTTTCCAGCACAAAAAAAAAAAAAACTGGCCTTAAAGTCCTGTATTTTCTTTCACTGTATTAATATGTGTATCGCCATAACGACGCTCCCTTTGTTCCACAACACTGCAACAAGCACACGAGCCCGAAATGGCTAACGCTCATTGCAGGATATTCAATACGATAACCTCGGCATCTTCCTATCAAATTTGCCTTTTGTGTGTGTGCGTGTTCCTGGAAAGAACCTTCCGTTCTCAAGCCGATATTTTGATTAAAACTCTAATGTTGACGAGGCAATTCCATTTAGGCTCTAGTAGAAATTATCGACAAAGAAAGAGAAATATATTCTTTAATATACCATGTATGCGCTGCGATCAAAGACTGCTGCGTGTCTTAATGCTGCTTGTGGAGGGTAAGATGAATGGAGTTAAAAAGCCAGCGCATTAAGAAGGTATTAAGGAGGCCCGTTCGAGATGTACATGCAAAAGAAGCCGCTGTTCATTAAAGTTCCGCAAGAAACAGCAGACAGTGCAGATTGTTGTCATTTGCATCTTTAAGTAAATATAAATGAATGTGGCTAAACGAAACGTTCAGAAGTAGCCGGCGCACCATACCCTGTCGGCAAATTATTTGTGTACAGCGACGTAAAAGCAGAGGAGGGTTTGTTGAGCACGTTATAGTAGGCTAATTACTTTGACTAACATGTAAAGTGGTTCGCTGTCAAAAACTTAGCGTATTGTTTTTGTAACAAGCAAAATCTGAAGTGTTGCTTAATTATGAAGGATTTCATTAGCTAATTACAAGCTCAATATTCCTTATCACCACAATTTCTATCGGCCTATCTTTGTCGGAAACGTACGGCTTGCTACATTCAGCGTGTTTCGTTGTAAAAACATTGGCACATGTCTGGCTTTATGGTTCATCCGCCGCTCCATGCTTGAGAAACAAAGGAAATCGCGAAGACGGCAAGGAGGCCTGGAATTCAGGCCGTTCGTGAAACTGAAAATCCTGTTGCAAGCTCTATTGCGCTTCGTGACATCGACCACCCTGTGTGAACGCCTTTAATTCGACCGCCTTTTCTGCTACATGTTCCTGTTCCTGTTTTCTTTTTCTCTCTCTCTTTTTGCCCTCTTTCCAACCCCTAGATACCCGACCCCAGTGCAGGGTAGCAAACCGTAAACTTGCCTCTGGTTAACGTCCCTGCCTTTCCTCTCTCGATGTCTCTCGCTTTTCAAAGTGTGAGACAGCCTCCCTAGCGGAACAACGGCGCAACAAGCACCGCAACGTTGTCTCACATCATTGCGCGTATGTAGGATCAGATATTTAGGAATAAAGAAGGAAAAAACAAATTTTGTTTTCTCCACGCCCAGTGTTTCTTTCAACATCATAGACTGTTATCAAATGAAATATTAGGGGGTTTTACGTGCCAAAATACGATCTTATTACGAGGCACGCCGTAGCAGGGTCTCCGGAATAATTTTGACTACCTGGGTTTCTTTAACGTGCACCTGAATCTAAATACATGGGTGTTTTCTTTTCACCCCATTTGAAATGTGACCGCCGTGGCCGGGATTTCATACCGCCACTTTGTGAATAGCAGCCCAACACCATAGCTTATTTAACCTTGATAAAGGTGTGGCCGTAACGCAGTTGTCCGACTATTCTCAATTTAATATTGGAACTAAGACCGCAGGGGTCAGTATGTTAATCCATAGGAGAAACCTTCTGAAGGGTTGGAAAAACCTGGGGTGCTACGTCGACCAAAGTAGAGATTTAGTAGAAAGGACTTTTCGGCTCCTCTATACTTTGGTTGGCGTACCCCGGGTCATTACTACCCTTCACGACCTTTCATTCTCACTAGAAGGATTTCCGTGGAACCTTGAACATCGTACGAAAAAATAGGCCTCTCAGCGAACATTCCTCAAAATTTCAATTGGAAGTCGCTACCTTTAGGCCCCTCCCACTGGCAGCGACCACCGTTTTGGCGAAGACTACGTTACGTTTTGCGACTCAGAAAGACTGGGAGCCCATGTTATTCTGTCACCACTCAATGTTTCCAGACTATTTTACGCTTGAACACTGATATAAAGAAATTGAAATACAAATTTTCCACACCACCGAAAGTGTCTAAAAGTTGTCTGCTTGCTGTGGGACGTTTAGGGTTTCATATCCAATGCGTACTTCAAGCTCGTAAATTTGGGTGATGGCACCTTTAAACGTAACCCTTGATATCGTCATTCAATGTATAACGGGTGCTGATAACGATGTATTGTTTTTTTTCGCTTGCCTACTTATAGCAATGAGAAGTGCAATATTTAAAACAGCAAGCATTGTCCGTGTAGTGGTAGTCATTATATTAATAAATGTAAAAAGATGTGACACCTGCGCTGCGTATAAATTTTGCTTGCGTGTGTCGCTCGTATAAAGCAAGGTTTAGGTCTAGCGAAACAGAGTTACAACTCTCTAACCACCACCATTGCTTCCCATGAATGTGAAAACGTGTGCCTGTAATAATTTACCCTGATATGATGGAATAAGAAAGTTGAGCGCTGAAATATTGTAAATGCAATAAATCTATGTTGGTTTTCAGCCTCTTTTATACACGCGGCTTCATGCTTAATATATTCACTCCAAACTACGATGGGTGCAATACTTCGATATTACCTAACATGCAAGGCCTGCGGTTACTAATTAAGGATCGTATGACTAACGGAAGCCTCTATCCTTTGCTCCCATTTTTATCATTGAGTATGAAACGTATTAGCGCGCCGCTTGAAGGCGCCCGTTCGTGTGGCGAGCGTCGGCGTCGGCGTGCCCGAACGAACGAGCGCCGCGAAGGATGAAAGAGCAAGCGCGGAGCGCAGCGGGGGATGACAGACTCGAGGAGGAAAAGCGGAGAAGGAGGGTGCAGCGGAACCATGAGGCGGAATGCGGAGGAGGAGGGTATGCCGAAAGTGTGAGAAGAAAAGCGTAGTAGCGGCGGCGGCGATGGCTACGAGATGGCGCCAGATTAACGCGCGACGTCTGGGAGGTCTCTCAGCAGCGGTTGCTGTGAATCGCGCCCACACGTCACCCATGCGCTGGCTCTCGCCATCTCCAGATTAGCGGGGCGGTCGCGCGACGCTTCGCTCAGTCTGCAACGTGTCTGTCCGGGCGAGCCAATATATCACGAAATGAAAACACGTGTAGGGCTGCGTTCAAATTTCGCATTAGGGAGTGTTGTAATCGTCGGTGAATGTTTTATACAGCGACAAATTATTTTACCGATTAATGAAGTATGGTGCTTAGCGAGATATATAGTCGTTGAAGCGTATTGCAGATGTTTTTGTGCTTCCTTTACCACCAGATTACATGCTCAAGCAGCACCCCCCCCCCCCCGCCCCATTTTCCCTTATGCGCTACCCTCCACAGAACATATTTTTATACCCTTCACGGTGCTTTTTTGCCCCATTATTGTACTTTACCATTAAGTAACATTGAAGAAATAGTAGATCAATCTAAATCCGAAAATGTTTCGTACAGAAATCTATCATTGTTTTCTCTGGGCCCATATATTACTTTGTTATGCAGAAAGTTGTCTCCGAAGGTCCTGCTGCTGCTGCTCAGTTTGAACCACCCTCGTGTAGCGGCTCGGAGCAGCGTTTAGGCCAGGAACCCTCCAACCATAGGCATGAGTACGTACGGAAGCAGAAGCGAAAGAAACAGCGTGAAAGCTGGGGACGTGCGGAGCAGTGATTCGCCGGAGTTTACCTTGTGTTTTCCTTGTGTTTATCTTGTTTTACCCTGTGTTTATCTTGTGTTTAGCAATCTATCATCCGTTTTGACACATGTGCTAAGATACAACTGGTGGAAAACCACCACGCACATGGAGCCACACCTCTACGCTTATGCAGCCAAAGCTTTGCTGATGATTGAAGCGATTTTAACGAATTTCTGTTCATTAATATGCTTAATGCTTGATTATTCCTGTCTTTTGAATTATTCTGAATCGTGATAGTTTATTTTAAACCGGTTTGGATCAATTCTGCTCGTGTTTTGACCCTGTTTTGAGCACTTGTTTTTGAGCGTGATCACGCGACAGACGCCAACAGCCCGGGCCCTTAAAGTGTTTGGCACTTGAAAGAGTTTATTTTGTATATTTAGACGGGCTCCAGATATGGAAGCCCACTCCATCTAGGAGTATGCCTTAGCTCACTACATGTCTGAACCCACATCAGGACACGTCAGGACATACTTCACAGCATCAACGTTGTTCGCTTTTAAAGCAGTTCCTTTCCGTAGGTGACCAGACGAGGAAATCTGAGGACCGTGTCTTGGCCAATCCTAATCTTCGAACTATTCTCAAAATCCCTCTCTTGACGTCGGACCATTCCGCCGGACTCCCCCTCTAATGTCGCGCGATCGCCCCCGCATACGAGGCAACTACGTGGCAATTTGGGAACATGAAGTTGACGCAGTTCACGTCGAAGTCGTCGACGTTGTCTCGTTACATGAATGAAAATCTATCATGTACAGAAATGAGCGGGATCTCCATGACGGTCAGCTTGTAGCCACCTACGAAGCCTGGCCTCCACGGTCGTTACCGCGTCTACAAAATCCGGTGGTCGTTGTCACCTTGAGGGAAGCTTCTTTGTTGACCCGTCAACAGTCGGCGGCAGGGCTGCGTCGACGTATGGGAGGGTGCTGATGAAAGGGCTGCCTCGTTGGAAGTACCTAATGCCCTTTGCCGTTTTGAGACGTACCACCTTTCAAAGCAGACGAGTTGACGTCATCCCCACGTGAACTCCCTCTAAGCCTCCTCGGTGATTCAGCCAGTGTTGAGGCCACAGGTGGCACCGCAATTTTTTCATCTTTTTTAGTTTCCCACTTAACATAGCTCTGTTCTAGCTACAAATGTCGAATTCGCTATCACAATAGCGTAATATTTTGTTTTAGAGTCCCCTTAAGGTGAAGATCGAATCTTTCCTTTATGGGACTAATGACTCTTTTTTTATTTCTTAATTTTTTACTGGGCAACTATGCATACAGCAACCTTGTAGTGGCGTGCGCCAAACATTCATAGCATAGGCGGAAGGCAGAACGCTGCCCTGGCTTAGCCTTCGCCGTGATTGCGCGAAGCTTTGGCGGTTTGTCGACTTCGCTTCTTCTTTGTTGCAGCCAAACGTACTCCCCGTCACTGCAAGCCCCTCATCACACCGCGCGCGAATCGCGCATGCGCCGTCTAGTGGCACAGCTCGACAACGACGGTGGCGACCGCATTTTTGCGTGTCCAGGGCCCATATAATTGCTGCCATAATATTAATCTCGGGATTCTCAGCCGGCCAGTGCTGTTTTCATGAGCGTCATGGGCAACCTAGTGCAAAAAGAAAGTTGTGAAGCAGAAACTTTAGTGTATTCTTCTTTACCCCTTCACTATAGACTCCGTCTGAATGACCTCTACAAATGAGGTGAAAAAACAAAATCAAGACATTATCAAACCGACAAGTTGGAGCCACTCATAGCATGCTAGATGGTTTAGTTTTGTTGCTTATTGCTCCTTTAAATCAGTTTTGGCCCCGCTGATGCCGCGGCGCGTGGTCGCAGATTCACGTGGAAGTTTTCGCATTTCGCGCGCTGCGAGTAAGGCATGAAAAAAAAATGATTACGCAGAAAAGCTGCGCTGATAACGACTGAATGCGTGGTTTTAGGCTGTGATAAGAGCTTTCCCAACAGAAGTCACGTCCTCACTTTAAAGAAAAATAATGACTTGCGTCTAGAGAGAAGTTTATTAGAAGTTTATTAAAAGTTCATAATAGAGAAGTTTTATATTTAATAAACTTCTCTAATATTACAATGAGATGAAAATTGTCAATGATAAAATTGTGGAGCAGCATGAAAATCTCCCGATACAGCATTCTGTTGCTCAATACGTGCTACATAAAAAAATGTGGGCAGCTTGCATTAGTGGTGCAAGGCTGGAGTAAACAGCGGAGCTGGTGATCGACCTAGCTACTTCCAGGTTTTCCTAGGCTTGGCTCAGTTTTGCTAGGAAATGGTAAGTGCTGCTAGGCACGGTATTCAGAATCGGCTCGCCGCTGACGCCCAGATTCTCGCTTGGCGTCGCGACGCGCTTCAAGGTGAGCGTCTTCTTCCTCGGGTGTCCGGATCTTCTTTGGTCGTCCCATGTCAAGGCTACACGTTCGCCACAGAGTTAACGAGAGTTCTGCCGCCATCGCGGTGGCTCCGAGCTTTATCTGCCCGGTGAGGTCGCGGCCACGCTGCGCCTCCATACTTGCTGGGACTTGGCTGGTCGAAACCTGGGGCCGTATTCTGAAACGTTCGCCTAGGCGAAATTTCTTTTTTCGCTTTCAGGCGTGCGCCAATTGGCTGTTTTAGCAAAATTGGATGAGCTGATTGGGTAGTTGAGCCCGACGTCATTCAATTTGCTCAACCAGCCAATCAGCGCGCATGCTGATTTCGCCTAGGCGAAATTTCGCCTAGGCGAACGTTTCAGAATACGGCCCCAGCCGAGCCGCCGCCAGAGGCGCCGGCTGCAGTCACGGACACTGCGCGCGTTCGGCGCGAACGCGGGGAAACGGGGAAACGCGGATGGCGTCGGTAGCAGCTGGGCGCGTTGCCTCGTTGGCGCTGCTATTATTTCTTTCTGTCGCTCTCATTTTCTCTTTCTATCTCCCGAGCATACCGCGCGCCACGCGCATGCTCTCGTTCCCTCTCCTTAACGTCGCATGTCTAGGCAACATGTGCACGGCACGTAGAGGAGGCGAAGCACACGCCACTCCGCGCGGAGGTTTGACGCGCGGTGACGTCATCGCCCGGAGCAGTTTTTGTTTGCAATCTGCGGCGCAACCAATAGCTCCAACAGCTCGGCTGTTAAAAGGTATTTTCTGAGCGTAAAAGAAGCCCACGAATACACGCAAAATTGCTGCGTGACTGGCCGCTCGAGACCCTTTACGTGTATTCCCGGGCATCTTTCAGTAACTATCTTCCGTAGTAGACTTAGGAATGAGCTCCAGTTTACAACTGCTGCAGATATATCTGCACATCAGGCGTGATGTGCAGAATTTTTTTGAAGTGTGTAGTCTATTAACGACAAGAGACAGTGGCGAACTCGGGAAACAGAGTCATCCTTAGCACTTTCTTGAACACTCACTTGCCGGGTATTTTTGTGTTTGCTTATACGGCGAAAGCCATACCTGTATGTAACAGTGCGCGAACTTTACCGCGAACTAAAGCTCCACAATTGAATAATTGAATGCCTCCGTCTTTATTTCCGCTTGGCGGTGCACTGCCACCTCCGATGCACGACCCACGTTGCGACATCTGTTTTTCAATTTGGTGACGGCTTGGACAGTGGCTTCCTACTTGCACGCTGAGCAGAATCTATTCGATGATGTATAGAATATTTTAAAGAAAATACGTAGAGCCACCTCTGCATGCTTCATTTGCAGTGAAAGGGCGACACCACTGGAATTTCGTGAGATCTGCATTATTAAAGAAAAAGTGAAATTTGGAATCTTGGGCTGATGTCTTCCGAATGAATTGTCCATTTCTATATATGTCTGTCGAAATCTGTGCACTACTTTACTTCGTATATTTCAAAGCCATAAGGCATGCAGGCCTTCTTTCTATTCTAACACGTGTCACCCATGTAGAAAAACGACGCTTTTCGATGATAGTAATGCATTGCGAGCATTTTGTTTTTAAGAGGCACGCCGTAGTGAAGGGCTCCGGATTAATTTTGACCACCTGGGGTTCTTTAGCGTGCACTACAACCCAAGCACACGGGTGTTTTTGCATTTCGCCTCCATCGAATCCCGGCCGCAGTGGCCGCACTTCGATGGAGGCGAAATGCAAAAACGCCCGTGTGCTTGCGTTGTAGTGCACGTTAAAGAACCCCAGGTGGTCAAAATTATTCCGCAGCCCTCCACTACGGCGTGCCTGATAAGCAGAACTGGTTCTGGCACGTTAAACCATAGAAAGAATTGTTTTCAAGTTTGTTTTACTATTCTAAAGTGTGATGTCCATGGCGATAATTGAGCATGAAATTGACGCGGCATCAAACTTCCCGCAACCAATGAACCAACGTGCTTGGAAATACTACTCAAGGCCTCAGTATGATCTCATTTAGTACCGTGCTATATACACTGCTCTCAAATGATCTAACAGTGCACGTCAAACTAGAAAGATCTCATGCTTTCACTGGCTGCTAACAAGGCCGACAAATACTCCGTCGGTTGCATTTTGTGTAGCATCCATGTGCGACGCCTGTAACACCACTTCCGGCGTGCCTCATTGCGCCATCTGGAGAAGATTCGTTGTATTTGCTTTGACACTGTGCATGCTGCGCAGCAGTCATGGTCTCGCGTGCCGAGCCGCAACATGTCGCCTCCACGTAATGGGAGAACGCCGTCCTAGGAGCTCTAGCTCGAAGACAACCTTGCTATCGCGGTTCAGTGTTCGAATTTCTGGCGAAACTGCCACTGTTTTTCTCCTGTAGATAATTATTGCAGACTCTCATTGGTCACGTTCCCTTTTCGTTAGGTAACGTCGCCTTAAGCATTTGGTATGCAGAGTAGCAACTGTTGTTGCTGCTCATTCTTCATCTTATACACGTCATCATTTTAACGTGACATCATTAAGGGCCCCGTGTCGCAGAAAATCCGGCGTCGGTGTCGGCGTTCCGTGGCTGAGAAAAATCATGCCACACCACCCCAATCACGCAGGCCCTCCACGTGGCGCAGAGGTATTGGTGAACTTAATAATAAATTTCTCACAGTACAATCCGTCAGAACAATCGTAGAGTACGACGTAACCACAACCTACAGACATGATAGCCTCGGATTGTAATTTGAATGCACGAGGAAACATAATTCTGTTACGAGAAACCTCAAACACAAGCCCCTTTTCCAGCATTTCTACCATACCAAAAGCGGCGCGACCGGGTAGGTTACTTGCAAAAACACCATCCAGATGGCGTTCCCCTCCTCGGCAGCGTAAAATGGCAGCGACTCGCAAAGACGAAGGTGGGGAAAAAAGAAAGCTGCAGTTGCCGGGAAGCCTGACAAGCATTCAGGGATCTTTGAATGCTATCGCGTTCCACTCTTAAAGGCGAAGCTTAAGTGTTCTCGATTAATATATACAATGACAATTTCTTTGTCGAGTGTGTCAATTCTGAGAGGAGTGCAGTCGTTGCCTGCACGCTAACCAACATTTTTTTTTGTTTTTGTTTTTTGCAAGGCGGAAGTTGTCCACTAGTACCATTCAGCAGTAATAGACATATAGAACCGTCAATCACGCGTTTCGTGTTTTCTTATTTTTGTTTATTCGAAAGTTGTAAAGTCCGCTCACTGATGAATATGCCTGTAACCAAGACACCCTCGTGTATTCCCGGTTTTCGTGCGAGTATTCATATAAAAATAATGGTTCTGACATTCTATCTATTTCAGCTGTGCATGTTTGAGCCCATAAAACGGGCATTCAAGTGGAAACATGAAACAAATTTTGAAGACCACCGGAGCGCATCTGCCAGGTTATAACTCCCTCTACAACTCAAGCAGCACAAAAGGGCTGCAGCAGCTGCGTATATGCGGGCCGAGATCAAAATCGTTTTGCTGAGTTTTCGCTCTTGCATCGCGTTGATTGTACTACATCGGAAGAATGTGGACAGCTTTGGAGGAGGAACAGACGATGCTATATTTTTTACCCTGTTATTGCTAAACTCTGCGAGTTCTTTTCTTCCAATACACCGAGGAACCTGAATGCGCTGCTTCTGCGGCGATGCAGCTTGCCTTAAAACCGTATGTTGCTTTCTTGAAGCTTCTATGGTTGCAACGTTGCTGTGCAGAAAGAGAACCACAGAATGCGAGCGCTGACGCCAGATTGTCAAAGTTGCTTTAAGACGATCCGTGGTTTCCGCTTTCGATGCATAGCGTGTCAGTGAGGCCCTCATATAAAGTCAAAAAGGTTTGCAAGTCAGCATAAAATGGGATCGTTTTATTTTTATATTTCTTACGATACACACATATCGGCTATCATGAGACAGACGCACGTAACCGGGTTGCTCATAACATTTTCGCTATCACCCTATTTTTCAGAAGGCTCTGGTTTCAATTTTTTTTCGTGCACTAAATCTGACTTGAGTTCGTTATTAAATATCCTGGTACGTCTGCAAAACATTTTATTAGGTACTCCTGCTGCAAATTTTGTTTGTTTTGGTCCTTCTTTTGTAACTTTTCAAAGGACAGAAATTGAATAATGCATCCTTTGCATTGTTGCGAAGGGAGGCATCCGCTGGGCCCTTGCAGCAGCACGCTCACTATTGACGCCCCTCCCTTTACAAGCGTAGCACAGTCGCTCGTTTAATTGTCAATACGCCCGAGAAGTGCTGAAATAATCTTTATGAATTAAATAGAATTCTGCGGTTTTACTGGCGAAAAATGGTTTTATTATAAAACACGCCGTAGTGGGCGACTGCGGATCAATTTTGAACACCAGGGGATCTTTAACGTCCCCCCAATGCACAGAATACAGGCGTTTTTGCATTTTGCCCACATCGAAAAAGAATCTTTTTGTTTTCTATATTGAAATGCTGTCTTTTAGAACCCTGCCGCCACATAGACCCCACGTATGTGTTCATTGTACACCCTATCAACGCATATAGTAGTTAATACCTTAATTATTTATTTCTCTCTCTACTACTCTCATCATTTTCCATGATGAGAGGAGCAGGTATTTGTTTCCTGCGGAGCCGTGGGCCTAGCCGTAGTGCGCTTGACTCGGCTGCGGGAGGTTGTGGGTTCGATTCCCACCGCCGCCGGCCACCCACTGTTCAGAGGTGATACGCTTGGGAAAGGAGCCTGCGCCATAAATTCCTGTCGAAACCCTCGTGAGCACAAAAAAATTACGCATTTGATCCTGCTCAATAGACATGGGCAACTGAATGAACACTTCTGCGCCCATTCTCTAATATGTGTGTAATGTGCAGGGAAATGTTCTCAGAATTCTGAGTGCCGCAACAGCATCCGACTGTGGTACGTAGGATCCATTAACTCTCAGTTGAGTAAGGTCTATTCTTCCGGCCCGCATTTAGCTTGAGCACTTTGCATGAATCCCCACAAACGTGCATCAAGTATTGTGCGCGTCCATGGCGCCCCGCCAACGTACACACACATGTACCCGGCACCGCAAATGTTATTGTAGTAGGGGCTAGTCATAACACTATAAAGTAAAGTAACTTTCTTGTCGGTGTGCTCATGCACGCGAAAGCGCGCTCTTGAACTACAGTGCAATCCCTCACAAACAAAAGGAATACATGTTCAGTGCAATCTTACGTTGACTGAGTCAAAGCTTTATCTATAGAAGCTATTGAGAGAAAATAGGTGTAGCCTGGAATTGTCCATAAATCCATCTTGTAATGTTACCAATATGGTTAGTGCCTCACCGGCTGATATTATTCGCTGTGTTTAGCCCGTTACGTATCGTGCCATTTTCGTCGCAGGCGACGCAAAATACCGGTCTTAGACGTCACTACCTAACGTGACTGCTCAGTAGCGCTATCATGCAAGATTTGCGCGAGTTCTTTATTCCAAATGTGGAAGCATATCTATGCCTGACCAACGAGAAACCTGTCCGTCATCTAAGACGAATGCAATGGCTCATACCCCTGTAAGGCTGAGGCTGCAAGCACTCAGCAAAGTGAAGTGAACAGTGCATACATTCATTGAAATCACCCATACAACACACAGAGCCGCATACGTTTAAATCAACAACAAGCTCAAAACAAGTATCCGAAGCATCATAAAGCACTGCATACCCCCCTCACCAGTTTTAGTGGTGCTTTTGCAGCACCTTTGCTGGACATCCACTTTCGGAGGTCGATAACAACCCATAAGGGTCGAATCGAGTACGATAAGGGTGATAACAACAGATAACGTTTGATAAGGGTCGGACGTAGTCCGACAAGATTGATAATGACCGATAAAGCTTGATAAGTGTTTACTCTAGTCGGATCAAGTTTGATAAGAGTGATAATAACACCGCCCTGCGTGGAGATGAGCAAGTGGCACAATGCTTACGCATGCTTGGACAACTCCAGTGGACTAGGGGCACACCATGCAGTGGGACGAAAACACAAAATGACACGATAACCTGCGCTCACTTTACCTACTTCTACTGATAATGAAATCATATTTATATATGTGCCTCGTGTGCTGATGTCACGCTAAAAGAAAACAAGTCTGCAAGATTGAATGCAAGAAACAGATAACATTAAACAGACAAACACACCAATGGGATGAAATGGCCTGCGCTATGAATACAATATACTGCATAGGTTAACGATAATCTACTCTTTTTTTCGGAGAGCAATGACAAAGGTGTGCATACACACTTATCGCCTGTCGCGTGCGTATAAATACAGTTTTGGTTATCAATATTGCTAGTTGGAAGTCAGTGCTCGTCCTCGTCAAGTGTGTTTTCGTCTTCGGTTACGCATTCGTAACAATGCCCGCCAGAAGACTCGCACGTATCTCAAGCTAGCAAAGCAAGCATGCAGGTGTCGCCTCTTGCCGAACGTCGTACTATGTAGAAAATTATACGAACCGCAGAGCAGAGAACAGGGAACGTTGACGCAGGCAGTTTTGCTTACTTTGCATAATGGTGGACCGTACTTTCCGGTATACTAGTCTGAATAACGACTGCAAGCATCGCTTTGCCGTCGGGTTTCTTTTCCAGCACGCAGCTTCTTCAACGTGAGTGGGCGCTTCGCCCGAGAGGACCTCCGAAAGAACCCTGCCAGCTATTTTATCCAGTTCAAGCTTGCGTGCCATTTTAAGAGGACACGCAGTTCAAACGAGAACGTAAGAAAAAAAATAACGTTGGTATAGAGGATACGACGTTGCAACCGAGATGCCTGCTGTGCAACACTTGAGCGAGCATCGAAGGAGTTGAAGCTGGCCTGCCAGCGCGCTCTTCTCATCCGCGAGTCGTTTCCCACTCGAACGTGCACCGCGTGTAAGAAATTTTTGGGAAGTGCTTGTTGTACTTTAGCTTCCGTGCTGAGTGGCCATCAGCTGGACCTCGTTTTTTTTCTTTTTTAGCCTGAAGGAAGGCTGCTTCAGCCGTACGCACGCCATACAAGTGGTTATGTTTGTCTCGTGATAGCCTGAAGTGAATACTGCTGGCCAGCAAGATGAAAATTTGTATCCATGGGAGTTCTTCGAATATACATTCAACTTTTAAGCTAGGGAATTAAAAATGTTAAACGTAAATGAATACACAGGCTTCCGAGGGCGAGAGTTAGGCTGACGGTGCGTCGGAAAGAGAAGGAGGAATAAACATTCATTCAAGGGAAAAGTTTAGCTTGGGAAACAAACGGGAAATTTCGCCGCTAGACACGCCACCGGCTTTTTCGTTCAATGGGACATTTGACGCTTTCGCATCAATACCTTTCACATTTTTACCATCAACTTAGCCTTCCCTGTCGTCAATGTCTTGAAGCCGGGGTCTGGCAACATTCTTTCAGAGGCAGAGATGATAAAGGAGCCAGGGCATATTAATATGTTTGTTGACGTTTAAGAATAGGCTAGGTTGTTTTCGTCATTCTATTTTCAGGGCGTCTAAACTATCCTTCAAATGGAGCAAGCGCTAACGGTGGACAGCTGCATTCTTCACGACACTGCAAGAGACCCCACTTTCCTCACATCATTTTCGTCACACGTTCACAACACGGTGCGTCTTTGTTCATCGCCTTTTGTCCGAGGGCCACCCCCTGAAAATGTCAACGCTTTTTGACACTATATTAATTACGGCTAGGCGCCTGCGCTGGAAAGCCAGTTATACTTCGCGTGACGGAAAGGTTCTTGGTAACCTCCATCTGGCCATACGTCCATGTCAGAAGCAGTAAGACGCCATGCACACGAATTCTTTTTGCCATGTCGGAAAACCGTTATACGGCGATTCTTCTTTTTCTCACTGTGCAGAATATATCACAGAGATAGGGCTGCGAGAAAAGTACTATTTCAAACGTACATCACTGCAAGCATAATTGGGATAGCTATACCGGTGTTATCAGTATTAAAGTAGCAGGATAAGTATGAGGTGATGAAATGAGGAAATTTTCAGGCGAAATTTGGAATCAGCTAGCGAAAGACATGGGTGATGGGAGATCACTGGGAGAGGCCTTCGTCCTGCAGTGCACATAAATATAGGCTAATGATGACGATGATCATGAGATGATGATAATAAGTATTATGTTGATAAGTTTATTAGAGTCCGCCGCGGGAGTGTTTTTAACAGTAACGGTTGAGAGCAGGAGAGCAGAAGTATGAAGCCAAAACTATTCAAATGGTGAGCAGACTCAGTGCAGATCATAGTAGACCATAAAAAAATGTTTCAATGATATCCATAGGGCAGTCTATATTAAAAGCGTTACAAGAAAACTTTGACTGCATTGAACGTGCTAGCAGGCCGCTAGTAATTCACGGTCAGCCAACTTTGTTCTGGATATTTGCCAATACTTCCAAAATGTTATTCTTAGTTATCCTAAGATGCGTGTTGATGAAGGTGTAAATTAAACCTACACAGCTTTCATTGCGCGTCAGTAGTGGCACGCGAGCGCGTATCTATTTCGTATTTAGATGTTTCGCATGCTTTTGTTTTTTTCTCGGAAAAACCAATAAGGCAAAGCTGAGCACAAAACAAATGCTTGATTCGGACGTTATTTGAGGTGCCCTACAACTGTGTATGTGTGTGAAAAGTTTTCTCAAAGCGAGCCGGAGGCTCCGATATGTTTGCGATTCCTGCAATAATTAAAAAATTCGCTAATTAGAAGCAAATTATTATTTAATACTCCGTGATAAAAAAAAAAGTTGTCGCAGTTTCACCTGAAAGGCGAAGCATCAATTGCGATAGCAAATTTGTAGAGAGCTATACGGAGTAATGATATTAGCTTTATCAGCTGTATAAACTTGGACATGCAGCAGCACCGGCAACACGCAAACTGTTGTCGACGCCGTCGGTGTTTTGCCCGCGTTCGCTCAAAATGCGTGCGGCGTTGGTGACTGTTGCCGGAGCCTCTGATATAAATAGGCACTTGGTGTCGCAGCTAAACGTCGCCTTCCTTCCCTCCCCCAACCCCCCCCTCCCCCACGGCCTCTCGCGCGTCGGAAGAAGGCGCGTTTGCTCTACATATATGGTGATTGTAAATGAGGAAAGAGACGCCTACTTCTGCAGCCCTTCAGGGAGCACGGCGCAGAACGCGCGTTTGTTCTCCGCCGTGCGTTCACTCCCCGTGAAAGCGCGCGCCCCTCGCGCCCTTTCACTCGCGCATACAGTGTTCGGCGCGCGGCGACGATTTCATCTCCATTGACGTCATACGGAACCTCACGGCGACGGCGACGCCGACGGCAGAAATCTGCTTCTGAGTGTCCATATAATTGCTATCGCAATAATACTGCTGTAAGTACACACGCCTGCGGCTATATACTATGCATTCGGTGGTTTCTCGAGAGCTCTTTTGTTTTGTTTTTTTCGTTTGTTTAATCTTGGCCCAAGTTAACTGGGACATCCCGTATATTGGATCAAGAGAAAGTGCATGGCGTGAGTGACGTGTCGATATCTGTGTATGAAAAGCGAGAAAATGCTCTTGCGTGACCTCTGGTAGTACCGCGTTTGTTACAATAAATACGTTACTTACTGCGCATGTGCTAGTTTGTGCTTATAATGGGGGGTATGACGAAAATAAATTTAGTTGAAAGTTTGCGCTAGTCTATGTCCCTTGATCTCTCCTCCTTGTCTGCGTTGCGCATTTTGTACTTCCTAAACTTTTTCATGCCGGTAACCTGCCGAGAAACAAGCGATGTTCCCGCGTGAGAGTGCAAATGGGCCATTGTTCATGACAAAGTGTTTTCGGAGCCCATTTGCGCGATGATCTATGCTCTATAAAGTGGGAGAAGCCTTTTACTGCGGATTATGTTTCGGGTTGACGATTGGTTGGTCACCACGCGTGATGTATTACAGAACGCAGGACTAAATTAAGTGAAACCTTGTAGCGTGCACGCATGCGCAAATTTCTTATATGAAAGGAAAATTTAGAAGGGTAGTGGTTTCGGCGAGTAGGTTTCCCTTATGGTAAGTGGTGCAGTGCTCGTCTTCGTCTTTTCGGCGTCCCTCTGTGCTGCTTCGCGCATCACCACTTAACTATACGAAACGAAAACCCTTCATGTAACCTGAAACCATCGTCTCACAGTTTCGACACGTTAGTTTTGCGATAATAGTTTTGTGTCCTGTGACGCGTGTACTGTCAAACTCTGGGTGACATTTACCATTGTTTGCAACAGTGTAGAAATTTTTATACAGAATATAGTGTCGAAAATAGACTCAAGCACACATAGAATGACCCCGCGCGCAGGCGCGAGGGACTTTTTCTTCTTCTCGAAGACACAGGCTTTTTTTGGGAGACAAGTCTTTCGGCTCCTTCTCAAGTGCTCCCGTGATACATAAGTGATGTATGAATAGAGAGCCCTCTAGGTGGGCTAATGCACGGCGAAGTTAGAAGGAGGGCGTGCAGTAAGTTGCACGCCGGTTGAACTTAGTCCTCACTGTTAAACGGGCCCTGCGTGTCTTCTGACGGACTTCTGACTCTACCTCAGAGATGACTGGTGCTCAGGCGAAGCAATTGCCAAGAGCCCTCGCGAGGCTATGGATATGCTAGCAGCTGTTAGAGTTCTTACTTCTGCTTCTCCTACAATTGCATTGCCGCATCATTATACACATATCTAGCAATACCCTCGACTTGTGCGTTGTTACTTTCACATTACAAAGCAGCATATTTCTTAATATAACAGGTACAAGCACTTACTACAGGTATGAGTGTGTGCGAAATGGTTCTCCGCTTTCACGGGCTTCCGTGTTCTACAAATCCCGCCCAGAACTCGGACGCTTCCGAGCGAGGAAACGCAATTCGCAGATATCACGCGAAAGTGTGCAATAGAGAGAACGACCATGTCGCGTGACATCAATGGCTCTCTTCCACCTCTCCCTCCATTGTTTACTCGTCTATCGGGTTCCCTGCACTCGAGAAGTGCACACCGACGATCATCTTGGTACGCCGGCGTCATGCTTACCGATCGTTTGGCCCACGGGTGCTGCTCGTATTTCTGTCGCGTTGTATGTTCATCTGAACGTAGCCTAATCTAATCAACACTCTTTCTCTCGTTCATACCGGGAAAAAAAGGAATCCTTTTACTCGATCAACGCGCTAGGAGCAAGAATAGCACTGGAAGGAACGTGCCGCATTCTTCTCACCCCTGCCCAAACAGTGGGTAAACCAGCTGATGTTTGCCGTCACGTTCCCTCAACACGCAAAGGAATTCATTACTTAAGTACAAAAACTTTCCCCTCTTGAATTTACCGCTCTTTACAAATTAGCGTGGGTACCTCAGTGCGAGATTACGCATGTCAATATATCTTTCACGTGATTTGGGCTCTTTGTTTTGCTGCTGGATGTGTATTAGAAATTCGCTGGTTTGCGTCATTGGGTTTTCATGTCTATTGGCCCATAAAAAATGCAGCCTATGTAGCCAAAACTAAACCTATGTTACTTCTGGTAGAATGCATGACGTCATGGCGAGCTGGAGCAAGGGCTTCGGGGAAAGTTTTACCACCATGCTTACCGCCCGTCTGTTCTTTCCTATTTTCTGTTTTACCACGACTCTCGTCACCGTACGAGAAGCGGCTTTAGTATTGTCACGTGTACTTATTTATCTTTTCCGGTGGCCGTCTTTCACCGGCTCACAATTGTTCAAAGCCTCTCAAAGACGAACCTTTCTGCTTCCAAAGTTTCTCGAAAGTTATCGCTAGCTCTATCTTTTGTTTTTGTTGTCACCGAGCATAGTGTAATCATATCGCGTGCGTGACGGGAACAGCGGTGTACATTCAAGTACTTATGCGAGCACCAACGATTACGCTGGAATGTACATTGCGTGAGCCAAATTATCCAAATAAAATTGTTCCTCCTCCCTCAATAAGTCATGTAGAAATAGGCGACGCATCTGATTCTCATCTAATTAATATAATAAAATGTGGGGTTTTGCGGGTCAAAACCATGATCTGATTACGAGGCACGCCGTAGTGGGGGACTCGGGAATAATGTTGGCCACCTGGGGTACTTTAACATGTATCCAATCCACAGTGCACGGGCAGTTTTGGATTTCGCCCCCATCGAAATGCGGGTGCCTTGGCCGGGATTGTCACCTCGTGCTTAGGCAGCGCCAGCGACAATACACACACACTAAGCAACCACAGCGGCTATCCGCACATCAGATTTAGACGAGTGTGCTTGCCGCTATCATTGTGCTGAGTGTTACTTGCTTGCTGGGCACAGGTTCACCCAATAGGTAGTTTTGTGCCTCACCGTGGCAACACGGTGTGGTTATATACCATCACGACCACGCAACAATATTGTGCGAATGTAATTTACGTGGTAAAGCTCGCTCGACGTTATATTATGCAAAGCGCAAACAGTTAAGAATTCGTTAAAAAAATTCCGGCATACTTCATCTGCGTTGGCTTGATCTGCAAAGAGGAAACATAAACGTGTGACATATACCTCTCGTTATTTATACTGATAAATATACTGACAGCGTCACACGTTTGAACGTTTTGACATTACCCTTGACTGCGACAATACTTCGTTCACGATGTCTTTCTTTTTCGCCTTTCATTTGTGCCGCATTAATTGCCCATTTATCGAGGTATCATGTTCGCTTATAGCGCTTTCGTACATACACAAGTAAAAATGGCGTCTCTGGCACACTTGGTCCGAACACCCCCATCAGATCCCCTAGCATGATGCATATATCTTAGAGGAACGCAACTCAATAGGCCTAGAAAGATTTTATTGGTTTACGGCATCTTCAATATTTTGCTCGCTCCGCACACATGTCCAGTCACAGCTTAACATTGATCCGTGACGTTTTACAACCCGTCTTATGCCATTGCATCTCATGCTCCTCTCTATTGATCTGCAGATAGTTCTCGCATTGCGGTGCACATTTAATTTTTCTTATTATGCGTCTGTTATAGAGAGTTAAGAATCATGTATGGTGCCTGCTGTTCCATCACGCTTAGCCAAGCACGAAATGTCAAAGTTTTGCTGCGTCAAACAAACGATCCCCACTTTCTTTTTTCGTGCACACAGTGTCAAGCTTCGTCAATGTTCATCACAAACTCATGCCTTACAACACGTAACAAACCCGGAATTTATTAAGGGGAGGGGGTATGCTATTTTCGGCACTCGCGTTTTTACTAATGCTTAAGTGCCAAGAGTAAATTGTTAGGCAAAACTTTATTATTGATTAAGGCATTTTGTATTGAGGTCGAAAATGCTCGGTTCCCATGTAGTAGATGTGCTGAAACGATAAGGAAGCGTGGTAAAAAGAAAGGCAAAACAGGGAGATTGGTTAGTGCAAAAGCTGCTGGCAAAAGGTAAGATGCGTAGAACAATAAAGATTATAGGCCGAGATACGCAAGGAAACAGACAGTGAGAGTAAACAAGGAAATGTATGCATAATTAGACACGTGAACACTCAAATCCTCTCCCAAAGTCCACTTGGCCAGAACTACTTATTGTTCATTATACGTCAAGAAGGAGCTGTCGGTACGTGCGGTTTGCTTGTTTTCGCGATTTCCCGCGCGAAACAACACGTGCGTCTTCTACCAATAACGGGTGTGTGTCCAGGAACAGCACTCCGCTCCTGCCTTCGATGTGTTTTCCGCATGGTGTACTACGTGCGTAGTGTTGGTAAACAGTCCCTCCCATGTCGCTTATGCTGGAACGCTGCCGTCGAGAATCACACGTTCCCGCACACGACGTGACGGCACTGCGCAACCGTTACCGTCGTTCTCCCCCTGATGTCCACGAGTGCAATATAGCTAGGCATGATGTGGTGGAGATGTAGATCACTCGCGGCAAGGCCAGACGATGATACGCCTAAAGGCGTCTTTTTCTGAAATCATGCATTCAAGCTGTCCACGAGTGGTAATAATGGAGTAAGTAAACGGATCCTGTAATAACTGTCGTGAAAGGAGAGCGCCTTGATTCTGTCTTAAGATTAGGTGGCTACTTCGCTACCCCAGTCTGTATACATATAGGAATAGACTACCGGGTTTTAAATGACATAAATAGAGCAGGAGATAGAGTGGACAACGCTCACGTCTTTGCCATTCTGTTGAGGGACGCACCGGTGGGCGGTGAGATGCTGGTGGGAAACTTTACTGCATTCCATGCATTTTTTCCCCCGATTGCAGTTTAGTAGACATTCTTCTACGCAATTATTTCTGGCAGGCAAGTCTTTGCACTGACGGCGCGGCCGAAGTAAATTGGATTTCAGTTATCGGATTCATCTAACCCATTTCTTGATTTCGTTACTTTATGACGGGCCAACACATATATGCGTATAGAAACTTTCTCTAAAGAAGTGAGCGCTTCATATTACACGACAAGTTGTCCGGCGCAAGTCATGAGTGGTAGCCTGCAGTAATAATGGAAGTGAAACAAACAATACAATTATTACATTTTATTTGTACTATTCTACAGACCTGCAACCTGTCAAATAAGTATAACAGCTTCAAAATCAACCATAGACCACGCGACATGCCATAGAACAGAATATTTTATATGTAACGTAAAGAACAACATAATATATGTATATTAGAGTGTAAATTGTTGGGTATAGTTGATATTCTAGTTGAAAGTAGGAATTAGACGTAAATGATAAAGCGAGTTTGGCGCGCCATGTAATGCATCATCACTACATTGAGCGGTGTTCTATTACATATTCACGGTCTTCTATTATCCCGTTCAACCACGGCGCACCCATTTGTTTTCGCAAGTTATTATGGCAATTTCTGAGCAGTGGTGGCTAGGAAATAAGAACCTACCTTATTTGACATCCTTGAGAAAATATACCGCGAATATTACATGCTTAAAATAAATGGAACATTCTGTTTGCCTAAAGTACCTTTACTTCACTTCTTAGTGAAGTGTATCGCTACAGACGACAGATTTGGTGATAGCTTTACTGTGTTTCACGGGTTATATGACGTGGGGAGTTTCGGTAGCAACTGGGAAATATTTTGTATTCTTTTCTTGTAACACTTGCGGCGAATAAATTACTTGTAAATGCATTTCGAATGGGTGATTCATTTTTTATCAATAAATGTTGCATACCTGAGTTTACAATAAGTAGTTGTTTTATTACTTTGTAATTATTATGAAAAACGATATATAAAGTGCACAGAGTCAATATACCACCTTGACTTGCTTTCAATGGAGTATGTTGCACGTTTCTATATGATTATGTCAATTTCGTCATTTATCAACCAGCGATCATGATTCTTGACTTTAGAGTAACCTATTGGGGTGTCAAGAAAAGGGACCCCAATCAGCGACGGTACAGAATAAGGTGTTATCACGCGATTAGGCTATTCCGACGTACAGTGAATACAATAGGCTAATGAAGACAGAGGTAGTTGGAGACCGTATGGAGAAGTCTTCGTTCCACAGTGGACACAATAATGACGTTGTTCTTTATGACCATGACGATGATCGTAAATGTGCTGTTGTGTCAGAAACTTTGTTGTGACATTGTACACTCTTTTACATCATAATTTCTTTGGTAGAACATGCCCTCATATAGACACGGTCACCTATATACGAACACACAGCTACCTGGAATGTATTATGTAACTCCAGGCCATTGCGACACAGGCAAAAGCATAAAACATGGGTAACCAATGGGATTATGATGAGAAGAGGCACTGCAGAAATGGCGTTTCTTACGGTACCTTACGCGATGCGATATAGCCTATAAAAATGTCCAACCTTTTTTATCTACAGGCATAGATAGGTCATAAATAGGAACATTAGATCTCGCCAAGCATTCACACGTAGGCACACAGAGGAATGGCGACACAAAGACACAAACGCACGAGAGCAGCAACGCTGATGGTCCCAGCAGGAGTCCCCCCCCCCACCGCCTCCTGTAGTTACACCTGTGTCGACGAAGATGAAGGTCGAATTGTAGTTATAATAATATTTGCTCGTTACATTTGAGAGCAAGTCTCATTATGCAGTCAGTCACATAATCACTTGCTCGTGGATGCGGCGCCCACGAACGGTCATGTTCGTGGTGATGGCCTCGTGATCACACTCTTATTACTAAAGCGGGCAAACGCCCCGGCAGTTGTAATGGAGAAGAGAGCGTGAAGGAACGAAAGACGTGGTGTTTAACTTTGCGCAGTTTGCTACCCTGCATGTGGGTAAGTGTAGTGAAACAGAGAGAAGACATCAGTTAGATCTTAGCGAATATAACTTTTCTAAAGAGGGCGGAGGACATTACTCAGCTCATTCTACTTGGTTTTCCTCGCTACAACTTTTTTCGGATGAACTAAATTATTTAATGTACTTCTAATGCACAGTGCAAGCAGCAAGTAAAAGCAGACGGGCGTCCTGTCAGACCAACTTGCCTTTTTACGAGGCGCGATAAAAAAAAGAAAAGAAAAACAAGTACTTTCTCAAAAGAAAAAAAAAAGAGAAAATAATTTCGTGTCGGACAAAAAGCATTTTGTTTCTTGCAACATAATTTCTAATGGAGTCAATCAATATAGTAGACTAACCTTTTTTTCGCGCTGTTCGAAGCTACTCTGGAGCTTTTCCAGTTTAATGCTGTCGAGTGCCTGCCTCTGCGATGTTCTCTTTACCCGGTGCATAGGCTTAAATCATCGTTAATTTGCTGAACTTTCTTTAAAAAAAAGAAAGAAGTCGCTAGGAGATGGGTCAGGTGAATAGGTGCACGGGGAACACCGGCTCATACCTATCAGGCTAATTACCACGTCCTTGCAAAAGCAAATGGAGTTGCGTCACCGTTTTGATGGAGAAACCAATACTTTGCACGTTTCCTTATCACATTATTTCTTAATAGCCTGAATAATTGAAGCACAATAGGGGATTGGCAGTCTTTCCCAGAAGAGTGAATTCCTGCTGCACAATTCTACAAACGTTGAAGAAGAAAAAAAATTAAACGATAATCATAGCCTTCCCCCGAGCGCACTTGTCACATTATTTCGATATAGCTGAAGAAGACGTCTTCAAAAGGCTCGAAACTTGCTTGGTTTCAGAGTCATACCAATAGCACCAGCTTACTTGACCCGTGGCGAATCTGATAAAGAAGGACTTGGTCACTTTTGACGTGTGTTTCAAATTTCGCCATAAAATCAAACGACTATTCTCTTGTTTGGCGCCCTCTGATAGCAGGCGGAGAATAAATATCACGGCCATGCGTCTCATGGCTAATTCCCCTCTAAATAGCTGCTCGCATGAGCTCCAACTTACGCCAACAGTTTTTGAAGTCTTATCACTTCTGTGGAGGCGACTCTCATTTTTTTTAATTTTTTTTTCTCTTGCAACCTCTTGTCTTATATACACGTGTACGAATTAGTCCTTTTTCCGTGAGCGTCATTTGAAGCATTTGAAGTGTTGCTTTGATGGTTCTTTAAGGAGGAAGCAAATTCTCAAGGAGATTCACCGTTCATTACGAAGAGCCCTTACGATTTTGCAAGAGTGACGTCGGCATGGCTGCTGACTGGTGAAGTCTGCCCTTACACCTACCTAGTGGTAGAACGCAGCAATACAATTACGAAGAGGCCTTCAGCCAGTACGTTTTTTTTTTCGTCTTTTTTTCGTTTTTTTATACCCTCTTATACTCAGGAGTCAATAAAGGAGCCGTGGGTGAGCACTTGCTGTAAAATAAATTACAAGTTTATTGAAAAGGGCTTAATTTTTGTTTATTGACACAAACTAATCCACTGAGCTCGCACATATATGGCGTATAGCCCACCAAAGAGGAGTACACGAGATAGGTTGGCAGATACCGCTGGAATCTGTCACGCTGTTTCTTCTGATCAACTTGAATAACAGAACTTATGTGATAATGAATCGTAGGCTGATCTCTCCATCAGTAGTTCACCTACATTCAAATATTATTATTTTTTGCTGCCGGCGCCTCCTAGAATAAGCGACAAAGCGTCGTCCATGCATCCGCTTCGCAAGCTTCCTTTCACTTATTGGATTAACGTATACCTCATTGCGCTTCACAAATCAATTCAGAGCTTAAGGTAACGGCTGCCACACCTAAACTTGATTGATATATTTGCTTTTAATATGGCACAGCTTCTTATAATGTGGGTAAAGTTCCACGTAGCTTTTAAATTAGTTCACCGAAATTCAGTTCACCGGCCCCCATACGCGCGCCATGACTACCGCGATGCGCGCATACTATTGGGGTGCGCTTAGGAATGATATTCCTGCCTGTCGTGAGTGGCCACTGGTTCCTCCAGTAGTGAACAGAAAGCGCTTTATAAGTGCTGATTACTTCCCTCACAACAAAAACGGAAAGTTGGGTGCTATGCCAGGTCGACCTACATACAAAAAAACTCTAACCAGTTTGATCTTGTATTGTTTTTAGCTCAATCCAGGATGAGTATGAGGGAAACTAGAAGACGACAAGCAACAAAAGATGACAGGTTAGCTTACATTCTCTGATTTCTTTCTTGCTTGCTTTCTTTTATCTTTTACCCTCAACCTGAGTTGTGCGAAAAACAACACAAGATCCTGCCATACCTACTTACTCAATCTGCCACCCTTGTGATCTCCCCAGGAGCGCATCTGACCCAGAGGCCGGTGGTTAGACAACGTGAACACCTGCTCACGTGTCCATGATGCACCAAGCGACGTATGCGCGTGTTGACACCAGCGCAAACGCTGCAGCTGTGTGCGGACTGATTGCGTAACTCGATAGAACATCTCGTGTTTGCAACTCAGTGGCTGTTAGCAGCGGGTGGCGTTCTAATTTACTGATTGCTGCTACTAATTAGCGAAACCTAGCCATTCAGAATAGAAAGAGTCATCAGTTCGCGGCACTTTCGCCCTTGCCATTGCAAAAAAGACAAGTAGAAAAAGGAGGACAAAAGCCAGTTTTCTCTCTCAATGAACTGTCGGCAATTCTCAGTACTGTGCTAATACATTGAGCAGTAACTGTAGACACAAAGGTTTACGGAACACGCGAACCCTTAATTACTTAGATACCCACTTATTATACTTCAGCAAGAAGTTTTCGCGTGGTAAATTCCTCCGTAAATTATCTGTTGACCTAAAGTCCTTAAAATTTTCAGAACCCTACACAACACGCATGTCCGCAACAACCGCTAGTCTCAGATTGGGGCCCGACAAGAATTTTTGCTTCTAGAAAGGCCGACAGGATGGGAGTAAGCCTTTCTACATACGACGTCAATTCTCGTTGAAGTACCAGATAGTTTGGTACTTGCCACTGCTCCCACGCTTCTGCAAGCGCCGGCCAAGAGTGCGCACCGGACGCCACCATTCCTTGGTGGCACCGCAGTACCGACGGGTACTATGTGCACTTTAGAAGCTCCACCTGGCCTCGGTTCTACACCCACACGCACGTGCACCCGGTAGCAGTCCGGCTCGCAGCGTTAAGCCGGTGTGACTGCAGCAGCAGTCTATGTCTGACACCGATGGTACGAGTCTCGAATGGTCGGGGTTCCTTCTGTATCCTGTACGAAAATGGTGAACAATGCGCAAGTTGTGGTTGTCATAAGCACCTTTTATCGGCGTTTGCTCTTTAACGAAAATGGCAAAATGAAAGCAAAACAAATGAAACAATGAAAGCTGCTAAAGCAACCACATGGATTCTGGAAGAAGAAAAAGGGAAATTGTCAGTATTATGAAGACGCTTTAAATACATGCCAACACTGAAACACTTATGTTGCTTTTTAGCGTTGTTGGTGTATTCAGACGATCACCCTTAGTATTTATTAGGACCTTTATATGGCAATATAATGTCCGAGGATATTCTTCTATAATGCTCAGCGCGAAATGTGCCTATCTTTGTTAATACGCTCAAGGCAACATTTTAGACACGGTGGCCATGGGTGTTTTTCACTGCGCTATGCGGTAGCTTGTACATACACACATTTACGTAGTCGAACTGAATCTCGCTTCTGTATACCTCCTAAAATGGTTTAGCCCACCCCCAAACCCCGCGCCCTTTTCCTCACTCCTCCTCTTGCGCGGGGACATTACTAATGTTTCCTACTTTCTTTCCTTTCATACTAGAAACTATAATAAGATAGCTGCTACATCCTATGCTAACGCTCTCAACCGCTGCTAAATTCAATTCCTTTCACATCACACTTCCAGTTTTGTATATAAAATATCCAAAACAGTTTGTTTGTTAGCGCAGTAAAGCCGGTAAAATCAAATATTACAATAGTAGCGGCAAATCATAAAATAGAAAACAAATGTCGAGCAAACGACCGACATCGCAACACGTATTAAATAAAAGGGGGAGGGCGACCGTAATATCTACGTCAGCCATCTTTTATTAGGTGGAGCTTTATTCAGGTTGAACAAACATGAAATGTTAATAAATTTACAATTTTTGTCAAAACCGTCTTTGTGAAACTTCAAATTACTTTTTCTTTCTGTTGTCCCCCAGTCGCTTCCTCTATCGAGGCGTGATACAGTTTTGTTGTGCAATGATCGACTTCTATGAATGGCAAGACGGGTGCTGCCATTGACCTGTCATTAAAGGGGGACAAGGCCTGTTCCAATCAGAACGTGCGCGTCGCGTTTGAATCAAACGTGCCGTCGAGTCGTAACGATGGTATTACAAGTATACAGATGGCTCTGTTCATTCAAGTTACAGAAACGATGTAGCAGTGGCTGCGTCGGTTTTGGTGGGTCACTTGGTTTCTTTGTTGGGTAGGTGATTTTTAAAGCAAATTTCAACCAGAAATTCTGATGGAAGCAATTAGGCCAGCGTGACGATCTAATCCCGCGGTAATGTTTACTGTGTTTTGCGTAAACCTGTCATAATGGAAGCAATAAAACCCCGTAAGATCTGCAGCAGATATCATTATTATCTGGTGCATTTATGTTCTATCTCTTTCCAAAAACAAACAGTTGTGAGAAGGCGCTTGTCTGTCCACCTTCACTGTGTCCTTGTCTATTGTGCGCGATGCAAATTTCACCCTGAACCCGTAATATCCTTTAAAATTTTCCACAGAGACAATTCAGTATATCTAATTCAATACACATCACAGGCAGTTACGTGATGTGCGTCACGTTTGAAGTCACAACGATGTATACGTAGCAGACAAAATGAGGAACAAAATGGCATTAGAGGCTGGTGCAGGTAACAGTTTCGCAACTTTAATTACGCTAAAACGAGGTACAGCGTTGAAACGTTACATGAACGTTTATGTGCCGCAGTCACACAGAAGACGCTGAATTTAGGAGTAGCCGAATCGTGCAACTTGCAATGGAGGACAGGCAACTTAACTTACTCGCTCGAAAATCTTTCACTATGCAACAGCGAATCCAACATAGCAAATCTAGGCGACGAAGTAAAACGATGTTCGGACATACTCTATAGGTTTAAACTTCCCCATTACCCGTCGTGGTTTCGCAGTGGCTATGGCGTTCTTCTACTAAGCACGAGGTTGCAGGTTTGATTCCCGTCGCGGTGGCTGCATTACGATGGGTGCTAAATGTAAAAACGCTCTCATATCGTGAATTCGGTGAATGGTACGGAACAACAAGTGGTCAATGTTAATCCGTAGCCATCTATTACGTCGTATCCCATAGTTCCAATTTCGAAGCTAAACCCAGTGATTAAATCAATCCAACTTATCCCTTATTGGACACATGTATAACTTCACCCAGGGTATTACCAAAGCAACGTCGGTTTGCACACTTAAGCACCGCACCAGGACAATTCTTATTGCCGGCTCGCACTGACACGGTGTACAGAAGCCGGCATCTACTACGATTGTACTTCCGCCGCATCCGCTGCGGATAAAAGAAAGAGCACATATGTCGTGGTTGTTGGGGTCACGTATAACAGATGAGACAAAAGCAGAGCATCAAACACAAAGGAAGAGACGCAGAGAGCGCCGTTGATACGTGCCAATCGTTGACGCGTGCCAAGTGGCGGAGATCTGCACCGCCAAATCTGTGTGTACGGACGCCGGCATGCGAACAATGGTCGAGCAGGTATGCGCCATTAACCACCGTTGTTTTGATCCGGCAGATGTTGCCCTGATGACGATGTAGGACCGGCATTTTTTTAACCAGCGGGTGAACCAATTCTCCTCGTAAGAGTTCTTTTTCTTTTCTTTTTTTTTGTCTGGTGATCTAATGTTTCCACCAGAGCGCTGCGCTTGCCACGGTAACAATGTGAAGTGATGCGCGTTGTACCTTGTTATAACGCCCTTGCAAAGGCTACGCACCAAAAATAAACGTGTCTAACAACCTCTGGGCGCTCATGGCTTCGGCTCCCTTTCTAGATGTGTAACCGCTTAGAAGGGAGCGGTTGGTATGTACGGAGTAGATAGAAATAAACTGCTAGAAATCCTATTTTTCAAGAGATTATACGAAATGATGGAGTCACGTCATTTCTATTAGTTAAATCTATGAAACGCGAACTTATCCATTACCCGGTCGCCAGCTGAGTAAAAGAAAGCAGCTGAAATATTTCTGTCTACGCCACGGTTTTCATTTCAACTATCTAGCATAAAAAACAAGTGAAGCGTTAGAGTTATAATACACTTGCCACGTTGCTTCCAGCTGCGGCGTCTATTCGTCGCCGAAAGCATAAATACTGTCAAAGGTGCAGTACAGACGTTTTTTGTGGTACAAGCAACTGCCTGACAGCTCTGTCAATCTCCACTTAGCCCCTTTTGTATAGCGAGGATTCTTCCGGGCGTTTAGTCGATGTAAACAGACGTTCGACTGCATGTAGCGCAGACAGGTGATGGTGTCTCTTATAGGTGCAGATTGCTGTGACAGCCGACGGAAAATGTGTGGCAGCTATGATCTCTCCACCTTGGACACCTCTGTGCAGCTACTTTCATCGCAGAAGCTTAGCTAACCTATGCTCACAAAGTTCACGTAAAGCTTCTATTCTGCATTTGTATTTCTATTGCGTCGATAGATCCCGTACTCGAAAGATATGAGGCGCATCTGATACGACACTTCCTGGCTAGCGACACAGAATACGGTTGGCTGGGGCCCGTCAGATAGCTACACCGACACCCTGGCTGTCATAGCAGTGTTCGCAGCGAGTGACCACTTCGAGCATCGCTCTACCGTGCGAAGCACCTGGGTGGCGCATTTACCGAAATTCGTTGCTTCAAAGTGTTTTTTTTTTATGCTTGGTAAACCTAGAAGCGACGCCGTTCAGGAGCGCATCGCTCAGGAGGACGCCTTGCATGAGGACATTGTGCAGGGCATCTTCGTCGACACTTACAAAAATCTTGCCTTGAAGTCTCTGATAATGCTGCACTTGGCCGCAAGCTTCTGTCCGAATGCCAAGTTCGTGCTCAAGATTGACGACGACGTGTTGCTCAATGTGTGGGACTTTGCCGCCACCCTTAAACGTCCGTCGGCCGTCCAACTACGGCGAACCATATGGGGAACGATGTGGACACAGTCGAGGCTGTCGGACGTTACGGCAAGTGGTACGTCCTGAAGTCGATATTTCCAAAAGCGACGTATCCGGACTACGTCAATGGGCCCGCTTATCTTATCTCGGGCGACTCTGTGTCGCTATTGCTTCGCAGCGTGAGTGTCGCGCCATACTTCTTCATCGAAGATGTCTACATCACGGAGCTGCTAGCCGACAAGGCTGGTGTTCGTCGTGTGAATGTCAACGGGTTTGCATCCGAGCGCAAGCATGACATCCACCCCTGCGGAAGGCCAAGGGTCGTTACGAGCCACAGGTGGAATCTGCGAAGTCTGCGCCTTGCGTGGAGAAAGATGGTTGGCAGAATAGATAGGCAACGGTGCAGGTCCTTGGGGCTACAGGCTTGGTTGGAAGGTATTGATACACTGTCATCGATTGTGTCCGTAACGTTCAGGCAGAAGTACTGCGAAAACATTGGGAAAGAAAGCTTTGTGCCAGCTTTCAAATATGGTAATTTCGTCTTTAAACCCAGCCAATTGCTGTGCAAGTTAGCAAATTATGAACTGAAGTCACGATAGCCAATAAAATGGAAGTTTAGTGCGTGTAAAACTGGAAGCTTTGTCAAGGTAGTATTTCCCAATTAAATAACCCCCCCCCCCCCCCCCGCCACCTCGAACCATTAATTCGTAGCGAGGAGCTGTGGGAGACTGCCCTGCGCAGCTCCGATTCCACCCTGAAGGACTGAGTCCTGAGGTGGGCTGAGGAGGTAGCGGAGGCCTACCACAACTGATAGGCGGACGTCTGGCAGCAGAAGGTGCTAACACTGCAGAACACAGGCCTCCCTCTCTCCCCCCCGGCCCCTTCCTTTTCTTAAAAAGGGAAATAAAAGTTCATTCATTCATTCATTGGTCAAGGTAGTATGTTTGCAGTGCAGTTTCACTCTTTGCCTACGCCTTATCTCTTAAGCCTGTGTGCGCTCCGGTAGTCGAATGAAAATTCACTGTTCGCGTAGACCCACAAGGTTAGTATCAAGCGCATTCGCCAGCAAGGAGGAAATACGGGAGTCCATCAGTGCTGCACACTTTATCGAACGCTAACTATGAAGCTCAAGATTAGAAGCATCGACATTGCTGTATTTATTAACGCGGGAGACGAAACGCTGATACACGAGCGATTACGCTTCTTTGTAAGGCTTCTGGAATTCCTAAGCCTTCCGCGACTTCACTAGGCCAAGAGCTGCTACAGGACTTAACAAGACGCAGCTGCACCGGCTCAATCAGGAGCGTATTTCTTGCGATTTTTTAGTCTCTTGTTAATGCATTGCCCCATTAGACCAATGTTAACCATGCGGAACGTCAAGCGTTGCATTCTGAAGATTTAGTTCTGAGGTTAGTACTGTTCACGAGGGTGGCTTTGTAATTGTTCGACATACGCGAGGCACAATCTGAACAGCTTGTACAGCGCATAAAACAGATAATTTATGCTGTCGTATAGCGCCCTAAATTTATTATGAAATGCTAGACTTATTCCTCGCAGTGAAAGAAAGTGTTCCTGTCCTTCCAGTGAAAACATTCCTATGTAATCCAAGGAGGGATGAATAGCTTTAAAATAAAAGTGAAGACCCCCTGTCTGATGATGGATTTACATAGGAGCTGTTAGGAGCCGCATCATAAGCGGTTCTGTAGATAAGCAAGGACATGACAGAGCAAAAAAAAAAAAAAAGAGAGAGAGAATCCACCAGAGCAGCGTAAATAGGAAGAAAGGAAGGAAAGAGTGGAGAAGGAAAGGCAGGGAGGTTAACCAGTTCAGCACAACCGGTTTGCTACCCTACACATGGGAGCGGGATCAGAGGGAATGAAAGATGGGGAGGAGAGAGAGCACATAGCACAGCACGCACGTCAGTCACAGTCCGTCACTCTTGTATGGTACGTGACATCACTGTCACAGCCACTTGTCCAAGCCCGTTTCTTTTAAAAACCTAAGTAGTCTCTTTGTCGCCTTCAGCTGCGATGTCTTCTGTCGACGACACGTCATAATTCGTTTCAATTGGCATTGGTCTAATGTCAAGGCGCGCTAGAACGGACGCCAGGAATTGTCTCAGGAACATTACGTTCAAGACAGTCGCATAGAATGTGTTCTAGCGTCTCCTCGCAAAGACAGACATTGAAAAAAGCGTTGTCGGCCATTGCAATGAGAAATGAATATGATTTCGTGAATGCCACCCCTAGCCATAAGCGGTAAAGTACAGTGGCCTCTCTTCGGCGGAGTCCAGTTGGCATACAGAGATGCATCAAAGAGGGCAGGTGGTAGTGACGATTGCTCCGCTTGGTCTGGCTGCTTGGTGTGCACCATAGAGAGAGCGTGATCTCCTGTGCAAGCACTCGAAGTCTGCTGGCTGCGTCGGACCGTGAGAGCGGTATGGCCTCTTCCTGTGTGTCGTCAAGAGCTGCCCGAGCGGCATTATCGGCGTCTTCGTTCCCTATGACGCCGCAGTGACTTGGAAGCCACTAAAATGACACGTGGTGTCCTTTCTCATGTGATGTATGGAGTAGGTATCTAATATCAAATACGAGCTGTTCGTATGGCCCGCTACGCAGAGCTTGTAGGCCCGCGTATGGCCCCCGACGCAGAGCGCACAGATTGTAGGGCTGCCTTTGAGTCACTGAAGATTGACCATTTTCGAGGTGGTTCCCGATTGACGAAACAAAGTGCAGCGCGAAGAGCAGCTAGTTCCGCAGATGTCGATGTCGTTGGGTGGTCAGTCCTGGAGCTGATCGTAATAGCTCTTGCTGGGACAACCACAACACCGGACGAACACTGGCTGTTTGTGGAACCATCAGTATAAATATGTACACTGTCCGCACACCTCTCGTCTAGAAGAAGCAGAGCCAATTGTTTCAGCACAGGTGACGACAGCTCAGATTTTTTCTTGATTCCTGGTACACTGAAATGTCATCATCATCATCATCAGCCTATATTTATGTCCACTGCAGGACGAAGGCCTCTCCCTGCGATCTCCAATTACCCCTGTCTTGCGCTAGCGTATTCCAACTTGCGCCTGCGAATTTCCTAACCTCATCATCCCACCTGACTTTCTGCCGTCCTCGACTGCGCTTCCCTTCTCTTGGTATCCATTCTGTAACCCTAATGGTCCACCGGTTATCCATCCTACGCATTACATGGCCTGCCCAGCTCCATTTCTTCCGCTTAATGTCAACTAGAATATCGTCTACCCCCGTTTGTTCTCTGATCCACACCGCTCTCTTCCTGTCTCTTAACGTTACTCCTAAGATTTTCGTTCCATTGCTCTTTGTGCGGTCCTTAACTTGTTCTCGAGCTTCTTTGTTAACCTCCAAGTTTCTGCCCCGTATGTTAGCACCGGTAGAATGCAATGATTGTACACTTTTCTTTTCAACGACAGTGGTAAGCTCCCAGTCAGGATTTGGCAATGCCTGCCGTATGCACTCCAACCTAATTTTATTCTTCTGTAAATTTCTTTCTCATGATCAGAGTCCCCTGTGAGTAATTGACCTAGATAAACATATTCCTTTACAGATTCTAGAGGCTGACTGGCGATCCTGAATTCTTGTTCGCTTGCCAGGCTATTGAACATTATCTTTGTCTTCTGCATATTCATCTTCAACCCAATTCTTGCACTTTCTCGATGAAGGTCCTCAATCATTTGTTGTAATTCCTCTCCATTGTTGCTCAATAGGACAATATCATCTGCAAACCGAAGGTTGCTGAGATATTCGCCATCGATCCTCACTCCTAATTCTTCCCAGTCTAAGAGCTTGAATACTTCTTCTAAGCATGCAGTGAATAGCATTGGAGAGATTGTGTCTCCTTGCCTGACCCCTTTCTTGATAGGTATCTTTCTACTTTTCTTGTGGAGAACCAAGGTAGCTGTGGAATCCTTGTAGATATTTGCCAAGATATTCACGTATGCCTCCTCCACTCCTTGATTACGCAATGCCTCTATGACTGCTGATATCTCTACTGAATCGAATGCCTTTTCATAATCTATGAAAGCCATATAGAGAGGTTGATTGTACTCCGCAGATTTCTCGATTACCTGATTGATGGCATGGATATGGTCCATCGTAGAATATCCCTTCCTGAAGCCAGCCTGTTCTCTTGGTTGACTGAAGTCAAGTGTTGTCCTGATTCTATTGGAAATTATCTTGGTGAATATTTTATACAATACTGAAAGCAAGCTAATGGGTCTGTAATTCTTCAATTCTTTAACGTCTCCCTTCTTATGGATAAGTATAATGTTGGCGTTCTTCCAGCTCTCTGGTACACTTGAAGTTGTGAGGCATTTCGTATAAAGGGCCGCAAGCTTTTCAAGCATGATATCTCCTCCATCTTTGATTAAATCTACTGTTATTCCATCTTCTCCAGGCGCTTTTCCCCTGGTCATGTCTTTCAAGGCCCTTCTAACTTCATCGCTAGTTATAGAGGGAGCTTCTGTATCCGGTTCATCACTATTTCGAATGGAAGAAGCTTGGCTGTTTTGGCTACTGTACAGGTCAGTATAGAATTCTTCTGCTGCTTTTACTATGTCATCGAAATTGCTGATGATATTACCATGCTTATCTTTCAGTGCATACATCTTGCCTTGTCCTATGCCTAGTTTTCTTCTTACTGATTTCATGCTGCGTCCATATTTTACGGCTTCCTCAATTTTTCCCACGTTATAATTTCGAATATCCCTTACTTTCTTCTTGTTGATCAGTTTTGACAGTTCAGCGAATTCTATCTGATCTCTTGAGTTGGACACTTTCATGTTTTGTCGTTTCTTTATTAGGTCCTTTGTTTCTTGGGAGAGCTTCCCTACAGGTTTCTTTGGTGCCTTACCTCCCACTTCAATTGCTGCTTCTGAGATCAGCCTAGTTACGGTTTCGTTCATTATCTCTATGTTATCTTCATCTTCCTGTTCTAAAGCTGCATATTTGTTTGCGAGCACCAGCCTGAATTGGTCTGCTTTTACCCTTACTGCCTCTAGGTTGGCCTGTTTCCTCTTGACTAATTTCACTCTCTCTCTCTTCAAATTGAGAGAAATCCTAGACCTCACTAACCTATGGTCACTGCACTTAACCTTACCTAACACTTCTACATCCTGCACTATGCTTGGATCGGCAGAGAGTATGAAATCTATTTCATTCCTTGTTTCTCCATTAGGGCTTTTCCAGGTCCACTTCCTGTTGCTGCGCTTCCTGAAGAAGGTATTCATTATTCGGAGCCTATTCCTTTCCGCGAATTCTACTAACATCTCTCCTCTTGCATTCCTAGAATCGATGCCGTAGTTGCCAATGGCTTGCTCACCAACCTGCTTTTTCCCCACTTTTGCATTGAAGTCGCCCATGACTAAAGTATACTGAGTTTGCACCTTTCTCATTGCTAGTTCAACATCTTCATAAAACTGTTCAATTTCTTCATCATCGTGACTGAAATGTACTGTGGGGCTAATAAGACACCAAGGGGGTGTCGATGGTTTAGATGCAGCGGTGAAACCCGAGGGAAGTTTGTCGTTGTACTTGATGATAGTTTTAGAGAACGATGATTGGCACCTGTCTGAAGGTCATGTTGCAAGGTGGTGATAGGGAGCACGTGCAACACGTCTGATGTGCGTTCTCAGGGCTTCCACTGTAATGTGAGTTTGCATCGGATGGTCCCGAGCAATCGCAATAGTTGCCTCTGTTGACGTGCATCTGGGCAAGCCAAGGGAAACCCTGAGTGCTTGAGCTTCCTCTGCCTGCAGAACACGAATATTTGTCTTGTAGGTGTTGTTCAGTACAGCTAGACTATATCTTAAAAAACCGAGAAAAGAGAGCTCGTTAGCGTTTCAGCATTGCGTCTACTGACATCCCCCCGTCTTTCCTGCCAAGTATTTAAACAACTGGGAAGTTGCTGTAGTTCTTTGTTATTGCAATAGTGAGCATTGTTTCTTAAAGTATATACCTTTCGGGCTCCCGTTGTACTTGCGCGTGCTCTTGGTGCCAACCATTCAAAGGTAAGTGGCCGATGAAGTTCACTCGATAGGCGGAATAAACGTTCTGTGTACTTCTAGAGCATAGGTGTTGCGTCTTGCTTCGGTGGTGAAAAATCGTCTTGCGCCATGAAACTACAATATCTTGGCAACTCGGTCAGCTTAAAGGACTAACTGCAACAAAATGTTGGACGGTGGAGAAAGTTCAAGATAGTGATTATACTGAGTAGCAGCTATGCAAAGTTTGACTTTTGAAGTATGATAGAACGCGTGGACGAAAAGCTCGCAAAAAAAGCCATGTTTGATGTCAAAGCTGAAAAAAAAATTCAGAGCCCTACCTCTCTGCGAAGGTGGATGACCGGCGGAGCTGTATGTGTGGTCTATACACGACCGATGAGGCGTCGTGGGCGCACTGTTCTTTGTGTAACATTTAATGCCGAACCTTTCCAAGAGAAACGCCACGAACCACTCTCCCGTCTCGTTGAGACACGTCGATGTTGAAAAAACCCACAATTAAGATGGCAGTAGAGTCGGTAGGGGTGATCCAACTAAGTTACATACGCTTGGCGTTTGCGGAAAGATCTTGCTCCGTATTACGTGCCGCCCGCCATCGCCGCGCACATTCCCGCGTTTGTTGACGACGATGTTCTTTTTAGGCGCGCTGTCTTTCCGCAGTCCTCATCGCAAGCAGTCTACCCATTGCACGGGTGGAAGGGAACTTAGATAAGGTTACGATGGTTTGTCTATAGAGCCCGTGACGTAAAACTGCAATCCATAAAAACAGTGTATCTTCCGGTTTTACTTTTTTTATTACGAGATTTCTTTTTATCACAGTGCGTTGTGACACTTCTCGCGATTAAACGCAGCTGGGCCATAACCGGCGATACGCTTTTACCACCGTTTTTATCACCAAGATCGGCCGGTCTTTAGCTCTAAGGCGGCCGCCATCTTTTTTGCCTACGCACACAAACCAGCAGAACCTAGCGTATAGTGTGCTGTAATAAGCTGTAGTATAGTCCGCTGTAGTAAGCCGCCATTACCGCTATCCCGAAGGGATGCATGACCGAGAACGTGCGGACTTCTCCGCATGGCCTCTGAAATTAAGCGGCGTCCGCGGCTGTACTTCCCCGGCTTTAAATATATTGGAGGTGACGCACTAGAACAAAATACCTGCAGACCACTAGGTGCACGTGTCGTCTCCTTAGGTGCTGTTTAGAGGTTCCTAGTAAGAAACAAACAGGATACATTTACCGACCCCGCCGCTTCGCAAAAATCGCTTCATTAATATAAACCACTAATTCAATTCGAATTCAGTGAAAATAAAACTTTGTTAGAGTTGGCTTTCACCTCCGTCTTAAGCTTTAAATTTTGTGAGAAACTGACCGACGATTGTGTGTGTTCATTCCCATATCGCTTTAGCAATGGTCTGGCAGCTATGCATCATCAGCTGGCATCAGTGCTGCTGCTGTTGTCACTTCTTGCGGTATTGAAGTCTTGATTTCCTGCACCATTTCTTTGCATACATATGCCTCAAAAGCAGAAGAAACTTTTGTTGTATGGTGACTCTACTCCGAGTCGCAACTGCTTGTGCGTGTGGGGCTCAGCCGTAGCGGATTGGCGACGGGGTGATCGTCTCTGGGGTGAAGCGGACATGGCGCACGAGGAGTAGCCCTGGAGTTAGGCACATGTTTTCGGGTGGTGCGGTACAACTTGTCGGGGTTTAAGGCATGGGCGGGGGACATTGTCACTTGTGTGACAAAGTGGGGTGAACAGACAGATGGCGCAGCGATATTCCCAGTACGTGTGTACCACGCTGGGATTCTGCACACAGCCCTGGCAGATTGGATGGCCTGGTCTACGTCCAATGTGATGAATGATTGGATCACTAGGGAGAGTGAGGTTGTGTTACTGTTGGATGAGAGGTACGCGTACGTCGGCACGTCGAAACACGTGTGAGAAAGTCGGCAGAAAAATGCGCGATTCGCGGGCATCTTTGAGTCGAGCGCGCTGGTGCATGCAGCGCGCGCTCAGTTCGACAAGCTTTAAGGCCGCTTTACACTCGAGCCGCACCACACGCCTGCCGCACGCGTGTGGTTGCGCCAAA
The DNA here is from genome assembly GCF_013339745.2 of Dermacentor silvarum. Taxonomy (NCBI): domain Eukaryota; kingdom Metazoa; phylum Arthropoda; class Arachnida; order Ixodida; family Ixodidae; genus Dermacentor; species Dermacentor silvarum. Next base: position 35,374,031 of record NC_051164.1, on the reverse strand, counting down.
AACAGCGCATGTCGCACACAAATTTCGGTTGACACTGAATGTGGGGACTCAGTTTACTGGCGGGGCTCTCTGCGGGCCGCGCAGAGAGCCGCGGCCCGTCTTCTGTCTACTGTAACGACATCGCCTGGGCGATGTCGTTACATGCCCTTTAAAGCTTTTAAGGGTTACAGAAATGATGGCAAAACCACGTATGTCGCGTCCGCATTAGTCAGACCCGCGTACATAGTTAGAACACCGTCTTTAGAAGTTCAAGCGTAACGCTAAACCTTGTTATCACAGTGAGTGTATCACCCTTTGGCGAGACTGCCTATTTTTTAATGCGTTAGCATTCTTGGGATATTTCACAAACCTTTAGGGGGCTATCTATTTATCTACATATCTATCTATGTATTTATGTACGTTTGTAACTAACCATATTCCCGCCTAAGTTAACCGTAGAACAGACTGCACCTAACTTTCATAAAGCACATGTCCACAAATTCTGATGGAAGTAATTAGGCCAGAATCATCGGGGAATTAAAGCAATGGAACGATGTAGACAGTTATGATTGCCTGTGCTTCCACCCTGTTGTCAGACTAAACGCCGCACGCAACAGCCGCGTCACATCAGGGAGGAGCTTTGCGCCGATCCTCACTCTCTTGCATGCGTAATCTTGCGCACGAAAATTAAAATTTGGAGTCGGATATCTCGGAGCACAGACATGCTAGAAGAAGTCTTCCAAGTGAAACTATGTAGAAACAGAACTGACTCTAACTTTTGAATACAAACATACACACTTACTGCAGTCAACAAAAAGTTAATTACTCAGTTTTGTTAATTCGGCTGCTGACAGTGATAATTATCATCTCACTTGGTGTCCCCCTGGTCACATATAAGCCCAGGTGGTCTTTGCGTGTCTCCCAGTGCCTAACTTTAAGAAAACCATCAAGCTTAATTTTGAACACCTGGTATATTGTTACTGTATTAGTTGCCTTAGATGCGCTGATTGTTTCTCTGCTTCCCGCTTCCCGACAAAAGTCATTTCGGCTTCTATTTTGTTTCTTCATGGGCGCGAGGCCTTTTATTTCTCTCTACTTAGTATTTCGTTCATCAACACACCTTAGTTAAATATATGATATGTTTTTCCGCTGTCCTTACCACGTGCTGCTATGTTTAGCGCCAGAATGTGAGAGCATCGCCAACGCAGGACGCGAAATCAGTATTAACTCCAATGCTAACTTGGCCGCGCGTCTATGGTTATCGCCGTCATTTTGAGAAGTTGCGGAGAAGAAAGCGAGGCAATCTGTATTCTGTCTGAAATTTCCTCTCTGAAGTTTTCCTACGCAGGTCTCGTTCGAGGCATTTCGCCCTAAAGGCACGTTCACACCGAAGGCGGAGCGGGCAAACAGACAGGCGGATCCGGCCAAGCGGCCGCGCATTTTCCGGAACGCGGAAAATCCGCTGCCGCTTGGCTGGATTGCGCACGGACCGATTTTTGCCGCACGGAAAAGTTTGCTGCTTCTGCCGCAGCCAATCAGAACGCGAGGTGGCGGAAGCGCTGGTGAACGAATGTAAAAATCCGGCCGAAAGAATTCAAATGGCGCACCCCATGTCGGAACCGGCTGTGTTCTGTGCGGAACTGCTGCTCGAGACAATCAAGGAGTACGCGGTCCTGTACGACAAATGTAACCCAAGGTTCAAAAAAGCCGACTACGGAAGAATATTGCGCAGGATTTAGGCAGGATTGGTAAGTATGAGGTGGCAGCATTGCAGGATGCTCCGCCACCCAGGCGGTGCGGGCAGCTAGACAGCCCCGGTTGGTCTGAACAGCCACGCGCGCTTGCCGCCTCGCCGTTTTGAAAATCCGCTTGGCCGCTTGACCGCTTCGCTTTCGGTGTGAACGTACGTCACGGAGCGACATAGTTTCGAGTTATCTACATGCCCATTAACGGGTGCCAAAAACGTCGTGGTCTCATGGTGCAGCATATAGCTTCGAGATAGCGACTCGCCGATTAACGGACCCAAGTAGTGTGTGTGTGTGTCTGTGTAGTGCCGTGCGGGGGGCGCGACCTCGGACAGCTGGGAGGGGAATCAACTGTTCCCTCACCACTTAATAAAAGGGGAGCGGCCAAGACTTTTGGGAGGAGTCATAAAATAATTAGGTCACCTCTGCATACCTGCAGTTCCCCGACATAGGGAACTAGGGAAAGCAGAGGCGCAGGTTTTTGGCCCTGCTAATCAGTCTAGAAGCTGAACCTATGAGCTGCTGAGAAGCCGACAGGGGGCTAGTGCCGTTCAGTATCGCCTTGCCCGCCTAGCCACGTCAGAACTGAGAAGCCGTCGGGGGGCTAGTGCCGTCCATTATTACCTGGGCCGCCTAGCCGCGTCGGAACTCCGAGTAACTAGTTGACGTATGAGACGACAAACCAATGTTTGCAACGAAGCTCACGGTATTTCGCCTCAAATTAGCTCAACCTGCTTGAGGGAAGTCGTCAGATCTAGACTCCCGGGAAACCCGGCCCAGCAGTCGCATCCACCTCAACAATATCGGGTCGCCGGCACTCTTCGGGAAAGCTCCGCGCGCCGACTTCACGGTTTATGGACTTGCTGCTGCTGACCAGTCATGCGTATGACATCGTTTGTTTCTTTTGAACTTTGTTTTCGGTCGAACTTTGTTTTAGGGAACTACTGTTAATTGTTTTCTTGTATAATTGATCCGCGCCCTGTTTCATTTTTATAGCTACTGTCAATTGCTCGTCATATTTATTTGTCGTCATCATTGTGCTATGTTAAGTTCAAGTGTGTGTTAGTAGTCTTTTTTATTATGTTTATTTTATTAATTTGTGTATCGTTATTAGTCGATAAATATTTTGTTTTTATTGCGATAGCAATTATATGGACACTCAAAAGCAGATTTCTGCCGTCGGCGTCGCCGTCGCCGTCGCCGTGAGGTTCCGTATGACGTCAATGGAGATGAAATCGTCGCCGCGCGCCGAACTCTGTATGTGCGAGTGAAAGGGCGCGAGGGACGCGTGCTTTCACGGGGAGTGAACGCACGGCGGAGAACAAACGCGCGTTCTGCTCTGTGCTCCCTTAAGGGCTGCAGAAGTAGGCGTCTCTTTCCTCCTTTACAATCACTTTTCGCCTATTTATATCAGAGGCTCCGGCAACAGTCACCAACGCCGCACACATTTTGAGCGAACGCGGGCAAAACGCCGACGGCGTCGACAACAGTTCTGCGTGTTGCCGGTGCTGCTGCATGTCCAAGTTTATACAGCTGATAAAGCTAATATCATTACTCCGTATAGCTCTCTACAATTTTGCTATCGCAACTGATGCTTCGCCTTTCAGGTGAAACTGCGACAACTTTTATTGCGATAGCAATTATATGGACGCTCAAAAGCAGATTTCTGCCGTCGGCGTCGCCATCGCCGTCGCCGTGAGGTTCCGTATGACGTCAATGGAGATGAAATCGTCGCCGCGCGCCGAACGCTGTATGTGCGAGTGAAAGGGCGCGAGGGGCGCGCGCTTTCACGGGGAGTGAACGCACGGCGGAGAACAAACGCGCGTTCTGCGCCGTGCTCGCTTAAGGACTGCAGAAGTAGGCGTCTCTTTCCTCCTTTACAATCACCATATATGTAGAGCAAACGCGCCTTCATCCGACGCGCGAGAGGCCGTGGGGGAGGGGGGAGGGGGAGGGAAGGGAGGCGACGTTTAGCTGCGGCACCAAGTGCCTATTTATATCAGAGGCTCCGGCAACAGTCACCAACGCCGCACGCATTTTGAGCTAACGCGGGCAAAACGCCGACGGCGTCGACAACAGTTCTGCGTGTTGCCGGTGCTGCTGCATGTCCAAGTTTATACAGCTGATAAAGCTAATACCATTACTCCGTATAGCTCCCTACAAATTTGCTATCGCAATTGATGCTTCACCTTTCAGGTGAAACTGCGACAACTTTTTTTGTTTACTCCCGACTCTGACTCTTTCACTGTGTTCGCTTGAGTACGAAACGAACTGGCTTGTATGCCCCGTCGATCGACTTCGCGCCGACGGCGAACGGGTGACAGTCGTGACAATGTAGCTTAAGTGGTTTCTGTAATGATGAGGAAGCATGAGATCACTTCTTTCTGTCGTGCGCCGCTTTACTATACAGAGGCAATGAATGTTCGAAATTCTTATTTGCAAAATTGGCCTGGATATTACAATTCCTGTTATACATTCATTTGGAGCTTCAACTCTCGTACAGTCACAGGTATGCTTGCGCTGCCGTCCATGACTTTAATGTTCATACCAAGTGATGTCACAGAAAGCCACGAAATCCTTGTTGCACTACCTCAAGTCGACAGGTCTTGGCGACCGTCTGTAGACTTCGTGCGAAGTTTCAAATGTGTGCGAAACTGTGCTCTCTCTATTTGCTTTCTCTCTCTTTTCATCCCTATACCCCTTTCCCAGTGCAGGGTAGCAAACCGGACGTGCGTCTGGTTAACCTCCCTGCCTTTCCTCTCTTCTATTTCTCTCTCTCTCCAAGTGATTGTCAAGCTAAATCTGCTTCTTTTACCATATCAGTTTTGGTGTATATAAATTTAGAGTACGTCATTCATTTTGTTGCATGTATCACAATGAATTGATTTATCTCATGAAATTGCAGCTGACATTCAACTTCCTTATCCACCCGAGTTTTGGCCGATCCCTTCCAGTGGGCATGAGCCAGATTGTATGACAACCACAATAACAAGTACAAACAAAACGGTTGCACCACGAGGGAAAGATTGAAGATGAAATTAAGAATAAAACTATTACAGTTTCAATTTTGTTTCCTGTTTTCTTTTTATCTTTGCGCTCTGTATCTCACACTCCGTATTTATTTTTTGAGCGGGTATTTATTTCTCATCTATTATTTAGATTTTATTGCTTATATAGAGTTATTCAGACTTCGCAATTACGAATTACACGTACATGTCTGGCACGTTTGCTGTTGCATATTTTTCTCCTTGTAGTAGTCGTTGTTTGTTTCCTCAAGCCGGCCCTGATTCTTAATCTATAGTCAGAAGTGAGTACGCGCCATATTTTAGGACACTTTCTGTCATTTTCATCATTACAATCACCATCATGATCTCTCGATTGGCCCCGTGCACACGTTCGAAACCGTTCGCAGCTTGCAGTGCGAAGCCTCGTGGTTAGGCCTTCCAGCTGGCCTCACATTTCTTGCGTGCTGTTCTTGCTGCCGCTGCCACCTGTACATCGTAATTGGTCACCCCGTCACCATGGAAGGGTTCTCCGGCGAGAAGTCGCTGAGCACCAAGCAGCTACGTAAGGTAAGACCCGTAGGACCCAGCCGGTTATTCCATATGGGAATCGCAGCTCGCATCGCGAAACTATGGAGCTGACAGAATGACTCTAGCGGTAAACACACCTGTGACAAAGCTGTTCAATCTGTTGCGTTCTGTCTGACGACACGTCCTAAGACTAGCTGGGCAGACCTCAGGCTAGCTGTTGTAAACCTTTGAAGGGTTGAAAACTTAGATCCGTTGGTGGCACTAGTTGTACAGCGTATTGAATACGTATCATTGCGCATTGATGGGCATTGGTACTGCGTATCACTTGCGTTTTGCTCTTCTCAAAGGTACAATACAGCGGCTGCTGGCCATTGACCTCGGACACACTCGCTACGCGTTGGTTCTAAGCCGATTGCCATAATTATGGCAATCTGCTTAGAAGCGGAGTAGCCAATGTACACAATAATGTTTTATTTTTTTCTTGCGCGAGCCATGCTTTGTGGAGTCGAGGTGTAGGAGAAGGTGGGGGACAAAATTTATAATTTATTAGTGCATTCTTTTGGAGCTAAGTCTTCTGGAATATAGTGATGTGTATTTGTGAAACTATGGACCTCGCTTGAACGCTATTTACTTGGCGTGCCTTATGACATGGCCTGATCCATCCGCCCATGACAAGCGTTACTGCCCCTAAAACAACCTCTCTCCGGCAGGTGATTCTGCAATAAAACCGCTTGCTTGGATTTTCCATCATCATGAACGCTGTTAACCAGTGTGAGTGTGTGTGTTTGTCTGAAGGGGGGGGGGGGGGGGAGGGGCTCCTTATAGCACAGCCGCAGCGTCATCGGCGCTTTCATACGGCTTCGCGTTACCTGCTCACGCTGGGCAAAGATGCCAAGCTTAATGCAGTGGTAGCTGGAGTGGAGCATGAAATGACTTTATACAACAAGATGTTGTGCAATCGCCGTTTGAGTTTGTGCGCATCGTGAAAAACTTCTCAACATGTTCTTTCTTACGGCCGAATCACTGAACGCTTTTCCCCAAGAGGTGCAACCTCAACTTCTCAAAAGCGAAGAACAGCAACAGTCATCCAATAATGCTCAGGCAAATGAACATGGCATGACCCATATTGCGAGAACTCAAGTATAGTTTGTTATCCTGGACTTGGCAAAATTGTGCCAACAAAGGTTGCATGCTTTACTTATAACGCCACTCATGCGCGCCCTTTGGCATATATGTATGTGCGTATACCGACACACAAGAAATGTATTTTGCGCAAACGTACGCAGGAATGCTATATATGTTAAAAATTTTAAGCCAGTCATCCACCTTGCGGTTGAATGGGACCTTCACCACAACCAAGATAACACTTCAAGCTAAGGTTTCCAGAATGACAGCCTATGTGACGTAGACCACAAGTCTCGACGAATCGATTCGTTTCAATTACTGTCTGAAAGAGAAAATAACATGAACTAAACTAACGCCATTGTACTGAACGAGTGGACTCAGGTTCTCTTCGTCACAAAATTAGATGTGCAGCCATAGTTTCTAACGTTCCATTTCCCATGGACTGTTTTACTAACGTCATTAAAACTAATAAAAACTACTGTGCGATTGTCTACGAAAAATGCAAGCAGGACGATTTATCGAGCTTTTCATATCACAGTAGAAAATTAATATACCTTAACATAGTCTTTCGGGCTTTAGCACCGTTCGGACTTTATACTTTGGTCATCTCCAACAAAACATTACTTTATAAATGCAACAAATCACTATGTATCTGAATGTGCGCAGAGTATTATTGCCTTATGCGTTTAGAAAATTAGGATCGCTTCTTAATTTAGGTCAATAGTCAGACAAAGCATAACAAGCAAAGTCACAAGAACGTATAAAACGCAAGCACGAAGAACAGACAAATCCCTGTTCTAACGTTATTTCCCATAGGGACATTTTGATGAGGGCGAACTGCAAAAAATTGTTGGCTCTCCCATGATCGAGAGTATATGTAAGCATGAAATGGCTACCGGCAAAGCAGATTAGTTGGTGATGATACTAGCCACAATGTTAAAATAGGTATAGTGCATGTTCGCAACGGCATACCGTACCGCACCACACCGCAGCACGCCATACTGTGCTCTGGTCCATGTGGACGTTGCCCAGATAGAAGGAGCATTGCGCCATCTTTCGAGGCGACGCGAAACCCGCGCCGCAAAACTCACGGATCACTGGCTTTCAAACGAGCACAGGCAACCCAAAACCCAGCGCCAAAAGACGACAATCAAGTGTATGCATGGTGCCCGGTATCTGCCTTTTGAACGTCGCTATTGGAAATGACAAATAAAACTTCAGCGTACTAGAAGTTATAGGTTGAGTGATGTTATGAACAAACAATAGAAAGAACTCGGAAGCAGTTTTTTTTGTAACTTGTTTGGGCCGTAACTAGCGTATGTAATGTGGTCTGTACAATGGGTTGGGGGCGAGAGACCAGATTTTGTTACATTTGACTGGCTTCCCGGAATATCTTGTTTTATTGCGATAGCAATTAAATGACACTCAATGCGGATTTCTGCCGTAGGCGTCGTCGCCGTCGCCATGAAGTTCCGTATAGAGTCCAACGGCTATGAAATCGTCGTCGCGCGCCGTATGCTCTATGTGCGCGAGGGACGCGTGCTTTCACGGGGAGCGAACGCACGGCGGAGAGCAAACGCGACATCGTCCGTCGCGCGAAAGGCCGCGGGGTGGCGGGAGGGAGGGAGGGGAGGCAATTTTTAGCTGCGGCACTAATTGCGTACTTATATAAAAACGTTGCAAGGACAGGAGGTGGTAAAGATTTCTGGCGCTCCCGTTCTGATGTCGAAAACCTCCCAGAGGCACCGGCAAGTCACCAACGCCACGCACGTTCGGCGCGAACGCGGGCAAAACGCCGACGGCGTCGACAACAGTTCTGCGCGTTGCTGGTGCTGCTGCATGTCCAAGTTTATACAGCTGATAAAACAACTATCCTTACTCCGTATAGCTCTCTACTAATTTGCTATCGCAATTGATGCGTCGTCTTTCGGGTGAAACTGCAACATGTTTGTTTTTGCAACGATGCCCGGATGTTCTCGTTTGAGTGCCCGGATAACGGCTGTTGTTTTTTGCTTAAAGTCACTTGTAGGTCACCGACAACGGGAGCTAAAAGCATTTCACGCTTAAAACGACCTAGTCCCGTGCATTGGGGGCACGTTAAAAATCCACTGGTATAAAAAATTAGCACGGAGTCCTGCACTACGGCGTGCATGATCAAATCGTGATTTTGGCATGTAATACCCCAAAATTCCATTTATTTCTCATGGAAGATCAATGATCGGGCTGCCATGGTTTCAATCGCCGTTCGTTATTGGCTTGTATACAATTCACACGCCGCCTCGGCGCTGTTATCGTAGAGATTGACCATAGTACGCCACCTGAAATTGCAAGACTTGAAAATATACACTGTACTGTAGGGGCTATGTATCACCCAAACAGTTGGTCCGCCATTTTCTTGGGTACATGGTACGGGTGCGGGCAGGTTGAAATGTGCACTTCCAAAAGATAACTTGCTCTGGGCAGAACATTGGTCTTTATAATTGGAATAATAAAGGAAAACTAACTGAAGATAAAACCTGTGGTTTTAAGCTGTTATGTGATCTATTTACGCATGTTAACTCCTTGAGACAGATACAAATAATCTCATAAGTAAATTTGGAGCAATACTTCTGCTATTTCTTCAACACTAATGGGAAAGAATGGCAAATCTGATGGCTACAATAAATTCGCGTATTATGTATAAATTCTTTGTAAATTTATTCTGCAGTATACGCGCTAATAATTACCTGTTTTCGTTGGAAATGGGCCATCCGTGTGCCTTGTTAGCAAATACACTTGTACCGGCTCCAGTTGTTCTTATTTTGCACAAGGTCGAAGCTCGCAAATTCCACCGCAAAAAAAGAATGTTTCTTGATGCGCATCGCGCGACTAGGCGCATCGATTTTTTGGTGCGCTGCAATGCATTTCATAAATTTTGTGTTGACTTTGACTAAACACTACCCCAGTTCGCGGTCTCTAGAGGTGCGACTCGGTCATGACCGCAATGTATTTCTTCTGAAGGGCGATGACAGATTTTGTAGAGCCGTGTGAAGCAAATATCTGTTGCTGTGCCTATTTTTCACCGCAGTCCCAGCGAGTATCGGTTCTGGAATACGCTGGCTGTAGCAACTATTGCTCTCAAAATGCCCCCCACGCGTCCGGAAGTTAGTCCCACCACCTCGTGTTCTGCATTTGAAACTGCTAATCACTCTTCTTGAATGTGACAGCTGAAAAAAAAAACAAAAAAAAGCGTGGGGCGTGCTCGAATGCACAGAAGCACACACAGACACACACATGCACGCACGCACGCACACACACATACGCACATTCATACGCAGGCACGCACGCACGCACGCACACACACACACACACACACACACACACACACACAGACACGTACTCGAGACCTTGAGCACCGGATGAATCGTTTGGAAAGTACTGCTAATCACGCCCTCTTTTCATTGCAGAAAAAGAAGCGGGGATCTCCAGTAAGTGTTTTATGTGGACCATAATAATATAGACAAATGTTATACTTCGCCAACTTGCTCGTATGTTGGTGGACGATTTCTTTATGCGATTGCCACAAAAATGTATTTCTAGCGAAATCATAGCTGCATAAAAGTTTAGCTTTCTCGTTCTAAGGAGGAACGAAGGGGAAGGGTCCATTGAATAGCTTAAGTGGATGTTCTTCCTGCGAGTGGACTCCAATTTTCGTATTGTGATACCTGAGAAACGCATAAACTCTCTTATTAAACAAGCGCTGACTCGATTTGCATGATGTTTGTTTCGTTTAATATAGATAAATGTGAACACAACCGTGAGCAGGAAGCACAATTTTATTGAAGGGCTTAAAGAAAGTTCACAAAAGTTGCACAGATTTGGTAAAGTAAAAAAGAAATGAAAGCATTAAGTTTACGAAACCATCCATCTTTACCAAAAGCATCTTGCTGTTCTGTTACACTGAACCTGTTTGTTCAAAAGAGAGTAAATGTGATATGCGACCTTATAGCCGGTCAGCGAGTTCTCACAGGCCACTTGAACAGGTTTAAGCTTCGTGTGTTTCAGATTGTTGCTGTCATCGTTCTATTTCTGGCGCCGCGCATGTTCAGCACATATCTAGTTCGTTTTTTCCCTGCAGAATGATAGTCACCTGCCATCCCCCCTACCACACACACACAAACAATGGCATAGCCCACGTTGAAAAGCATTTTTTCTCAGTTACAGTGCCTACGAGAAAGATTTTTCTTTTAATTTAGTGTGTTACTGAACCGGTGAAAACTTTATTTTTGCTGCGATTGTTAGGACCTGTGTGTAATTCCGAAGTATGGTATTCTGACATAAGCAGCCATCGTCAATATCCGTTGCCACTGCAAATCTTGCGGCAGAAGTCACGTCAAACTACTATGTGTAGCAATCTTCTATATTTTTTCCCCTTACTTTATTATCGTTTCACAAGCCCCACCCAACAACACTCAATTTGTCGTTTCTGTAACGAAGACGTACTACAGGAACCACAGACAGGCCGCAGATCCTGTTGGAGAAACATTTGTTGCGTTACCTGTATTATCGCACAGCACAGGGCTGTTGTCTTGTGTATCATTTGTCTTGTGTATGAGCTTGTGTACCGGTCTCACCGTACACAAGCTCATTTGTAGGCCTTCACGCAAAATAGATGTCCAACTCTTTTTCGCTCCGATTCTCTTTGTCCCAACCCACCTTAGCACCCTAGAGGTGTCCAACTCCGGCCTACATCTCCGTCATTTTTGAAATAAACTAATGTCACCTATTTCTGTCCTGGCCAGACGAGGAAGCGGCGCACTGCCCGAATGCCCGTCACGTCGTCTTCCCGAGGAGGCATCCCGAGTCGCGGAGGAGCCAGCCAAGGCGGCCGTAGCAGCTTGGGGGAGGAGATCGGGTCCCCGTACACTCCGCCCATGTCTATGGGTGCCATCTCGCCGCCCCAGCTCCCTCTCGCGCCACTGTCTCATACCGGACGCGAAGACGTGGACAACGGACTCGAAGGCGAACCGTACGGGGCCACTGAAAATATGGGCACGCGATCCATGGCCAACACGACTGAGCGGTAATGTTCGCACAATTTGTAACCGAGCGATTGGGATCACTTGTCTTCTTTATTGTTAGCCACACTCGCAGCAAGTGAACATACGATGGCGGAACTAGCGCAAGCCTTGAGCTGCGGAATCATTGTCTTACTGCGTGCAAACTTCGGCTCGTCCAAACTTCGTATCACGCAGAATAAAAGGCACACAAAAAGCAGGAACGCACTCGTGGACATTCTCTCACTATACAGAGCAGGTCCTATACTGCTTCAATTTCCCTTTTTTTTTGTTGACCATGCAAATTTACACAACGAAGGCACACTGAAAAGATTTGCAAGCGATTTCAGTGACCTTTCACGACACCAGTATACAAGAAGCCTCTAGGACTGCTGCTCCATCACGTAACAGACTTAAGGAAGCACTAGTTCATGTTTGGACACAGTCTGGCTTGCTACGGTCAACAGTGGCTTTTACTTGTTGCATAGTCTACGCGTAATTGTATTTCGGGTCAACGAGTCTGTGTTATGTGGAACTTTAGGTTAAGTTGATAGAATTGAGTTAAGAAATACACTGGCTACACGTAAGCTTTCTTTATTTCACATTTAGGGTGCACATCCGTGTACTACAGAGCGGGTCCACGTCCAACACCACTGTCAAAGCTCAATTGACACGCGCATGCAAGAGCCCGCGGATATCCCTAGTTGCTACTTGTTTAAAAAAAGTCGCAGTTTAGCCCCAAAGGCGAAGCATCGATTTCGATAGCAAATCAGTAGACAGCTATACGAAGTAAGGATAGTAGTTTTATCGGTCAGATAAAGTTGTAAACATTGGTTATCCAACTAAATTGGTTATCTAACTAAAGATGGTGTCACGCGCGTACAGGTAAACATGAACACATCTCGCTCGATCATGGCGGAAACTGGCAGTCAAAACGCGGGATTCAGGAAGCGCGGCAGCAGCAGCGAGCGAAATTACGTTCGTGCTGGCTCTAGCTTCAACGTGAACAAAACGATGAAAGCACAGCGCATGCAAAGCTACCGGCATTCGGACAATTTGTGCGCATCGCATATCGCCTTAAATATGAGGCCTGCGCGGGCGCGCACGGGCGCGCACTTTGACCACATAGCGGATCGCTTTCAAGAGACGGCGACCGCGCGACCGCGCTGCAAGCAACAGTACAACCCCCCCCCCCCCCCTCCCCGATCCCTCGCCTGCCCCCTGTTCCTCCCACGCGAAAGACGACGGCACGCCTTCCTCCCGCGTGCGCGCGAGATTGAGCTGCGATCGTCGGTTTACCCTCGCTAGATTTCACTCGCACATGGCACGCATGGCGTGAACGATGATCTTATCGTGCTTGGACTTTATACAAAACATCATGGCGACAGCGACTACAGAAATGCGCTTGGAGGGTACATATGTTTGCGATCGCAATAAAATGCAAGCAGCTTGGATCGAAATAGCAATGCCCGTGAAGCGTACGCACCTTTTATGGCTGGCTATATCAGCGGGTTGCGCGGTGGCGACGCGAATAGGTTGCACCAAAACTGAGTCACGCTAGTCACCGCTGCCAAAGACAAACTTAAAGTCATCGAGTGCCTCGAGACAGTTCTCATGCAGAAGTTGGGAACGAAGCTGAAGGCGTGTGTTGCTTAGTCCATTTAAAACAATGAGCACCAGTTCCACAGAAGCAAATGTTAGCAATAAGAAGCTGCGTACAACGTAGAAAGATGCACAGTAGCCAAAGCATGATTCGAGATGCAAAAACAATGGGTTCTGGTGATAGCACAACCTCAGAGAAGATGTGTTCTATTAGAAAACACGATCGGCAAGGGTGGTACAGCCCCAGGGGCGCCACACAGAGCGGCAGTTACGAGCCACAAAGTGTGTGAACTAGGTCCAACTGCAAGAGTGTTTTTAACGTTGCAGATGTTTCCAGCATTTTCGAATTAGAGGGCCTTTGAAGTATGGGCGCGTACATGTGCTGAAGTAATGCGCGCAGTTTTGCGATTTTCAGATTACCGATCACTGTAGGTCAGATGAAGGAAACCGGACAAAATAATTGCGAAGGTTTCTTTTTAGTTTTATTGCGATAGCAAATATATGAACTCTCCAGACTTAATACTGCCTTCGCCATCGCCGTAAATCCAAAGGCGATAAGATCGTCGATGCGCGCCGTATGCTGCTTGTGCGAGTGAAAGTGTGCGAGGGTCCGCCGACGATGGCAGCTCAATCTCGCGGGAGAAAGGGTGCAAAGCGGGGAGGAAGCGCACCTTCTTCCGTCGCGCGCAAGGCACCGGGTGAGGGGAGGGAAAAGGGGCGTTTTACTCCGGTGGTTGCTGCTGGGTATGCGGATTTTTGGTTTCTTTTGCTACTCGGGGGCACAAGAAAGCAAAAACGTAAGGGGCGGTCACGCGCGCCCGCGCGAGCCTTATCTTGAAATCGATCGGCGACGGGGTCCTCTGTGTGCTGTGTTTTCGCCGCTTTGTTGGCTTTGAAGCGAGAGGTAGCACGAAGGTCAATTCTGTTGCTGGTGCTGCCATGCTTCCTCACTCCAGCGTTTTGACAGCGAGCTTCCACGGTCATCGAGTGAGATGTATTCATGTTTGCATGTGCGAACGTGACATCAGGCTTGTTAATTTAGGTAGTGAGCGAATGTTTACAAGTATATACGGCCGGTAAAACTACTGTCCGTACGCCGTATAGATGTCTACTAATTTGCTATCGCAATCGATACGTCACCTTTCGTGCGAAACGGCGACTTTTTTTGTTTCTAACAGTACTGCCGATTGCTTAAGGTAAAGGGATTCAATTCCATTAATGTGCAACAGGTAACTAATGAAATCGCCTTTCCGTTGGACAGAACTAAAAATGCGCCCCAAATAGAACGTAGACTCAGCCGCATTTACAACGCTTCCTTCTTACATCACAATAGGTGGAGATGGTAGTCACGTAGTATCACCATCCATTGGCGCATGGTAATTCAGCCTAGTGCAGTGGTAAAAAGCCCCACCAATTGCAAATCGTATGATAATACCTTTATTTATTTACATACCCTAAGGGCCCCTAGGGGCATTACATAGGGGGGAAATTTACACAATCCAAATTTGCATCACATACAACAGAAAAGAGAAAGGCACGCACAGATAACCGGCACATCATACAGTTCCAAAAAAGGGAGATATACATCACTGCAATGCCACATGCGGCTTGGCATAACGGAATTCGATAATTATGTACTCTGCTAAGACGAAATCTTACATGAATCGCGTCATAGTCCTTACATTCAAATTACTGCACATTTCTTGGTTCAAGATGGGTAAGTAGGGCTGTCTGGAAAGAAGCAGTTTCCCTTAATGTCACAACGCTTTCCGGTAACGCGTTCCATTCTTTAATTGATAATAAAAGGGGGGAAGTTTGTTACATTACTGTTTTTGCAAAAATAGGTGATAGCTTGTGTATGTGATCGGTGCGTGTGGAAATATGATGCGCAGGAACAATGCGTGTAGCCGCGAATCCGGTGTAACCCAAATATAAAGAGTGGAAAAAACACAAACGTAAGAACTTGCGTCTAGTGTCAAGGTTTAAAAGATTAAGTGAGCGCTTTAAAAAGGGTAACGCTGGCGCATGTTGAGTACAAAGATCAAATAATCCTAGCAGCCTTATTTTCAACAGATTCCAGGCGTTTTGTAAGACTAGCGTTATTTTAATGCCATATGATTGATGCATACTCTAAAGACCTTATCAGGGATGCGTACGCATGCATTCGCGTTTCCGAGTTTGCGAGTGATAGTCGGTGCTTTTTAAAGGCTTTTTTCGTGACATAATCTACGTGTTCGTCCCAAGTTAAGTCGGATGTGAAAAATACTCCCAAATATTTAAAACACTCAACCTGTTCAATCAGAGTGTTGCCAATCGTATAAAGATTACGGGGCGTGTTAGTGAGAGCGGGAAAAGAATCGTGTTTCGTTTTTCCTATATTAATTTCCATCTGCCATAGATGGCACCATTCGGTCAATTCGATTAGGTCGGCCTGCAAGGCGTTTACGTCATGTTGAGAAGGTATTTGTCTATAAATTACACAATCGTCTGCAAAGAGTCTTATAGTTGAGCTAATATTTAACGCGATATCATTAATATAAATGAAAGAAGATCCAGCACAGATACCTGCGGTACTGCGGACAAAACAGACGTGGTACTTGACCGCCATTCAATATTTATGATACGTTGGTAACGGTTAGATAAAAAACTTCTAATCCACGTAGTGATTTTTTGGTTTAACTGAAGTTTGCAAACTTTGCTTAATAATCGTTTGTGGGGTGCCATATCAAAGGCTTTCGCAAGATAAATAAAAATGGCATCGGAGTACTGTAAGGCATGAATGGAAGAATGAGGTCAGATACCAATTCGAAAAGCTGCGTTTGACAGGACTTCTTGTATCCTAAAACCGTGCTGATTTTCAAAGAATAGTTTATTCGTAATAATGTGGGACATTATTTGAGTGAAAATTATATGTTCCAATAACTTGCTGCATACAGAGGTTAATGAAATCGGTCGATAATTATTTGGGTTAGTGGGGTCACCTGATTTAAAAATGGGCACGACGTTTGCAATCTTCCATTCGTCAGGGACGCATCCCGTGTCTAAAGATTGCTGAAATATTTTTGATAATAAGAATGCCGATATTTGTGAAGTCATCTTTAATAATTTTGTGTTAATACCATCAGGCCCTGGGCTGGAAATTAGAGGGAGTCTGTCAATAGCCTTAACCACACCTTGTACGCTTATAGTAAAATCATCCGATGGGAACAGAATGTTGATGTCACTATCCCCAAGGAATTCACTTTGAGGCACTTCATCAGTAAAATCATTTCTGAAATGATCATTAAATATATCGGCAGTTTTTATGGGGGACACGATACACCCCCTGTCATCTCTTATCGACGGCACTTCCAGTGAGATCTTTGGGATTAACTACGTGCCAGAATTTTGTCGAGTTAGCTCTTAAAGTAGATAATGTGAGATAAAAGTAATAGTTCTTAGCCTCTTGTATAGCAATTTCGGCTTTTGCGACTGACTCTTTATAAGTATGACAATTGAGCGCCATGTTTGGTTGTTTAGCCTTTCG
Source organism: Dermacentor silvarum (assembly GCF_013339745.2). Taxonomy (NCBI): domain Eukaryota; kingdom Metazoa; phylum Arthropoda; class Arachnida; order Ixodida; family Ixodidae; genus Dermacentor; species Dermacentor silvarum. The sequence goes on along the minus strand of NC_051164.1, from coordinate 35,357,485 downwards.
GTACGCCCGTTTCTTTTTATTTAGACATTTCCTTACCTTTTTTGAAAACCAAGGGGCGTCCACTCTGGTTGTAATTGATATTTTAGGAATGCATACCTGTTCAACTTCCTTTAATTTGTCACGGAAAAGCTCCGAATTTTCATTTGAAGAACGGGAATGAAAGCCGCGTTGAGAAGTGGGCGCGAAGTTTTCGAGGATATTGTTCAGTTTAGCTTCACTGGCTTTGGATTAGTTAAGGATGCTTTTTTTAGTGGTGTTTCTGTTTTTAACGGAGATGGAGAGTAAGCAGTGAACGAATCTGTGGTCATTTATTTCCTCTAAGACGTAAGTTTTCGCATTGTTGAGTAGATTAGTGAGTAATAAATCGAGGATGTGTTCACCTCGCGTTGGTTCAAGTACAAGTTGGGTTAAATGAAACATATTCAGGGTGTAAAGGAAGCGCGAACACTCTGTCCGGTTAGATGACCCAGTGACAGCAGTCGTTGCCCAGTCGATGCCGGGAAAATTAAAATCTCCACCCAGAATAATTATGCACCTTGGATACCGGCTAGTAATATTGTCTAATGAGTCCTTAAGATGTGTCAATAAAATCAGACTGCCTGCTAGGAGGACGATAACAGACCCCTTTAATATAAGTAACGCCTTTTAAACGAGTCATCACCCAAAGCAGCTCTAACGGTGTCGCTGTACAAAGTAGCACGGGTGATAATCACTTTTTATGGCGACCATCACCCCTCCTCCTCTGGTTTCCCGTCTATCTTTACGAAAAACAGAAAAGTGGTCAGGAAGCGATAAATCACAGTTCGGGACGTCATCGCACAGCCAAGGGTGCGATCTTGTACGCGTTCCAAAATGTAACGGAGGCGGTCCGTTCCATCGAGCCGCGCACGATTGGTCAATTTGAACCGTGAGCCGCACACGATTGGTCAATTTGAACCGTGACGATCAAATCGACCAATCTTGTGCGGCTCGATGGAACGGACCGCCCCCGTTCCATTTTGGAACGCGTACAAGATCGCACCCCAAGTTTCAGTGCCTATGATGATATCAGCAGAGCACGTGTCTATCATGGCCTTTACGGTATCGACTTTCGGCAGTATGCTACGAAAATTTGCAACAAGCAAAGAAAGATTCCAATTATCATATGATTTGGTTGAGGGGGTGTTGCTTGTCACGTTGTTGTGCGTTCAACAAGTTCGTTTAGTAGAACTACTTGTTTAGAGACGGAATCATATTTGTAAGTTCGGCCATGGAGATAAAGTTTCTTATATCGCATCATAAAGCTGTCCTTGTCTTTACGGTTAACTTTAGCAAGATCCCTTAGCTTTTTCCTAGCTAGTTGCGTTTTTGGCGAGAAGTCTTCCTCCAACCATATCTAAGTTACGTCATTTTTAAGCTTAGGCCCACTTCGGAGGACTTTGTCTCTTAGTTTAAAATTCGAGAACTTTACCTATTATTGGCCGCGTGAAATCGGGTCGCGGGCGACCAATGCGATAAGCTTGCTCAATGTCATTCTCATCTAGCGTCACTTCTAATCGACCTGAAGTGAAGTTGAGAATAATGATTATGGTTGAGGCGTTGTCCTCCTTGTCAGCCTCTGCTAATCCTTTTATAATCAAATAATATATTCCTGCTAATTCATTTATAATCCTTTTATATCTCTACTTGATAAGCACTAAACTGATAAGGAGAGAGCGGTACCCCGCTTACTGATGACGCACGTCGTGAGGTTACACGCATTTCAACTACGGAGAAGAGCATAATGAATTATGAACTTCGAATATGAGATTAGGGGGAGAGGGGGGGGCTTTTGGTTCTTGTGTTAATTCGCCAATAGACTGGCATGAACTGACACGAGCGTCAGTGGGTTGTCATAAAATGACCTCACCACCATCTCTGACTTCCATAATGAAATGAGTAATGCTTTTGATGCGCTTGTGATCCGTGACCCTGCCACACTTGGCACCCATTTTGAAGTTAAAGTTGGGAAGAGAATAAAATGAGACAGATGTGAATGAAAAGCTGTGAAGGGGACATTCTGAAACATAGGACATGTAGATTATGAGCAAAGCAAAGCATGATAGCAAATTTAATAAAAATGTTATTGTAGAGAACATGAAGGGAATACGCAAGAATAAAATTAACAGCAAGAATAACACAAATTGCAACAGCATATGAACTAAGGCTGGTACTTACAGTGTAGGTCCAGAACTTACGTAACCCCAAACTTTAACAATGCACACAGCATAAAAAAGCATTGAAAAGAAAATTTGTCAACACACCTAATGGCTATAGGGGTCCCAGATAAAAGACTGCCATGATTATTTCTTGCGCTTTCAATGAATTAATTCACCCACCTAGGTTAAAGACTCAGAACATGTCTAACAAAGCAAACAAATCTAGACATTAAAATTTCAGCACTACTTTAAGGTAATAAAAGAGCGATGGTGCGTGGGGTCTTATTCCTAAAGGGAAAAAAAAACATTGAAAAAAAGGTAAGGTGCTGCCCCCTGAATTTCATTGAAGCTGAAATTTTGGTGCACCATACAGGGCTACTCCCAGAAGGGAGCACTCGCCGAAGCCGTTTTCGGTGACCGCGGACGGGCAACCACATGGAGAAGAGCAACCACATGGGGAACAGAGCGTCCAGCCGGCGCTCGTGGTGCTGGCGGCCATGGCGTCGGCTTGCCTGGCAATCAGCCTGCTCACCCTGCTGGCGCGCCTGGCTGCGCCGGCGAATAGAGCGCGCCGCGGGGTCTGCCGGACGCGGGCGTGCGTGGCGCTCAACGACATGCTGGTGGCTGCGTCCAACGCCAGCGTCGACCCCTGCGACGACTTCTACGAGTACGTGTGCGGCCGCTGGACGGAGCCTGCCTCCGTGTACGAGAAACACCTCAGCCTATTCGTCGACAAGGTAACACGCTGCCCTCAGTTATTTGTCGTGCTTTTGCGAATGCTAAGCACCGCTTGATGGAGAGACCTCAGCTAAATTCATATAGTTGCCCTCGCTCCTACTAATAGCCTCCCAAGAAGAATTATGTGATTCCGCTTATTTACTAATGATACATTGACGATTTTTATTGCATGTGAAAACCTGCTGCTTTTCCAGAGAAATTAATAAATAAAGACAAACGAATGGGCGAATATGGCTTTTATTTTATTTTCCTTCGGCATAGAAGATGATGGAAAATAAAGCCGAGATGGACGAGTTCACATGGTTAAGATGGCACAAAAACGAAAAGGCTGGATGAAGAGGACTGTCACCGCGAACTCAGTCGGGCTGTTAAATGTCACAATAACCTTTCTCTCTTAATGTCTGATTCAGTCCTTCTGCGAAGCTCTAAATCAAGCACTGCTGTAGCTGCCGCGGGAGAGAGCGAGCAATCTTTTATGCGGCATTGTGGGTTCCCTGCCACATGCAGGGCAATAATGGACGACTGTATCCGTTTCAATTGGCAATTGTGTAGGCAGGAGTATTGTATGCGTGCTGATTTGTTTACCACTAGGTAATCGACGTTCTGGTGCGAGCCAGCATGAACAACCCAATGAGGAACCCGACGCAACAGGCCGCCATGCTGCTGCAGAGCTGTTTAGCCATCGTCGAGGACGGCAGGGACGAAGTGGGTGCCTTCAAGAGCAGGCTCACTAAGCTGGGCATCACGTGGCCGCATGTCAACAGCGAGAGCGAAGAGCTCACCGTAGCGGCAGCCAAGGTGTTCGAGGCGTTTCGGATCTCACCGCTGCTTACCATCCGCACGAGTCAAACCAAGGTAGGCGAAGTGTTCCTTCGCATCGAGCCTGGTGATGCACTGCCCAACTGGGTCCAGATGCGGGCACCGCTGTTACAACAAGGCACATACCGCACCTATTACGAACAGGCTGCAGCACTCTACGACAGCAACGCGACACCTACAATGAGTTTCCAGGAGTTCAGTGGGTTAGAAAGCGTGCTCGTTCCGGGATTGATGTCCGCTGACCGTGGTGACGCCGAAATCATCGAGCTAGAATCTATTGACCGGCTCAGTCATTACCTAAAACCCGACAGGTTCGTGCGCCTCCACGCATTCTTGAAATATGGTCTGAAACTGCCGTCATCGACGAGGGTGCAGATTCGCTCTGCAGACTACACGAAGCGTCTGCAGGGCTTATCGAAGCAGCTTGGTGAACAACGGTTGGAGTTCTATCTGGGCTGGTGCGTGGTGCAGGCCATGTGGCGATTCATCAGCAAACCATTCTCGCAGCTTTGGTATCAAAGCGTACGCTCCGCCCTGAACGCGGACGTTGAGCGACCCAGCCATGCAGACTGTATCGAGTTAACCGAGTCGCTGCTGGGCTGGACCGTGTACACAGAATTCTCGAGGACTCACGTGGACGCCGAAGCGCGGAACGACATCGATGAGATAGCACGGGCCATTGCTGCCCTCTTCATCAACCGCCTCAAACACAGTCGGTGGTCCTTTATCGCCGATCAAGTTTCGCTCGACAAGCGGGACTTCGAGGACATCCTCTTCCACGCTAAACGGTTCAACGAGCAAAGACTCAGTGACGTGTTCGACACGGTCGCTATGAACGTTTCGTTGCTGCAGAATTGGATGGCAGTTGCCAAGGCCAACGCGCGCATCCCAGATGAAGAGTGGCGGGAGGTGTCCTCTAGCTACATGAAGCAGCTCCGCGAGTCCGACGGTTACGTGTTCTTCGACTTCCAGAGGTCGGCTATTCGCATCCCTCCGCTCTTCCCTATGCTACCCCTGTACGACCACAACTCTACGGTAGCGGCCAAGTACGGAGCCATCGGAATGCTGCTGGGGGCGGCCGCCGTACGGCTCTTCGTGAGCCGCCTACCCAACAACTCGGCTGCGCTCACGAAGGTCGAAGAGAGGCTCGCCTGCTTCGCTTTAGCCCGCGCTTTGCCCGCAGCCCCGCCACGAGTCAGCCAGCACGCATACCTGGCCGCAGCAGTCGACCTCGTCTGGGACGCCTTCGCCTCGGCCGACGCCCAGGCGTCAGCGGCGGTCGGAGACCTCAGCAACTACAGCAGCAGCGCGACGTTCTTCATGGTGATGTGTCATCTCCTGTGCAGCATGGGCGCGTCACTCATGGCCGAGCTCAGCTGCAACCAGGTTGTCAAGAACAGCCGCGCATTCGCGCGAGTCTTTAACTGCGAAGTTGGCAGGCCTATGAATCCTGCGAAAAAGTGCGATTTTTTCTCGTATGCGTGAGGACGCTTTACGATTGGTAATTTCATGCTCATTGCGAAGACAAATATTCATACCCATTATGTTTGTCGCGTTTGCCTTGAGTCGAGACAGCATTGAATCGCCACTCATAGAGCATGTTTATTATTTCACTACCTAATGGCGCCGCATATATACGCAACTAGCATTGGTGATGAAACATGAACACCTTTACACATGCGAGTTTTAGTGTTACATCTGCAATAATGCTGCATAATGTCATTTTCATGGGCGATAGACAAGAAAAGAACGCTCTGCTCTGCTTTGCTTTGCTCTGTTTTGGTTTCAATTGCCATAGCAATGCTTTTGTTTCTGGTTTACCTTTGGCTGCTAAAATGTTCAACTACGTCATGTCTACTGGAGCGCAAGAGCTTTAATATTTCATTTTTAAGAATGCCGTACAAGTAACCGTACAGCTCGCGGATCGCAACCTTTTTACTGGAAATGCCGCCAAGCTTCTAAAAGAGCCTTAGCTAGGCTGAATCAGCTCATGCAGATTGGAAAAAAATGGAATCAGAGCTCTGCTTGTTGCGATTATTTTGCCGTTTTTTTTTGTCGCTTTAGAAGCAGTAGTTCCATACAAAAAAGTTTATTTCTTCTTGCTTACATTGGGAATTGCACATAAAAATATTTGATCACACATTTGATAAAGACAAACACACAGAACAAAAACACAAACCACAACAACAATGGTTTAGCCATGAGGAGCAACGCGTCAAGTAAAACTGGCTCTTGCGAATCGGCCCAGGCACATGTATTGTGCATATATCCCTACGGAAAAATACATATGCCCCATAACTCCCATATCCAATTATCCGATATGAAACATACAGGATCCCATACAAAAACCATTTTCCCCCATATGTCACATGATGTTATTCGATATAGGAGTTATGGGGAATACGGGGTTTTTTCGGTAAGGTATGCAGTGGGGTAAACAGCCTTCACAATGCGGTCGAGCCGTGCCAAATAAAAAAACGTTTGTGTGATGACGCGTATGAGCCACAGCAAACAAATGCTGTGCTTCCAACCGAACATTTTGCGAACGACTTTTCAAAAATTACGCGTTGGAAGCAATGCACACGGTCTTCCTCAAAAGACTGGTTCAAAAAATTACACCATCTTCCCATGAAAGAACCCTGAGAAGTATGCAAAGCAGCAATGGGGTTGACTCAAGTTCCCATTAGGCGAGCCCTCGTTGCATCAGTAGCAGCTTCTCGGCGGCGTTGCCGTTTCCTTTCGGCTTCGCGATCCCGAAGTTCGGGATCGGCCTGTCGCCGCTGCCGTTTCGTGGCAGCGGCTCGAGCCCTCTTCTCAACACCGCATATCCACGAAGTGAATGATTACTGGGCGAAGCACCGGGGGATCATTCGGGCAAAACGCCGGAAGCGTTCTCCGGAAGCCGGAAACTGGCTTCCGGAACCGGAAGCGGAACCGGAAATGGAACCGGAAAAGAAGCGGGAGCCGGGTTTCGGTTCCAGCTTCCGGAAGCCTGAACTTAGCGTACATGCGCAGTAGGGGTGTGGACGCCGCACGGCGGAGGGAGGGAGGGAGTGACATAGCCCCGACCATAAGCTGCTTCGCATCTAAAACACACGGGTGGCTGCACGTTAAACGGACGCCACGACTCAGATTCTATGCTACCCGTGCAAAATACGCTCACCCCGCATAATGTCTTGCTAACAATGTTCTTAACGCAGGAAACAGGAAATTTCGCTCTGCGGAGAAAAGGCAACACTTTGCCGCACCAGCGAGGCGGCGCGTGGGATGGGCGTAACCAAGGAGGTTAAAAAAAATTCTGGAGTGGAGCTGCCGTCTCAAAGTGAAGCCGGACCACCGCCTTCTTACCATAGGCAAGCAATAACGTTAGGAAATAGCGGGAAATATACGAAGCACTTTCTTCCCACTCCGTGCTGTTTTTAGGCGGATAATTTAGCCCAGCAGATATCGTTGGACGTCTCCCTTTCTGTCACTGGTTTCAGAAGAAAGCCTTAAGTTATTTTCAAATTTTATGGCACATCATGATGATAATACACAGCCAAAGGTTCGAGCTTTTAATTTCAAATTAGCCTAGCATTTGCAGTAACTGACCAAAAGGACGTGAGCTGCTAGCAGATTTCAGCTCTCGCAGCCCTCTTTCAGAGTAGAAGTATGGGCAAACTATGGCTTCACCTGTGCTGGTAAGAAACTGCGGGGGCTGCCACTCCAGATATTTTTTAAACCTCCTTGGGCGTAACCAGCGGTGCATGACCGGCGCCACATCACCGTCTCTATGGAAACGGGATGCATGGACGTAACCCCGTAGACTTATGATAAGCTGATAAGTAGAAGCTCACATCGCTACGCCACCTGGTGGGTGGACAGGCCCTTACTTACTCGGCCGCGAAACGGCTAGAGTGTCCGTTCCTTACGTAAGTATGTTTCTCTATGGCATCGCCTCGGGCCACGGTTCAAGGTATGTGACATGTGCGCCATGTAGTCTGGATGCCTGTGTTTACTCTTCGGTTCACGTTATGGCACCTCCTCGCAAGGCACGGACCTCTGCTGAAGAACAGAATCGTAGAGCTACGCGCCCGGCTGCAACCACGCAACGTCGGGCTCAGCCGACTGCTGTGCAGAGCCCGATGTGCAAGCTACATCTCGCCGTCGACACCGGGCGGACAGTTGAAATTGTTCTCGTCAAGACGATGCGAAGAGACTTCGCGCTTCTCCAGCTTACGCTGTGTCTGTGCTGCGTGTGCTCCGCTGGCCTGAACCAGTTTCGAGATATTAATTTTCAAAATATACGACGAGAGGCATGGGCATTCCAGTTACTTCTGTGCTTCAATACATAAACTCAACAAGGTAACTGGAACGCTCATGCATTTCGTCGGATATTTTAAAATTAATATCTCGAAACTGGTTCAGTCTTGAGAAGTCGTTCTAAGTGGATACTCCTTGTGAACTCAGCGGCTATAATTCGTAGATTGACAGATGTGCCGTAAAATATTCAATTAATTAGAAAAGTTAATTAGCGCAATTATGTTAAATATTCAGTTAGGCGTTTTGATTTCTCAAGGAAGTAATGGTCGCTTTATCGAGTAGTTTAGATTAAGGATTATAATTGTGCTATCTGCCACAGGCAATTGTTTTTTAATTTGGTGCAGTTAAATGAAACGCTCACCTGTACGTTTGTGCTACCATTTTTGTATACATATTAAACTTCTTTTCCTACCTCAAACCTTGTACTTTGTACCACAACATGTGCATGTGCTACATGGGTTGCCACCGGCTGTAATAATATGGAAATGCAATGCGCAGTGTGCACTTATCGACGCTACGCGGCGCTCATGTCTCATCGCGTGCCTGCTCGCGCGCTAGGGCGCGTTTATAGGGCATTTCCCGCAGCATGTTAGCAAGCAAAGGTTTGTTTTGTACCGTCGTCAGTAAACAGTTTAATCTGTAACAAACCGGAAAGAATAGAGCATATTTTTATAGACTGCCACGATGCCGTATTTCTGTGGGACGGCCTAAAAATAAAAGCCTTTTTAGAAACCGGTGTCTTCCACGTGCGGATACAAGGGAAGTGCTGAGTGATATGCTAATGTCGCTTTGCATGCATAGCGTGTGGAAGACGAGAATGGATATCAGGCATGCTCATATACAAGCTCGCTCAGCAAGGGACTATTTTGTTGAGGGTATGATCTACACCTGAGACTTGTTCAGATCACACTGTGAACCCCCAGAGCAGTGGGGTGCCAACTATCTTCCGAGTGGGGGGGGGGGGGGGGGGGGGCGCAAACCGCAGCCGATGTGACTACCTCTCTCTCCTCTCTCTCTCTCTCTCTCTCTATATATATATATATATATATATATATATAGAGAGAGAGAGATAGGGAGAGAGAGAGGTAGTCACATCGGCTACGGTTTGCCCACCCCCCACTCGGAAGATAGTTGGAAGATATATATATATATATATATATCGAATTACGATTACATTGAGTGACAAAACCGGGATATGCATCTGTCAGACATTTTTCTCTTTCGCAGACATACACCTATTTCTCAATCACGCATGGTGAACCATGGGCACTCGAAACATTACTTAAATTAGCATTCATTTCTTGACACTCTAATATGTATATGTGATGCAGTCAAAAATGGCAATAAATGTCCTGGAGCGCCCAGCGCACATGACAAATGCACATTTGTTGCAAACAATTTTACTTATGAAAAAAGGAATTTTATTTGGTGCTTTAGTCTACACCACAAATGTATCGCTAGTTAAGGTAATAGTATTGTCGAGGTTATACAAAACAAAGTACAATCAACCTAACTTACTCTCAATACTAAAAAAAGAAAGACAGCAGATATGTGCGACCTTCGAGCATTACAACCCAATTTCCAACGAAGCTGTTTTGTTTTTTTCGAAGAGTTGCACTAAACGTTTCAGTTTCCTGTAATTATATCGCGTGCTTGCCCGTTGCCCGTATATGACTGTTCCGCTGGAGCAGCTTTTACTTGCAGCGGCCTCCACCAAGTTGATCAAAATAAACTTTATTATTATTATTATTATTATTATTATTATTATTATTATTATTATTATTATTATTATTATTATTATTATTATTATTATTATTATTATTATTATATCACCGCATTCCTTCTCGGCTGGCGGCACGACGAGCTTCCAGCTCAGCGGCTTCTTCTTCGCCAGTCTTGTACTATTTCGGCCGTCCCACGTTACATTTACTCAGTGCGAAGTCTACGAGAGCTGGGTGTGTCGCCGTCGTGGTGGCATGATCAGTGCGACGTCATGGCCAAGCTTCAGCAAAGTGTTGTCATGACTAGGCAAAGCAAGATTTGCGGCGGGAAGCAATGACTGGGCTGGGCGAAGCTGGGTAAGTGATTGCTAGGCGACCGCATTGACGGAGCGGAGTCTGCTGGAACGCAATGTCGGCATTGCAACGCGGTGCAGAATGGTGTCGACATTGGAATGCGGTGTTAATTTGTTTTATTATTTATTTATTTACAAATACTCCAATCCCGTTACGGGATTTTTGCAGGATGGGGATATAACATTATGACATGATTAGTAGGGCAAACAAAAGAAAAATTACATGTACACGTACTAGTAAAAAGACAATACAGATATTATGAAAAATATATGCTTCGAGTACAACTGAATCAATGCATCTACTGCAAGTGCAAATGTAACCGAGCGAAAAGAAAAATAAGGAAATTACACAACATGGTACATAAACAAATTCAGAGGTGGCTGCAACACGACATCGTTGGATAGCTGATTGCATTCAGTCAAGACCCTGGGAAAAACTGAGTATTGAAAGCAATTTTTGCGGCTAGTGAAGGGGGTAATTGTTAGTGCATGCCGTTGTCTTGTTCGTGTTGCAAGCGGCGCTATGCAACACGCAGTGACATCATCGCTGGCGTGGCGGCGGAGGAGCGTTGCCAGAGCTAGGAGAAGCAAGGCGCAGCTGTGGCAGGTGGTTGCTAGGCAACGCGCAGTGACGTCTTCGCTAGGAGTGCTTTTGGGAACGCTACGCGGGGAAACGAAAAGCTTAAACAGCCACGTTGTTAATAAGCCAGAAACGTTAAGCCATCGTGACACATTGTACAAATGCTGCCCATTGTGTGAAAGTATAAAACATCTGAAACGCAGAGTTCTCGTGAAACATTGGGAAACCCAGCTAATAACAACAGTGTGATACCTCCGAATACTTGCTTACAGTTTTTTAAAGCTGCCTTTGGTCAACATGCATTTACCATCGTACATAAACTTGGCGTATTGTTCACCTTATATTCGCAAAAATTCGATCTCAGTTGTACTTATTGCAGCCGTTTATTGTATTGGAAAATGCGAATTTAACCAACTTACTTGAAACACTACCTACATGTTGCCACAACAAGAACTAAATGGGGACAAGAACTAAATGCCGTGTATAAAGCATAAAAATTGGGACAAAGCTAGTATTGAGTAACTCTTTTTCGAGCACATAGGCAACCTAACCAGTTCAAATTTTCGGCACACGCCACCAAAAGGTGGCCCTCATTTCTTCGAAATACTAAATATCTGCTTTTCTTGCTCCTACTAGGAAACAAGTAATAGTGTAGCTCTTATTTAAAACGGCCTGAAAATAAAGTAGATAAAATCAGAAGTCACACAGGCCTTTAGAAAAAAATTCAGTTCGGTGTTCTATTGGTATTGAAATGGCTCTGCGCGTTCGACAAAGGTCATTTTCACGAAGATGTATATGATAAGTCGTGATTACCTAATGAAATTTGGCAGTTAGACCTGTAAGTGATTTGATGACATTTTTTATGGTGATAATATATTCAGACTGCAACGCTACGTAGGCTATGTTTGGATGGAGATTAAATACTTCCGGCATTTTATAATTCCACGATTTCATGCAGTAAGGTACACCAATTGTTGGGCCGCAGTTGATTATAATACTTTATCAGGACCTCTCCAATCATCTGCAGGTTAAATATTGCAAGCCAATTGTTTTGTTTTTCAACTATTGTTAGGCGGTCCCACAAAACTTGGCATAATGCAAGTAGCACAAGCGGAAATTTGTTACGGCGGGAACTATCCAGCGCCAGCATGTCTGCGCAATGCCAGCGCATGTGGCGAATCCCGCGCGTCGCCCGCTACAGCGCTTCACGAGGAGGCACAAAAGACAATCCTCGCTGCCCAAGCAGGCGATACGTAGTAAAGAAAAGCATTACTCAGGTGGTCTCTCTATCACGAAATAAAATTTTCCTTCAGCTGTAGATTTGTTGGACTTTCCAGCGTGTAGCAGAAAGTGCCTGCTTTCAAAAAGGGGAGGGGGGGGGGGGCAAATGGCATACTTGGCGTCCCCCTTCTGGCTGCACCCCCCCCCCCCCCCCGCCCCGGTAGATACCACGGTTTACCACAGTGACGTCACCACGGTTTAGCAACTCATTCAGTTCATTCCAGGCTACCATGGGTACACCGCGGAAAGTAAAGAGGCCGGAAAAACAGTGTGAATATAATGCCGTTGTGAAGTAATAAAGGGTGTGGTTAAGTACATTTCACTTGCCTCTGGTTTCACTCTTTGTAGAGCCACGTGGGTTAATTCAAGTGATGTCACAATGGGTAATCGTTCTGGGTGTCGTTTACAGCTTTGCTGTCCAACCACCTTCACGGCGTGCATTGGATCCACATTTTTATGATACTTTTGATGATGATAGGTCACTGTCAGCAATTTCGATAAAATCAGAATGCCCGTGTATTGTGGTGAAGACTGAGTAAGCCAAGAATGCCTCTCAATTGAAGAACGTTGAACACTTTAGGGAAGTGATTTGTAGATTGTGCGCTGTTGATTCTGTGACGCGTGTCTTGGAAGAGACATCCTAATCCTAAGTGATTTCCTCCGCGTTTCTAAATCGAACACTCTTTTCCCAAAAGTCGTGTCCAGCAGAAAGCTAATACCTTGGTGGCCACAACACGAGGGATCAGCAACGCGAGCCTCCGCGGCGTCCTGGCGGATGGTGGTGTTCTATCGTCCATAGCCGACAACACGGACGGTTCCGTCCAATCCCCTCAGCTTACTTTCTCCTCCGAAAGGCAACAATTTAGACGACTTTCGTTATTAAAGAGGGCGTTCAATGCCCTCACTTCTCGCTTGTGTGGAAAGAAGAGTGTCCTTTAGCCGCTCGAGAAACATAACATCCGGGGCACAACGAAGGCGTTGGTCCGCTGAATGCTTTTTCTACTTGCCTATCTGTAAACGGGAGTTTGTTTATAAAGAGTAATAAATTATTATTGGCTTCGCGAAAGCGTCGGCGTTATATTGATAAACATAGTTGCAGCTGGAGCATAGGACCCGTTTTGTTTTACCCCGTTTGTATTTATTTTCATTTTGCAGCAAGAACTCTAGCACATATTTTTTGGTGGTGAGAACCACTTTGTTCAGTAGTTTGGCTTTTGTATCCAAGGTGAGTTAGTTTGAGTTAGTTTCTAACACACCTACAGGAGATGCACAAGGTGTGGTGAGGAAGGGAGGGTAAAAGCTGCTATAAAGCAGTTTGACCAGGCCCACTTCCCATCAGAAAGCCCTAAAGCACGTGCTGCTTCAGAACATTCGGTGATTGAGCCAGGCATTCGGACTACATAACATGGTATTATTGACCCTTTTCGCGGAGCATTTTGCTCTAGAGGAACGAGATGGCGCTTTCGGCCGTGCGCCATACGTTGCCTCAGCGAATGCGCACGAATACGAACCCATTACTGCTTCTGCCTTGCTACTGTGCGATTAGCTATCGAAAATGCAACTGGGTGTGCGCTAATGCACTGTGCTCAATTCATACTACAAAATGTGTAACGATAAAGGGTAGGCGTGTGCGGTAGTTCGCTGCAAAAATAGTGATTCACATATTAATGAATGGAATCAACCTGTGTCGCCACTGCTACATAAGGACATCCTGTGTTGCCGCCCTCCGTTTGGAGGGCAGTAACACCCTTCAAACCTCCAAACCTTTGGAGCCTGCTCGCGCCATTTGGACAAGGCGTAATGAGCTCTGAAAGCACTTACATCTCGTCTGAATTACAGGGTTTACGCGATAAAACCACGACCTGATTATTAGGCACGCCGTAGTGGGGGACTACAGAAATTTGGACCATCTGGGGTTCTTTAACGTGCACCTAAATCTAAGTACATGGGTGTTTTCGCATTTCGCCCCCATCGAAATGCGGCCGCCGTGGCCGGGATTCGATCCCGCGACCTTGTGCTTACATGTCCTCTAAAGCTGTGACCAAAGTATCGTGTCGTGCACACAGTCACCGTCAACGATATGCGTCGAAACGGAGGTTTGCTGCGCCACAACGGCGTCACGCCCTTGCATTGTAAACGCGGAGGCAACGGAGGCAGCTGAGGCAAGCAATGGATGCGTCACCACGTGATCAAACATGGCAGCACCCAAGGGAGCACCGAGAAAAGGGTCAGTAGCGCTACTGAGATGAAGGTTTACATCTGCTCATTTTTTATCTACTCGGCGAATGAGCGACGTCGCCAATTTGTGTGTTTAGGTAGAGGAGCCTCGTATGATCCATTTTATGATCACCTCTACTACTTCTCTAACTAGTCGCGATATGTTAGGTTCCCTAAATGTGGTCTGCTAAATGCTACGCCAAACTTGGTATCATGCCTCGTCATGGTCGTTAGTATGGATTGCGCTTCGCAGCTTATTTCCTGGTCTATGCAGCGTGCTCAACCGTTGCAAGCGTCTGACACTCGTCAAAAGTGCTTAGTCATTCATGGCTCACACACTTCTTCTGCGGCCGTTGTATTTATTTGTATGTGAACGAAGCGGGCGTGCCGACTCTGTTGCGTCCAGAATGTGTCTATTGAATTTATTGAACTGAAACTAGTTAGACTGGCTCTACCGTAACGCTGTGTATGTTGAAGGTAGCCAAATCATGGGAAGAGCGCTTTACTTGTCTTGCCCTTATAATTCGCTGTTTCTACGTCTTATGTAGCAGGCACGTCGGTGATTGCAAAGTAAAAGGTGCCAGAGTTGATGAAGGAATCGTTATAGTTCCGTATAAATGCTTTCGCGCTCCAAGAAGCATGGAAAAACAAGAAAGTATGTTTTAGCGACCGTAGTATAACTGCTAAACCAAAAGGGTGTTATACTGATAGTACCTGTTGATATAGTCGTAAAATAAAGCAGTTGTAAACCTGGTCACTAATGTACGATGAACGCAATTGAGTTCAGGCGTAAGATTAACATCTTATCCTCTGTATGTCAGAATAAAACTGCAGTAACATTTTCTCCTGCTTTCTGGGCTAGTGAGAAACATTATTTGTTTTCAGCTACAGTATTTCCAATAATATTTCTACTAGTCTTGTCGAATTAATTTTAAAAGTATACACGAACAAAACTTCCGTGCATGTTCTCAAAATTCATCATATTTAACGCTTGATTGCTAAGGGAGGTATGAGGAGTTGACAAAGAACACACTGTTGACACTGTTCACGTACGGTTTATGACTCCTAAATTTAATTTAGAAATTTACTTCCGAATGTGTTACTGAGCTAAACTTCGATTCAATTGTTCCGACTCTTCTCAACATGTATACAAAAAGGAAAACGATCACACAACGTTTAAAGAAGGCACACAGAATATTCGCATTTTTCTTTCCTGTTTTTCTGTCGTGCTCCCTAACTCGGACACATAAATGGCTCTTGCTGCTTGGAAACCGTCCATGAAGAGCACTTTTATTTTTCACAAATTTCACATCTTAGCAACACGTGGCTTACGCTGGTCTGTCTTTTTATATGCTTCATTTTGTTGTGCAGTATGCGCTGTACTATTCCTTTGTGCAGTGTCACAAACGAATAGGACGTTAACACCATTCTAGCAATCTAACGTGGAAATCACCTAAACCAGGAAAACATGGCTTGAATTTTTTTTTTTTTTTTGCAGTGATCGGTGGTGAATTGAAGTTGCTTAAAGAAAGGCAAAAACGAAATGAAGGCATTTCACTCACATTCTGAAGAGCACTTTGAAGATCCTTTCCTTAACAAATCACTTATTCGATGATCTTGTTTCAAAATTTGAAAATTCATTCTCTAGGTATACGATGGAGCATGAGCTTAAAATGCATTCTGCGAGATTAGTCATCATTTGAATGTGAAAATGAGCTTGGTGTGTGAGAAACGGCTAATCACCCCTGGGAATAAGGCATCAGATAAAAAATTGAAACCGCGCAATTAGGTTCTATCAGCAATTTGGTTTTCATTCGCAAATTTTAATGTTTACGTTCGGAAAACGAGTTGCAGAAGTTTGCCGGTGCGAATTGTGCTAGGCCTACCCTTTTTTAGAATACTCGCTGCACTAATAACAATTGACGCTGTCGCCAGAGAGTCAAAGACTAAAATGTGTTTACATAGCCTCCGCTCATACAACTTACCCAATACTCACAATAGAATATCACAGAATGCCTATTCCGCTATGCGTATAGCTTTTTTACTTTGTGGATAGTAGTTGGAAATACCGTAGGCTTGTGGTGAAATCTGCCATGATGGAAGCACTGTCCCAGCTGCGAGTACATTCTACTTTACTATTGAATGCGCCACTTAAGACGCAATTTTTTTCGTCGCTGTTTACTAGTTACGTTTAGGCTTTTTCGTACGAGTAAACAGGTATTTCGTGCTGGTACACTGGTGCAGGTGTAGAAAAAAATTGTCACATTTCCCATAAGGTTTTCGTGAAAGATAAGGTTATTATCAGTATTATCATCATCGTCTTACAAACATCAGCAGCAGCCTATTTAAGTCCACTGCTGGACGAAGGCCTCTCCCAGCGATCTCCAATTACGCGTGCCTTAGGCCAGCTGATTTTATAATTTCGTCACACCATCTTCTTGTAACGCCGACCATGACACACGCTTCCGTTTTGTTGGTGTCAGGTCTTTAATCCTAAAAGACCACCGGTTCAGTGGCCTACACATAACATGTCCTGTCCAGCTACATTTAGTTTCCATAATGTAAAGCAGAATAGCGCCTAGCACCGTTTGCTCTTTGACCCACACGGCCGTCTTGCTGTCCGTTTAGGTTACGCCTCTAATTTCTCCAGCTTCTCTGTTAACTTCCAAGTTTCCGCCACATATGCAATAACGGTAGTATACAATGATTGTACACTTCTCTTTTTATGGATACCGGTAAGCAGCTCGTCACAATTTGGTAATGCCTACCGTATGCGCCCCAGCGGAATTTTAATATTTCGCAAATTTATTTCTGATAACCTCTGTACCCTGGGGCTAATTGCTCTAGATAAACGTACTGTTGCACATATTGTATAGAGCCACACTGCCAATCACGCATTCTTGTTTCGTTGCCAGACTAATGAACCTTTGCCTTGCGCTTAGGTAATCAGTATCAACATCATGAAGGGTTGCACACCGTTTGAGAAATAATTGTTTGTCCAATATCAAGGCTGAGGAGAAACATTTCAGCTTACTTCGTGTAATATATCCTAAGAAAAAGTCCTACTTCGCAGATGTTTCTTTTCGTAAACATACCCATAAGTTTCCATAAAGATGTACAATTATTCTGACTGTTCTTGAAAGCGAAGTTAGCCAACTGTTGTCGGTGTCTCGCGGGAAACACAAATGATATGACTGCTGCGGTTTCCACCTGTTTTCTACGCTGGAGAATGGTGCACGTAGTACCCATGCTTTGTCATGTCGGTGTTCAGACTACTTCTACACACAGTGCGATTTCACGTGCCATTCTTCGTATAGCGCGTGCCCTCCCGATTTGACGCATGGGGCAGGCATGCGAACGAGCGGCTCACAAGCCCCGGCGTCCCTACATGTGTGTACGCTCGGAAATCTTCGCATCGTTGCCAGGACATACGAAGTAAACGTATTTGCACTACGGTCCTTCGTTTTATATCAACGTTGTAAATACAAGCAAGTCACTGCCACACACAGAAAGTAAACAACGGCGTGCCATCCACGGACGTACAGATCCGATGACAGGCGCCGATCGAGGCAGTAGGCCTACTCGCTGGCCGCCGCTGCTGATGGCGCTTGCGATCCAGCCGCGTCAGTAGAACGATTATTACGCGCAAGCGTAAGTGGCTCGCCAGTGAAGTCGGCGATGGGAAGTTTGAAGCCACGAAGGAAGCAAGCGCCGCAGGAAGACAATCACGCGCCGGCAAAAGTACGATGGAGCGCGCCGAGCGCACGGTAAAGCAACTCCATCTAGAGGAATGTCTGTGTATGTAGCATTGAGGGAAGCAGGAAAGGAGAAAAAGCAAAGCGTCGCGCAGGATGAGGGTAGGCGGAGGCACGCTGGGTCGACCTCCTCTGGCAGTTCCTACGGGAGCTGTGTGCGGAATGGGCGTACCTGGTTCGTGTCGTGATAATATCAGGGGGGTGAATCTTCCTATGCCTCCCACTGGTTCTCCTATAGCAGACACTCAGTCGACGCTAGCGCCAAGGCGCACTTCAGTTAGGCCCTAGCGGATGGATGACGGTACTACGCTGGCGAAAACAAGAAAAAAAAAAAAAGAAAAGCGGCGCAATTTCTTTTACCCTCCCCCTTTCGCTAAAGCACTTTTTTTCCTTCCTTCTGATGATAACATGATGCACGCAGTCGCGTTCATTATTACAATCAAGCAAGCATGTGCCCAAATTGTATTAAAAAATAATTCCACTTACAACACAACAGTTCTTTGGACTCACTTTATTGTGTTCGTTTGCGAAAACCAGAACTGGAGCAAACAGTGCAACACACTCTAGAATGCAACAAAGCGCGGATGGTGTTTCATGTAGAGCACTGCACGGGCTCGGGCTTACCCGAAAGCCCGGGCCCGGCCGGGCCGGGTAGAGGAGTTTTTTCACGGGCTCGGGCCGGGCTCGGGTTTTTTGACGCGGGCCCGGGCCGGGCTCGGGCTTTCTGCGAGTTATTCTCGGGCTTCCCAACTCTGAAAAACATGTATTTTTTTGGTCTCGGGCCGGGTTCGGGCCGGTTTCGAGTCGGGCTCGGGCCGGGCTCGGGCTTAAGGTAAAGGGGTGGCGGGCCGGGCCGGGCGGGTAACGTAGATTATTTCCGGGCCCGGGCCGGGCCGGGCCCGGGTCTCGCCATAAAAGTTTTGATCGGGCTCGGGCGGGCCGCCCAATGTGAAAACGGGCCCGGGCCGCAAAAATCGGCCCGTGCAGTGCTCTAGTTTCATGTACGCACATTTATTGTAATTTCTCTAATGGCCAATGCGCAGAATAGCTTCTCACGGCCTGCTTCTCGCTCGGTTCATAAAATCTACCTCCGGGAAGTGTGCCAAGCATATTCTGCGGTTATTGACCTTGTGTCTGGGCAAACCGATTAGGTTCGTCCTTCCAGCGTAGGTTAAAAACGCTTCCATCCTGAAGAACAGTGAAGATCATAAATTATAACTACGCAGTTGGAACATGCAAAACTCGTTTCGCGTCGCGGCAGCGTACTAGTTGTGATATGTCAACCTTAATTCTCAGAAACGAATTTTTAAACGATGGCGACCAATTAGCTAGAAATAAGTACAAAGCGCACACCTACACACGCGTTCCTTGCGATACGCACAGGTGGTACTATATTTATCAGGAGCTGTATGTGCGCTGCTTGTGGCGTAACGATTTACTGCATCTTTGTGTTTTCAAATCAGCGAGCTCCGGCCTGACCACCGGACAGCCATGTACGACTGCGCACAATTACTATCACAAATAAAAACCGGGAAGTAAACTGAACAGTGCTCACCTGTTCTCTTTAGGGATGCGGTAGAATTTCACGTCGCATGGCTCACTTCGTATTGATGGGTTCGCACACCATTGAACAACACACGAACAGCGACAGCTGCGTGACATTGCGGGGAAAAGCCGACAAACGTGCAACGGTAGGTCACCACACAGACCACACTGCTAGCGCGGAAGGCGAAAAACGCAAAACTGACCGCATAATGCCAGAAACAAAAATTGCTGCCGTTTTGGTCGTTATCAGCACGGCGAACGACGAGCGCGGGCCGCGCCAGCCGCACCGCCGATAGTTGAAGGCGAGAGAGAAACGACAAAGTTGAGAGAAGGTTGACTAGAAAAAAAAAAGGAAGAGCGACTTTGGTTTCGCATCCATCTCATGGATGGCGCTGCAATTCGCGTGGACAAAAAACCAGCAGAGTTTCCGAGGCCTGATAATATCATCATAGAGAAAGAAATTCAACAAGAGGGGACACTCGGAAAAAACTGGCAACAGGAAACACGTCACCATACGTCACGCTTTACTTTTGACACCGAACGTTAGCTGCCGCGCGCATCGAAAAAAAAAAAGAAAGTGAACTTAGGTTAACAGGCATTGATTTATTTTTTAAATTCATTGCCGCGAAAACGAAAACGTTTTGCCTATAAATGAACTTAAGCTTTGCGACTGATTTTCCTTGCCTTACCTAGCCACAGGTCTAATAGTTTTTTTACTATTTCTATTTACTAATAGGTCTATTTTTACTAATAGTTCACCTGATTGTGATGCCTCTCCAATGCCTCGTATAACTATAACATCGAATGGAGTTGAAAAAGCTATAGAACGTTTGCTATCATACTCGAGTCCTGGTCCCGATGGTATTAGCACAAAATTACTAAAACTTACTAAGCATTACTCGGCACTTACACTTGCGCTTATTTTCCAACAATCGTTAGATACGACTCAAATCCCTGATGAATGGAAGCTTGCTCACGTGGTGCCGATATTTAAAACGGGTGATAAGAATGAAATGACAAATTATCGTCCGATATCCTTGACATCTGTCACTTGCAAGCTGTTAGAACATATTCTGTCATCGCAAATTATGGAATATATGGTCGACAACAAAATTGTATTTTCAAACCAACATGGTTTTTAACGGGGACGCTCTTGTGAGACGCAACTTTTCGAACTAACTACTGAAATTCACACCAACCTGCATGAACTAATACAAACTGATGCAGTCTTTATTGACTTTGAAAAAGCCTTCGACAGGGTTGGCCATAAACGTCTGATATATAAAATGAGTCTTCTTCAAATAGAAAATAAAGTCATTGACTGGGTTCAAGAGTATCTATGTGATAGGCACCAAGCGGTAGTGTAGTGATTGAAAACGTTGTGTCAGACTTCGAGCCTGTCACGTCTGGTGTACCCCAGGGCTCAGTATTGGGGCCAATGTTGTTCTTAATTTTTATCAACGATATTCACATTGGTATTAATTCAAAAATTCGTCTATTTGCTGACGATTGCGTTATTTATCATGTTGTTACTGACTATAGCAATTGTGAAGAATTAGATAATGACTTGCGGAAATTAAGTGAGTGGTGCCGTGATTGGCAGATGAATATTAATACCAAGAAAACAAAAACTAATGCGGTTTACTACTTGTAATAACTTTGTGTCGCACACTTATACAATCAATAATGAGGCAATTGAACCAGTTGAGTCATTTAAGTATTTAGGTGTTCATTCAACTTTTAATCTTACCTGGAACACACATATTGACTGGGTAATTGGAAAATCAAATCGGACTCTTGGCTTTCTACGACGCACACTGCGCCAAGCTAATAAGGACACAAGACTTCTTGCCTACAAATCAATAGTTCGATCCAAACTTGAGTATTGCTCAGTTATTTGGAACCCTCATCAAGCATACCTCACGAAGAGGCTAGAATCATTACAAAACAAAGCTGCTAGGTTCATCGTGTCGGATTACTCTTCCTATTCAAGTGTATCTAAAATCAAAGACAGCCTTGACCTTGCAACACTAGAAAGAAGACGGAAGGCGTCTCGTTTAATATTCTTTCATAAGATATATCACAACCCTACACCTTACACTGCCACAATAATAACAACGCCAGTTGCAATGTTTCCACGCTTGGACCACTCTTTTAAAGTTCGTCAACCATTTGCCCGCACCGACCTACTTCGTTTTTCCTTTCTGCATTTGGCAATCCAGGAGTGGAATCAGTTGCCGAGATCAGTAGCTGAAGAAGAAAATGCCGATAAATTTTCAGAAGCACTAAATCAATTCTTATCGCTTACCAAAAGCCATTGACATAACCACAAAGATGTTCGGTAGTTTTGACACGTGCGAATGGCATGTCTTCTAACTTTCATTACGGTGTGTTTCAGTTATTGTGTCATGATGTATCAAATAAATCATCGCACGCTTCAGTATCTACATGTCGAAATTGCTGTATTGCTTTCTGTAAATATTTCCGTTTTTCGTTTGCATATTCCCACCTTATTGGACGAAATCTATGTATACTTTATTATGCAAGAGCGTTTATGCAAGTGTTATTAGCACCGCTATATTCTTTGTTGTGTGCATCTAACTTTTATTGTTCATTGTACTAAAAATGTCTCCCCCCCTATGTAATGCCCGATGGGCCTTTAGGGTAAATGAAAATGAGGTCAATGACGCGCCAGATACATGCGTCATCCGCCAGACACTCCCCCGAAGCCAGCGAAGATGGCTGCGCGCGCGTTTGAGCGCTCGCGCGCGGCGACCCGTCTTTCTCCTTCTTTTTTTCTTTTTTAAATGTAACCTGGTTTATTGGGCTCTCGGCGTATTCTTGCGTTCCTTCTGCACTGGGACAAGACACCACTGCACTACTGGACTACGGCAAGGTGAGAAATCTTGTTTCACAGTCTACGACGCAATTAGGCTTACGGCACGGGACCGAGACTTAAGACGCAGTTAGCGAAAAACAGCTCGGCCATCCTGGCGCAGTTAATTTGAGTTAATGAATCATGCTGAAACATGTTTCCGACGCTTCCTATGGGACTATTGTAACTTATTTCGGTTTTTGAGCCACACTGGCCGCACAGGGCGCCGTGTCGCAGTTAGCGAGAACACAGCCGTGGTGTGTAGTCAAGTGCATCTTGCTAGGAGAAGTTCATGCCGCTTTCTCTGACGCCAGACATTACTGAAAAGTAATTTCGTTACTTTCTGGGGTACTTTTGAGGCACGCTGGCCGCACAGCGCGCTGTGACGCAGTTAGCGATAAGCAGCTCGGCCGTGGTGATAAAGTTAGTTTGGCGTGTAATGAATCTTAGAGGGGCAAGCCTGTGACTTTTTTTTTCTTTTTTTTTGTCGCTCCGCAACAACATGTACCTTCTTTCGGTACTCACGCCTGTTGAAAACGCGATGGGCGATTGCCAAGAGTGATAACATGGGGTGTGCTGCTGGCGCCGGCAGAACGCGCGAACGACGAACATATCAGAAACTTGTAATTCGAAAATTACGTCTTCTAAAGGACTGAAAAAAGGCATTGCACCCACGCATTTGTCTTGAGTGCCTGTTGCGTCCGTCTCTGTGTATGTCGCGTACCGTCGCGTCGCCCGAGGCCAAGTTATCGAAACGCGAAGTCGCTCGCGTATTTGTGCTGCCAAAGTGCAGGAAATAATGCCCGGAAATGGGGGAACGCTTGGAAATCAGATGTTTTCATATATGTTTGGGATGAGTCGGGTATTTTATACGCCCTGTATGTAAAAGCGAATTGCTTTTGTTTGTAATGCCGCCCATTCACCGCTTTCGCACGTTTCGCCTCTACACGCAGTATTCCTATGTCTAAATACCAAAATGACTCATGCTTGTAACATGCTGTTACGTGCTTGCAAATGTAACATGCTTGTAATTTACTTTTTCAGCTGGTACCATCCGGTGGAGCTTCATACAGGAACTACTGCCTTACCTGCTGGTGTCACAACGTTGAATGAACGAACACAAAGCGCGGAACGAGATTTTATAAAGAGCAAAATAAATAGTTCCTCATTGCACAAAAGGTCTTGCGTCTACTTTGTGAAATTGCACGTGGCACAGATTCGATGGGACTTAACGAGATCGTTCGCAATCATTTTTACTAAATAATAAACGGATTCCGCACGAAGCGCAAAAAAAAGAGGGGGGGGGGGCGCAGCCGGCGTGCTAGCTTGCGTTCAAAATACGCGCGCCCAAAACCGAAACCAGAAGTGATGGAAGTGATTGACACCGACCGCTTGCCACGCTGCAGTCAATTCGGCCGCTGGGCCCTATGGGAGTGTCCCCTCTTGTTGAATTCCTTTCTCTATGATATAATCCCCGCGCGCCGTAAGCTGTATGCGCGAGTGAAAGCGTGCGACGGTGAGCCGACGATACCGGCTCAATCTTGCGCGCGCAAGGGAGGAAGCGCGCCGTCTTGCCACCCGGGAGGGGAGAGGGTACGCATGGCAGCGCGAGCCCGATCTTGGAAGTGATCTGCGATGCGAACAATCTAGGCGTCTAGGCGCAGCGAAGGCCGATAGCTCCGTGTGCGCTATAGACCTTTTCACTGATTACAAACATAGGCCCTGCCCGGCTTCCGGTTTCCGCCCACTGACGTAGCGGCTAAATGTAACTGGCAAAGAAGCAACCATGTCATAAAACATAGTAGACTGATTAGGCACGTGATCGGAAGCTTCTTGGGGGCGGCACGCTCGCTGCTGTTATCGCGAGCATGAAACCGTCTATAGCACCCATGCACTTGACGTCACCCGCATTCACGAAGTATATGTCACTGTAACCTTATTTTGAGAACAAAGTTTTTTTTTTTGTACAAGTAGGCAGTGCTTTATTTAATTCAGATTGTTTTCATGGTGCGATGGGTACGCAAAGCAAACGTTTAAACCGGGCAATCCGACTCGCTGAGACGGTCGGCCTGCGCTATTCGGTGGCGAGCCGATTTGCCCTCATATTGCGGCTTCCGATCCCGCCAGTGTTTTAGTACTGGGAGCTGCTTTACGAACAGGCACACTTTCAACATAACTTTATTCTGTTACGTACTATTTAGTGTCAGAAACAAACTGCTACGGAGAGGCGGTATAGCTGCGCTCGCTCGGAGCCTTGCCGCTGCGGTACCACGTGACTAGGCGAAGGTTTAACGGCTGCTTCGCCTTGAGCTCGGTCGCTGAGTCTCGCCATGGATGACGCACCGGCTGGGCCGTCTGTGCGTGCGCTTCAGCGCAAGCGACAGGCTGAATCCAATCATCCAGTGGATAGAGCTAGACGGTAGGCTGCGAAATCTGATCTGGTCCTGATCCTTTTTTCCGTCCTTGGTTGCGTCTTAACACTACGCAAAGCTAGCTCGCTGCTGAAGCACCGGAGCAAAGTGAGGCCAGAGTATATAGAGAAGTTTACCAAGCGCGGAAGCGTGCAATAATGGAACACTGTGTCCATAGTATTTGAAAAAAAACGAGAAAAACAGACCTTTCCCTCTTGATAACTAGGTTCACGATATTTAAACCTTAGCCAATTTTCCTATACTTACTTCCAGAAAGTTTTATAGGCATGCGAGAAGCTTAGTGTATCTCAGCTTTATGCATGTTAGTTATAACTTCGTTGACAACGATGAATGCAAGGGCAACGTTTTCAACGTGGTCTAAATTTCCGGACTCCCCCACTACGGCGTGCCTCATAATCATATCGTGGTTTTGGCACGTAAAATCCCATAATTTAAAACGTTTTCAACTGCGCAAAGAGGCTTAGGTGTAACATCAAAGCTGTCGTTTGACTCGCGATGTTGGCTCAGGTTTGTGCTTTCGTGTTATGTGACCTTGACTTGTGTTCTTCAGTCCTAGAAATGCGACTTTTATGTCCTTGTTAGTATGACACCTACTTGAAAATTGCCGCCATTGTCCTAACTAGACCTTGTTTCTTGTATAGGCAATGCTCATTTTTACTGCGACGCACTTAAATAAGTCGAAGGGTGGAGCGTCTGAGTGCCACAATTTATAAGGGCATTGTTGCGATGGTTAGGGAAATTGGAAAAAAGAACATTGCTTCGACATTGACTTCAATAATTTCTGGACTTTTACGTGCCGAAACCACGCTCTGATTATGAGGCATGCCGCAAAGGATTAATTTTGACTAACGATCCGCCACTGCACTGGACACGGGCATTTCTCTTTTCTCTCATCGGAATTCGGCCGCTGCGACCGGGATGTGATCCCGCGACCTGGTGCTTAGCAGCACAACGTCAAAAGCCGCTAAGCCACCGTGGCTTGTGCCTTGACATAGAGGAATTCATGAACGTGACCTAATTCACATATTGGAGGATATTTTTACGAGTGCAAAAAAATGGCTCGTCTCATGTTATTCTGTGCTTGGCAAAAATGGTGTGTCGCATCAGAGCATCATCAGCTTTCTTGAATGAGAAACTTATATTCGATATGGCCATCATCAGGCTGCGCTTGGAGCCGAAATGTTTCAGGAGTACGACACGCATGCTACCGTAATAAACCCAAGTACAGTAACTGGGTTTGCAATTGTCATGTGGCTACATATCTCTTCAACACTTGTGAACAATGGTTGTGTTCAAGGGCAGCGGTTAACCATTTTCCGGTGGGCGTAGAGCTGCTTTAGTATAACGTGCGTGTAAAATCTATGGGAATGTGTGGAACACGTCCTTATTGTGCGTTTTTAGAGCGCCGCTTTGATGGACGCTATGAAACTTGATTTCCATTTGGCACGAGACAGGGATATTGGCTACAGACTCACGACGACAGAAATCATAACATGTTGGCTTAGCATTAAAAAAATGGCCTCCAATCCACGCTGTAAAGGTGGTTGGCTAGCAGAGCTATGGTATCCCTTGATCCGATAAAACAATGTGACGTAGCCTCGAACGACTGAGAAATGCACTGCATGGAAGGACTGACTGCAAAACATTTAAATGCACTGAAACACAACTTAATTTCCGTGTAACGATATTTGTCATTATAGTTCAAGCTCATTTTCTTCTTGGAACGATATTGATAACTGCTTTGTGATCGCTATGGTAAACATTAAGGTTTTCGGTTGCTACTTTAGAGAGATTCCTAGCTAAAGGTAAATATATGCAAGAGCTCGGAACAATTGCTGGCTGACTTGGACTGGTGAAGCACATGGGACGATCTTCCATCACGAACCAGACAAACCATTTCTTCTGTGGTTTTGAAATGTCCACATTCGTTTAAGCACGTCCCCCCCAAAATTGGAGGACGCTTAAGCTTCGCCTTTAACAGTAGAACGCGATAGCGTTATCGGGACCCGTTCGCATCGCATCGTTGGCATACAGCGAGTAGGCTTCATTCACTGCAACACTGAACGTGAGAACGCCAGCTTACAAAGACCAAGCTTACACCGATCCCCTTAAAGTTGGCTTCACTTTAAACTGAAATGCATTACGAGAAAGACGGTTTTCCAGGGGCAATATAAGTGGTCCTATACTAAAATGTGAAGACCCTAGGACCTTTTTTTTTAATTATTTTAATAATTGTTTGCTATTGCTCTGACGCGCGGAGGTCTGGTAGAAATGCTGGAAAATGGGTTTGTGTTACAGTTTCCTCGTACCAGAATTGGATTTTCTCGTACATTCAAATTACAATCCGACGGCGAATCCGACGCCGAATGGTAATGTTGTACTTTACGGTTTTTCTGATTAATTTCACTGTGAGAAATTAAATTTTTGCTCACCAAAACCTTGCACCACGTGGAGAGCTTGTGCGGTCGATGTGGTTGGATGATTTCCTCCGCCACCCTCGATCACGCACCGGTTGCTGACGCCGGATTTTCGGTGACACGGGGCCCTAAACACTATCGCGTTAAAAGTGCAGTGACATCGCTCCCTGCTTCTTACGCTACAATGTCCGCTTCCAGGCTACAAAGGCGCTGCTGCGTTTATAACACCGGAGCTGCTGCATAGGTCGCAGCTGCGCCGACCGTTCGCCCGTGTCACGCAGGGCACGCATCCAGGACAGGATCAGACCCGCGCCGGAGTAGGGCAGGTCATGTGACCAGCAAAGGAGGGAAGGCGCACTGGGGTAGAAGGCGTCCACTGAGAGGGTGCACTGGGCGCGAGAAGGAGATGCGACGGGTATAAGAGAAGGTGTTTCTGTGTGGCGCACCCTATCGGATAACGCGCAGAGCTGCTGCCGACGCCGTCCACGTTTCCCCGCGTTCACACCGAACGCGCGCTATGTCCGTGACTGCAGCCGATGCCTCAGGCGGCGGCTCGGCAAGTTTCGAGCAGAGAACGGGACACTCGCCGCGTGGCGTCGGAAGTCGCTGCCTCTTCTCGCCTCGTATAACGTTTTAATATAATATATGTTCGTGTTGTAGATCTGTGTTTACTTGTGGTTACGCAATTGCATCACGGGCAAGACATACACATGTAACACTCGGTGTAACTAACACAGCCTTTCTGTTCCACCATCTTCACGGAGTAGAAGGGAGGTATAATTTGTTCTTGAAATGCACTAGCGTGTATGACCATCTGTAACTAACTCATCGATGAACACTTGACTGTGAAACTATGTAAAGTACAAAACTCTCTCTTCTCTTCTTTCAATCCCCTTTCCTAATTCCCCTGTGGAGGTAGCCTACGGGTTTAGCCTAATAACCTCCTTACCTTTCCCTTTACCGGAAAACGCATGTGGCGAACGCTACGTGATTCGTATTCTAAGAAACTGCTTTGTCGTGTATCGAATGGTTTTTATTTTCGTTTCTGCGTTTCTTTATTGAAACGAATACGGGAGTGTGTCTTGGATGGTAACTGCAGTGGAGTTAGACACTTTGCGCTCAATTCGTGGAATTGTTTTCTGTCGACTGTTGTGTGGATGGAGACGAAGATTTCCCGAGATCCGAGTCATATACAACTTCGCTGTGAGAAGGCGACTGTTTTCACTTTACCACGAGGAGGCGCTACTTTCAAAAGCGTATACGACTCACATTTATTTTAGTTCTCGAAAGGAGATTGTTCGGTGGCACCTGCGTATGTTCACGCCAGGATGCGCCGCACGAAGATGGCTGAGGCTTACGGTAGTCCTTTTTATCGAGCGAGGAGAAACGGGCGCGCCGAGAGCCTTCCATCCTATGCGTCTGGTGCGACCTGGCACGGCTCTGCTTGTATGCGTTGCTATCACATAGTGCGGAACGATTTGGAGATGGTTTAGCTTGTTGTTCGAGGAATTTACGTGATGCCATTTATGCAGACCGTCGGGTGATCCACTTTGTAAACCTTGTGGTGCGGCGGTAACTACAGTATGGGGAAATTTGTCTTGGGTTCGCAAACAACAGACGCGCATCATAAACCGTGGTATGTGTATGTGTTGCGAACAATTTTAGCTGTATCGCTTTCCACCCAACAAAATCCGTTTATCTGTGAATTTCCAGCGTGAATTTGAAAATCTTATCGCTACCTTGTCCCTTCGCATGAGCTGGTGTATAACAAATCCAATTGAACCATGAAACGCCTAAGCGCCAATCATTATAGCCATACAATATTTGCCCCAGCCACCAGCATCGTTCTCACTGCATTTCAAGTCTGCTGTGCTATATCTACGTTAGCCTCCTGCATGAGGCCGATGGCGTGGCTCAACACAGTGATCACTGCGATTAGTAAACCAGCATAATACATGAAAGCGTCGTGTTTCGAAATTGCCTGTTTGCCCATTAAAGCTTTAATATCTAAATGGGATTGCATAAAAAGAGAACATACAATTTCCATAAAAATCGTGGAGTGCGTCATAGAAATGAGGCAGAAGAATACCAAATACGAAAATTGGTTTTCATTCCCTTCCGACATGTTAAGTTGAAGCACTTTTGTATATAGGTGTGAATGAGCCGATTTACTCGCCACAATGCAAAACAAACGAAGGTGAAAACATGGCTTAACGCAGCAATAAGACAACGTATGGTCATGCCGCATCATAGACCCATACGCTATAGAACAAACAGATCCATGAGCCAGCATCTCTGACTGGGCACGCACGACTCAGCCGGCCGCTCGAGCACTTTACGACTGTGATTGACAGGGTAGAGTATGCTGTTGTTACTAACCAAAACTATTTTATTCTTTGGCGGAAACCGCCTCCGACAAACGAGGTAGTCATACCATGTGTCTACGTATAAAAATTTGGACGCTTGTCAAATAAACTGCTGAACTTACGCCGTTGCAGAACGGTACCTCCGCTTGAACGATCGTCGCGCATGTTTATGTACTGTTCATTGGTGCTAAACCACAGCGTATAACTACTAGGAGAATGTTGCAATAATGGCACATTCGTGAAACAAATTTTTAGAAATACACAACTAATCTCTGAGGATGATTATAAACTCGAACACGCGCGTACACATCACCCTGGCTGCTCCGTCCCCCTCAATAGCAGTACAAACTCCGGTCACTTCATCTTAAATCCTTTCAGTGCGTCTAACAGAACTGTTTCAACGTAGAACACGCCGCGTTATATTAAACACACCACTTAAGCCCGAAAGCCACCACCAGCACCTGCCGTCGAGCGTGTACCTGGCATACAAAAAGTAGCGTTCATCTAAGCTAGCATGCGGATGGCTCTTTGAGTGCGCCACTGCCTCCTCAATATGGCAGAATTCACGAGGAAAAAAAAACGATCCAGGTTCGCGCTAAGCACTGCTTCGTGCTAGAGGCGAAACTGGTAGCAAAACTGTGTCACCTTTATATTTTCGAGAAACTATTAGCCAACATCTACATCTACAAAATCAGCAATAAATCTAGTCCTCCTATCTCATTTTAAAAGTTTGAAGTTACAGTTGGTGCTGGCCAGTGCACACTGATAAAATTCTTTTTAATCATTCAGTTTTGTTGAACAGTTCTGGACACGATTATAAACAACATTGCGCTACTGTTACCAGAACGTAGAAGCGGTACACTAGAGTTCATGTGTTCTTGGCAACTCCATAATCAGTTACTTGTGCTTGCAGCATTGTCCAAATAAGCAAAGCTAGCAGCGACATCTAGGTTCACGGCGGCCCTTTCGCTTGGTGCAGTGATCAAGTTTCCCGTTTGTGGCGAAAAGTCGAGGTGTTTAGGCTTGCCAGCATTTGTCCAATAAGCAAGCTAGCAGCGACATCTAGGTTCACGGCGGCCCTTTCGCTTGGTGCAGTGATCAAGTTTCCCGTTTGTGGCGAAAAGTCGAGGTGTTTAGTCGATGCCGAAATGGGTCCTTGCTGTCGATGACCTTATTTTGATCGGTCTCAAGGTTTTCAGAGACGAAACCGCGGAAATCGATATGCTTCGCGTGCGAACATCGGGCCCGCTTAGCGATCCATCTTGGTATTTTTTTTCGGTTTAGGACAAAGAGCCGTATGCAAAAATTAACCTAGCACGAGGTTAAAAAAATGAGACACAGTTTCGCCCGAAAGGCGAAGCATCTATTGCCATAGCAAATAAGAAGCGAGCTAAACGGAGTGGGGATAGTAGTTTTATCGCCTGTATAAAGTTGGGCACATTCGCTTACTGACTGAGTTAAGAAGCATGGTGTCAGTGCGCACAATAAAACGGAAATATATCGCACTCAATCCGCACACAATCGCTGTCGATCAAAACGCTGGCGTGAGCAAGCGCGCGTGGAGCAGCGAGCGAAGGTTCGTGCGGTCTATCGCTTCAACGGAAACTGAGCGGTTAAAGCACATAGCATACAAAGGTAGGAGCCGTGTTACAGATCGCTTTCAAGATACGGTGCGCGCGTCCGTTCGGAGCCGTGCAAAGTACTAGTGGACAGTTGCTCGCAGAGCAGAAGCCGCAACCCCTCCCTACTGCGCTGCCTTCCCACTTTCCTCTGTAGCAGCACCACCAACGCGCAAAACTTTTGTCGACGCCGCCGAGAATAACATTATTGAGAATATTTCAGGAAAGTTATCTTTTGGCTGGACTATTCCCGTTTTTTTTTTCGTTTTTGTATCCTGTATGTTATGCAGAAAGGGAATAGCTCTCTATTTCTTTTAGAAGTACACCATATTTAGACCACTCCATTTTTCTGCTTCCTTAAAACCTCGCTTTCTCCTCAGCACGTGTGGCTCAGTCATTGTCAATGGGAACGTCAAAAAGGCAATGGGAACACACTGTTCATGTTAAACTTTTCGAAGATTGTTGCTCAGCTAGATTTGTTATGGGAAATGTAAAAATTCTGCTATTTCCAAACAAGTGGCGAATCTCGGGGGAGTACTGGTTACCAAAGAAGAACATAACTTAACCTATTCTGCGTTTGAATAAATGTTTTGTGGACAGCTGCTTGAACATAAAATGACATTCTAGCAGTTGTAATGAGAGCTGCCAGTCATGTGCGCAAACAAGAACTAAACGATAACGCACAGACGATGATATAAAGCTAACCAAGAGAACTGAATTCATATAGGGAACCGGTTTCTAATGTAGAATAAAGTACAATTCTTTGATCATGTTATTACTTGTCCACGTTCAGATTGTGTACGCATGAAATATGCGAAACCCCGAACTTTTGAAGCAGGGGTTTTTGGCATCTCCTGTGCGTAATTCCACTACTATTAAAAAAAGCCCGCAGATCGATGGCAATTGATGTCATGCGAAGCAGTGTACGGGGAACCTACCAAGTGAACGAAGCGGCCATGAGAGCACCAAGACGTAGGCGGCTTTTTCATGACGTAGATGACATGCATGTTCAGACATTCATCTCATGAGTCCTCAGGAGTGCCTTTAGGAACGCCTAGGAGACCTTAAGGCGAAAGCCTTAGCCATGCTCATGACTATGACTTCAACCATTATCCGTTGGTGTTTTCCGCACTTAGTACCCATGTCCGAACCCATTTGAGTGGTTTTGGAGTGTTCATCTTTTTTTCGCTGGGTCATTGTCATGTTTGCTGAGTAATGATAATGAGTATGACTTCTACCAGCATCCTTTAGTTTCCTTCATTTGGTACCCACGTCAGAACCTATTTGAGTGGTTTTGAGTGTTAATGTTTTTTCGCTGAGTCATTGTCATTTTTGTTGGGTCATGCTGATCCCTATGACTTCTATCATTACCCTTTAGTGCTTCCTTCACTTAGTGCCCACGTCAGAACCCATTTCTGTGGTTCTCGCGTGTTCTTTTTTTTTTTGCTGAGTCATTGTGATGTTTGCAGAGTCCTGCTCATGACTACTTCTACCTTTATGCTTTAGTGTTTCGTTCACTTAGTACCCACGTCAGAACCCATTCGAGTGGTTTTTGAGTGTTAATGTTTTTTGGTGGGTCATCGTCATTTCGGGCGGCTGTATTATGACCTACGTAACACGCACGTCATAACATTTATGTCATGAGCTATCATGTATGTTCGTCATACTCCTGTTGTCATATACCATGCCAATTTTGGTACCTATCAAGTTAACGATACGACCATGAGAGCACCAGGACGTAGGCGGCTAGATAGATAGATAGATAGATAGATAGATAGATAGATAGATAGATAGATAGATAGATAGATAGATAGATAGATAGATAGATAGATAGATAGATAGATACTCTCAAAGTGGCAAATGTTCGCCAAGAAATGCTTCGCATTTAAATCCCAACTTGGATAACGATTCTCGGCGATGGTGACATCTTCGGCACTCTTTCATTATTTATGTAGTCATATGGACGTTTTTCTTCTGCTTGTCATTTCGCGGATCACGAATAGCAGCGATTACACTTGTACTTCGTGCAAGTGATACGAGCTATTCATAATTAGAGTTGAATACAAATATTTGCGAAAAATCGTATTCATTAAACGAGAGAGAGGGGGCATCCTTTTGTAGTGCCGCTCGGCTTGCCGAACCTATTTTTCACGGTCGGCTGATACGTAATTCGTTCCTACCCCTATTACTTCTTCGTCCTGTTCTCACATTTCCTCGCGATTTTCCTATGATTCGCCCGAGTGAGTTGAAACATTTGAAGTTTCAACTCACTCAAAAACATAGAAATCGTAGCAGCATTTAAAACCCTTGGTGCTTGGTTTACGGAAAAGTTGCTGTGGGATGTGCATGTCAACCACGTGTGTTTAGCTGTCTAGCGTTTTGTTGGCCTCTTATACCGCAATAACTGTGTTCTTCCAACTAATATCAAATTGTTGCTTTTCAAATCATTGTTTATGTCTCAAGTGAATTATTGCAAACTTGTATGGGGCACTGGCACGCACACATCCTTAAAGAAGCTCTACGTCCTACAAAAGAAAGCTTTACGCATCATTTATAACTTAGCCAGAGATCACCCTTCTGCACAGCTCTTCCAAGCGGCCGATATCCCTACGGTTTTCAACACGTATAACTTACGCCTTGTTCTTAGATATAAATATGAAATAAAGAACAATATTCCAATGCTTGCAGATTTGGCAGAATTAGCTGAATATTCTTCTTCGTATCCCTTACGGCTCATGAGAAAGTACGAAACAAGAACACCGCGCACAAATTACGGGGCCCAGATGCTGAGAACAACTTTGCCCTCTGTGTTAAATCTGTTATCGCAAAATGATTTTGATATTTATTGTTGCAAGTCTGCACTTCATGCTTTTTTGGTGAGGTGATGTCTAAAATGTCAGCCTTGAACTTATCTTTGATGTTTTTTATTGCGTGTAGCTGTTGTGTTCTTTTTTTTTTGCAACTATGTGCGAGAATAATGTACGCTTTTTGTGTGTTTATACTTATGTACGCCAGTTTTTTTTGTATACCGTCACTGCATGCTGAACTCTAATCGGCTGGGAAGCCTAGTCAAGCTCACAAGAGCTTTTTCTTCCCATGCCCTCTACTTCCTGAAGTGAAGTGAAATAAATGAAATGAAATGAAAGATTGTATGTACAGTTCGTCTAGACGGTCGTCATCTCCTTCAAAGCAAAGCGCGTCTGCAGGAATTACTAAACCTGTGAACAAGTTTGGGAGGAACGTCGGAGGTGTGTGCGATCGCGTGACCACGCTCGCGAAAGCTCATCGTGTGGTGATTTTCCGCACCAGAAAGCACCCTGGAGTACACGTTATCAAACGGATAATCAAAGAGATTCAACGGGTGGTGAGAGTAGAGCTAGACTATGACAATGCTATTGTGGCTCAAAACTCATCCGCAATTCACGATTTCTTTTAATGTTTACCAGCATACAGTGAACGCACAGTTTCAGTGAACACTTTCAAGAAATTTTAAAGCTTGCCTGTGGCAGATAGCATAATTCTATTTCTTGAGCTGGTCTACTAGAAGAGGTGGACATTACTTACTGAAAAGAAATTGAAATGCACATTAGAATAAACAACACAAATTCACTAATTAAGCTTTTAACTAATTACCTTATAACCCATATTGCAATTTACAAGTTGTAGTCGTGGAGTTCGCAAGGCGGATTCACTCGACACCAATTTCAAGATAATATTTCGCTAACTTTGCAGCGAAATGCATTGGCGTTCCAGCTACTTTCTTAACAAAACATCGTTCTATGCATACAAGCAATGAAGTACAACTACCACTAAAAATTGATTAAAAAAACGGGCTTCAGATCACTAGAACCAGTATTCACAAGACGTCTCTTACCTAAAATCGCTTTGTCATCGTGAATCATTCGGGTGCGCCTCACTCGGGCGCCTCAGTCAAGAGGGAAATGACGCGATAAGGAGAGAATGGCTGCGGTAAGATCCAACTGTGGATGGCATTTACTCAAGAAAAATTTTTCGTGAACAGTGGCTCAAGTTTTTTCCCATGGTTATCTTACGAACGATTGTCTTCTTATTTGGTCGTTTCTCAGGAGTATGGCATTCTTCATATCATGTGGTGAGATAACGGCGCGATCTCCGTTGAGATACGGAGGTACCGAGGACGATCACAGGTGGCATTTCCGTCGCGGAAGATACAATGTGCGCCCAGTTTGTTCGTAAAGGGAGTACCAATAGTCGGCGATAATTTAAGAATGCAATGAAAAAACACAATTCTGCTACTCTCCAACAGAAAAAAAATCTATAACTACATCTGCCGATTCCGTTCGCTCATTCAGGTGACGTCATTGCACAAGTGAACTTTAAATGCTGCTGTCTCTCCTGAACAAATTGTTTTGCTCTTCAGTACTCTGGTTCACCGCATTCGCTAGTGATAAATCCCTCGTTAGGATTAGCTTGAGTTTGAACTTACGAACAATATCAAAGTTACAGGTTTTGGGGAATAGGTGCCCTGGGGGCTATAACGTAAAATGATTCCAAACTGTTTTGATTACAATTTCTGCAATCAGCCTCCACGATTGGTCAAAAACATCGCAGATCCACGAAGTGAATGATGATGAGTGGGCGAATCGCCGGAGGATCATTCGGGGCAAAACGCCGGAAGCGTTCTCCGGAAGCTGGCTTCCGGGACCGGAAGTGGAAAGTGGAAGTGGAACCGGAAGCCGGCTTCCGAAAGCTGTAGCTTGGCGTACATATACTATATATATATATATATATATATATATATATATATATATATATATATATATATGCATATACATACATACATAGCGGTCTCCATGCCAACCAGAGCTAAGGAACAACGAGGGACGAGGCTCGTCCCTAAGGTGCTTGGCCCCTAAAACATTTTCGGGCCACTCCCAACTTCGCCTGTCTGTCACGCGACGTCACGGAAACCGCGATAGCTCCCCATCTGATATAACCGCAGAAAAGAAAAATAATCATTCCTGATTCGACGCCTTTTCACCACTAGCCCTCTGCTATTGGTCCAATGTTTTCTGGCTACACCCACTTCGCCTATCTGTCACGCGACGTCACAAAACCGCGAAAACTAACCACGTCCAAGTGACGTGTACGCGAAAGAAAATGCATTATATGCCGAACATAACCGAACATTTTGCGCAAGCTAAGTAAGGCGAAGCGGACCAATCGGAGATGCCCGCACCACCATCTTCATGCGGTTATCTATTTTCACTGAGCTGGCTCGGTCCCGTCGAAGCCCTCTCCACTACAGCGTACTCCTCGCCTCTTGTCAGCCAATTAGATAAGAAAAAACGCTGAGTGTAGACAAAGTTATTGGTTTTGAAAGCGAACCTAGGCTGACCTCCTATAAAAGAGGAGAGTATTTGATTGGGTTGTTCAGACAACGCTGCGGGTCACCGCCCGATGCTTGCGTCGGTGGTTACGAAAATTTGACGTCGGGAGTTTGGAATCAAGACAGTTTGGAAACATTTAACATTACAGTGCCCCTGTTTCGTAGCGCCGAAGTAGAATAGAAGGTGAAGTGCGGTTTTCTGAGATAAATCTTAGGTTGTCAGCGACTTGTTACAGGCTTGTCATAAATATGACCTTGGCGGTATTTCTTAATGATTTGTTTGTTGTGATTGGATTTCTATTGACACTGGCAGACGAATTTTCGCCGTCATCATCGTCAGAGTGAAATTCCGTTATAAAGTGCGACTGCGAGAATATTGCGCCTCGCCTGTTGTTTGCTCTAGGTGTTAGCGACTGTGTGCGAGGGTGAGCCGAGGAGGAAAGTGGCTTCGTACGTACCGTCTTCACGCATGCCCAGTATTTGAGATCACGTGACGAAACGCGCGCTAGCGTTGGAAAGGGAGCGGAGGTGAGCGTGCATCTCCTTCTCTACCCCGGTTGAAGTTGCGCAGTGTTGCCCGTGCGGTTGAGCGCATACGCGGGCCACGCGCCTTAGAGGTAATATCCGCCGGGCGAGAATGTTGGGCGAGCTAAGGCGGCAGCTTGTTGCACGTGCGCTGTGTTCCTGCGGCTATAGTGTGACTTTCGAGGTCGCTAATCTGCAGCGTAGGACACACGTTGAAGCGAGAGGCAGCCCGAAGCCTTCGCTACCTTGTGTTGGCGCCCTTCTTGACCTCAGCGTTGCGACATCTAGTGTTCGCAGTCATCGAGTGAGATTTGTTTATGTTTGCCCGGGCGCGCGTCACAGCGTAGTTGCTAATTTCATTAGTGTGCAAAAGCGTACTCCAGTTTACACGACGGAAAAAAAAGTGCGAACCTTTGCTTTGTGTAGTTGTCTAATATTTTGCTACGACTATCAAGGCTCCACTTTTCAGGCAAAACAGCCTCTCTTTTTTTTCTGATTCTGGTCGACTCTTATCATTCATTGCGGCATATAGCCAATCTCAGCAATAACGGGAACCGTGGCTCATACGAACCAATGACGAAAGCCCAAAATAACGAAATACGACAAGAACAGTTACAAAATAACTTCCTTTTGTCAGTGTCTCATCCATTCGAGTGTAAAAGTGTGGGTTGAATGCTATGGGAAACGAAGTCGCTGAGAACTCTCGAGAAATATGAGGAACTAGTGTTTTTTAACAAGTGCCAATTAAAGTGCAAGAACATTCTTTCATATGATCGGAGCGCTTAGCAGTCGCTGCAGCTGTACTTGGTGTCCTACTTCCTACTGAGCTTTGAAATCTTTTGCTAGGCAGAAAATGAAAAAAGAATTAAAGAAACTCTATTGAAAAGTGATCATAAAATCTCCTCCTTGTGCGCGTCGTAGCTCGACGTCGTCGCTGGTAAATACATTTTACGTTTTTTAAACCTAAAGCCGTAAGTAATACTTAAGAAACGAAACACGCAATAAAGTTCTTCATACAAATGCTTTGAAATCGTGGACTTTCTTGCATAACTGCAGTGTTACTTTGTTCAATGCTCGATAGGATTATGCGCGTTGCGTTGCTTCTCCCTTCATGGGTCTGCTCAACTAATTACTTCTACTGAATGGAAACCTTGCGTGTTCTCGGAGCGGGCCTCCTTCGGTATGCCAGGATGTACTTGTTATTTGTTTGGCTGAAGAGTGCGCCGACATCAACGCTTTGAATAAGTGAGCACCCTGCTGTGCATGCGCGAATGATACGTGCTGTAATTAAGTTGAGTCCCTTCGCACAGTTTTTTTTACAATACGCCACCCACACGCTCACGAAACCATGACGGTTAAAGGGACTTGTAAAAACGAATTATTGGTAAGACTTTAACATCGCCATTGATACTTATCTGAAACACTTTAACAAAAAATGCAAGAGATAAATAATATCATTACAACATAGTATACTTCCAGACTTTGCTACATCGTCTTCCAAGAAAGGCTAGAGGCGGGGGACCCCAAGTTCTTCGACTTATAACCTGTACTTCACAGATAGAAAATGTGTGTGGGGATCAAACCATAGCGCGCTTCCTTTAATAACCATTTCAGAAGTGTATTTACAAGAGATGACGGCTGTATTGTCGATCCACCATTGCTCCTTGAAATTTTTATTTCTGAACAGGGTGTCCTAAATTTATTGTTAAAGCTTGGCAAGAAGAAGTCACCAGCGCCGGTTAACATCGAGAACGTATTATTAATATGTTATGCGGAGTGATGCGCGAAATACATGTGCATCCGACTTTTTTTTTTCATTTGCAAGGCCCGTCAGCGATGGAAAACAGCTAAAAAATTACCGCTACATAAAACAGTAGCCAAAACCCGACATTAGAAACTAGCGCCCAACTTCATTAATTTCAACATAATCAAAACTTTAAGAGCACTTATAAAGAGCGAAACATTCGTTGCACAGAGCTGGAGAGGTCGGCCTGGGTGAAGTGCCTCTAGCCTGCTGCTCCTAGTCCTCGCCATAGGGAAGAGGTTTGGGGGAGCGACAGAGAAGGGATGTGAATAGTAAGGAGAGTGGTATGATGAATTTCATGATGAGAGCTGCGCAGTATACTGTTGCTGTGCAACGTGTACGGGCATCATTCACAGTAGAGCACTGCACGGGCTCGGGCTTACCCGAAAGCCCGGGCCCGGCGGGCCGGGCCGGGTAGAGCAGTTTTTTCACGAGCTCGGGCTGGGCTCGGGAACGGCGTGTGCTTTTTGACCCGGGCCCGGGCCGGGCTCGTGCTTTCTGGTGGTGCGCATGTAACGTGCAGCGAGTTATTGTCGGGCGTCTCAACTCTGAAAAACATGTATTTTTAGGTCTCCGGCCGGGTTCGGGCTGGTTTCGAGCAGGGCTCGGGCCGGGCTCGGGCCTAAGGTAAAGGGGTGGCGGGCCGGGCCAGGCGGGTAACGTAGATTATTTCCGAACCCGGGCCGGGCCTTGGTCTCGCCATAAAAGTTTTGATCGGGCTCGGGCGGGCAGCCCAACGTAAAAACGGACCCGTGCAACGTAAAAAATCGGCCCGTGCAGTGCTCTAATTCACAGTACATGCGTCTTCGCAAGCAGGGGTCGAGATTATATACGCAGCATAGCCAGGAGGTTGGCTATATAGTGTGCACAATTTTCGCACCTGCCCGCGCTACTGGCGTATTTAAACCATAATAGCAACTACAGGGCGTCGATAATGTGCCGCAGCATGCCTGGACTGCAGAGTCCAAGAAGGATGTCTCGGTGCACTGTCGTTGTTCGTTCTGACACTCCAAGGTCCGTGTCAGTGGAGGCAAGCGTGGCCAGACATTCGAGTTTTGGATTGCGTTGCTCGCTGTATGTATCTCGAATATCAATCGCGGCCCGTTAAACCACATCCTGCTGGAGCTGTCCAGTTGAAATCAGGGAACCCTCGTTTGTTCCTACAGATGGTTTACGTCGACTTCGCGACCGCCTCCTCCAATGGTGCCCTCACGCTGCATGTGACATGCTGGGTTGGTTCGATACTATAAGCTCATTTTTCAGTCTGAGGGCAATCCTTGGAATTTGCCTCGCGTGGTCCATCGCAATTTGAGCATGTAGTTCGTTTCCCTATGTATAAAGATATATCGTGGATGCCTCCAGAGTGGATGCATGCCGTCTGTCCTGTGCAAACAGCGCTGACGTGGCCTAACTTTGGGCACTTGCAACATTTTAGTGGTCGGGGAACATATCCTTTATAAACATAGTACTGATTTTCTTGACGAGCACAGCTTTCTAAGGAATCTGCAACCCGTTCAATAAAACCGATATCAGGAAACTAGAAAATTCTCTCCAAGAAAAATTCAGAGCCCTTCCACTACTGCGAAGATGGAAGCCAGCGAAGCTGTGACTATATGGTGGGTCTGCTATAGTGAGAATTGCTGTAGTTAATTTATATATTGTCATTATTGACTATATTGAGCGTCTTCGGCGTGTTCGTCAAAGAGCAAGGACACCGGCGTCTTCTTTTCTCCCGGCGCGATCACCAAGAAGTGCGTTTGCTGCGCCAAGTCCGCCCCATCGTCATAGACTAGCGTATGAGCCACAACGTTCATAGCCGCGGCACACTGCACGGCATCGTAAGTATCCTGACGCCAGGATCCTTGAAGATGTGGTTAAACGAGCATCCGTCCCAAAGCGAGTCCAAAGGGCCACTGCCGATAACAGCGCGATATCTACGTCACAAGACAAAGGGGCACAACGAGTGGTGGGACGTGTCGCGACACTTGTGTCGTGATACGTCCGACACTTGTGAAAGTATCACTTGTCAAAGTATCGCGACACTTGTGAAAGAGGCATCGGCGGTGGCGAGGGTTATAACAATGGGCCATCTATCATCCGTTTTGACACCTGTGGTAAGGCTTACTGGCGGGAAACCGCCCCGCACATGGAGCCAAACCACTGCGCACATGGAGCCGAAATTATTGTACATGCCGGTCGGTTTACGGACCCGATCTCAATGGAACCTAGCCCTTAACAGATTCGCTGTAAAAACAGTTAGCT
Source organism: Dermacentor silvarum (assembly GCF_013339745.2). Taxonomy (NCBI): domain Eukaryota; kingdom Metazoa; phylum Arthropoda; class Arachnida; order Ixodida; family Ixodidae; genus Dermacentor; species Dermacentor silvarum. Next base: position 35,316,329 of record NC_051164.1, on the reverse strand, counting down.
TTATCTACAATATTTATGTGCGTACCTCTATCACTAACTTGTTTCTCAATATGACGTGCCTTCTGTAACTAACAGAAACTGCATATACGGTTACAATTCTTCAGCTATAAACGGCCACTGAAATATCAATTCATCTAGACTTCTCACCTAGTCGACATGCTAGACTACCATTCAGAGACACTCGTAAGTTATAACTCTGTAGGAAGACGCGACAGCGATCGAAGAGCCATGCCCTCATGCCTACACTTTAGTCATGACGGCGAAGCGCAGCGGCGGCTGGGGGCGACAAGCCTGGTTGAGAACAAGAGCGCGTTCTTCTGCCCGTGAATTGAGCCACGTGACATGCGCGACGCGATGATGATAGATGATGATGGACGATGAAGATTACGCTACAACTGAATTTACAACACGTGTGGATTGTTTTCGAGCTTCATATTTTCCGCGAGCTCTAGTTAAGTAAATTAAGCTCTGACATAATGTCACCCAGGATTGGTCGTTGTTGACTTTTCGAAACATGCCCTCAGTGACAAAATTTAGTTTGGCCGTGATCGTATTTCAGTTGATTCTCTCTATTTCCATCCAATTCTTCAGTTTTACTGCTACAATGTTTTTCTATATATATTGTTTTTGCTTAAAACTATTGAAATTGACGGTGCCTGTGATGTCGTTGACAATAGCTTCTTCTATATTTTATGTAGTCCTCCCCTTTTTGTTCCTTTTCTGAGCAGTTACACGTGTACCACACGGTTAACATTTTGCGTAAGGTGAGTGAGTGAGTGAAATAACTTTATTGAGGTCCAGAGAAGACGCAGGGGACACCACCCCGCGCCACCCGGCTAGTCCCACGTAGGGACCGGCAAGCCGAGCTTGCCGGTGCCTTTGCGTAAGGTTTCATTATTTTTTTAAAGGCACAACATAGCGTTAAACTAATAAACATAGTTTTTTTTGTTTTTTTTATGTCATCTCCCTATGTACGAAACGAATGCAACACGAAACCAGAAAGATGGAAACAAACAACCCTAGGAAGCATCTCCCAACCAGCGATATCGGGGTGAAACATATACAGGCTCTTTCTCTTGTTATTTAAACACTTGTACACTTGCAGTTCAATTCTTGAACGGGTCAGGCAAGGAAACACAATCTCTTCAATGCTATTCATTGCATGCTTAGAAGAAGTATTCAAGCTCTTAGACTGGGAAGACTTAGGAGTGAGGATCAACGGTGAATACGTATCTCAGCAACCTGCGGTTTGCAGATGACATCGTCCTATTCAGCAACAATGGGGACGAATTCCAGCAAAGGATTGAGGACCTTAACCGAGGAAGTGTAAGAGTGAGTTGAATATTAATATGCAGAGGACAACTGTAATGTTCAATAGTCTGGCAAGGGAACAAGAATTCATGATCGCCAGTCATCCTCTACAGTCTGTACAGGAGTACGTTTATCTAAGTCAATTACTCACAGGGGACCCTGATCATCAGAATGAAATTTACAGAAGAATAAAATTGGGTTGGAGTGCATACGGCAGGCACTACCAAATCCTGACTGGGAGTTTACCGCTGTCGTTGAAAATAAAAGTGTACAATCATTGCATTCTACTGGTGCTCATATGGGGTAGAAACTTGGAGTTAACAAAGAAGCTCGAGAACAAGTTGAGGACCGCTCAAAGAGCGATGGAACAAAAAAATGTTACGCCTAATGTTAAGACACAGGAAGAGAGCGGTGTGGATCAGACAGCAAACGAGGATGGCTAATATTCTAGTTGACATTAGGAAGAAAATTCGAGCTGGGCGGGCCATGCAATGCCTAGGATGGATAACCGGTTGACAATTAGAGTTACATAATGGATACCAAGAGAAGTGAAGGGCAGTCGAAGACGGCTGAAAACTAGTTGGGATGATGAAGCCGAATGTGTGTGTAACCTCATAACTGAGGAATACTTTAATTAACCCTCGGAATTTACCCAGTGATAAACACCGGGGCTTCACGTTTCAGTTTTGCTGGTTAACCATCTTCACTGAGTGGAAGGGACGATGATTTTTTTTCGGTGTACCTATCTAGGTACAGCAAAGTTAGAACTCAGCAAGCAATCGTAATTTTGGCAAGGCCCAGCTAAGTGATTTTTATGCGTGCCACTTAGTGAACAGGCATGCTCACACAGACTTTCATTTATAATACTAATCGTCTGTGACACAGCAGGATTTCTTACACGACGTACATGATTGTATTCGACTTATTTGTTAGCACGCTTCCATTCACATTTTAGTTTCTTGTGCTCTTAGTTGTTCACTTTCGTACAAAGAGTCCTTATTTTCTTTGCGGCTCTGGAAAAATGTTTTGCTTTCACTATCACGAGTAATGAAGCAACGCTCTATTGCTTTTTGAATCCACTTTGCGGTGTCTGGCTGCCGGCTGCTGGCTCACAGTATTGGCCGCTTAAACTAATGGTGTGTATAATCGTTGCTATTACCACACTATAAAACACTCATTAGGCGTTGACCTTCATCTTTTTAACAAACGTATTACTAATATGTGCTGTTTAACACTTGAAGCCTGTAACATGTTCGTATTGTTAAAATATATATAATCGTATTTATGTATATATGTAAGTGTTGCTCTGCCACGCATTAGTACACTTTTCCTTGAACCACCTTTAGGCCGAGTAAGTTTTTTTTAGTATCGCAGGATATTACTGCACAGTCTACGATTGGGTGAAACATTGAAGCACAGCCATTGTTGAAATGTATTCTGCGGGTATAGCCGTGAAGGCGTGTGGACTTGAATAAGGCTCCCCTCGGTAGTTGGCTCTGGTTTATTCCAGCCCTATTCGGCTTCTGTCGACAACTGCAGTTGGAGTGCCACTATGCCCGAACAGCGAGTTCAAATGCTTGATTTTATAAGTGGAGTGAGCGGTGGCGTACCATGTCGCAGCATTGCAAGGAAGTGGCCCCACAGTTCCTAGGGGGCACTTGTTTGAGGCTGCCTGTAACTTTCTAGTATGCACTCTAACTTTGTCAAATCTCTGTATTAGCCCACTGATCTACATTGTTATAGCTGTCGGCACGACCATCGCCTCAACCCTGTTACAAAAAAAAAGTTCAGAGGTAGCGTAAAAGGTCATTTATATTGTTTATGACTGATGAAGATTTGAATAGCCCTGTTTTAATCAAGAAGTCTAACGCTGTTCATCAAAAAATAACTGTTTCTCAACGCTGTGATGCGCGCTTCTTTAACAAGCCAGTTACAGAAATGTTCATCTCTTTACAAACACCTCTAAACTTAAATATGTTCGATGCAATTAGAGGCCTCACACTTGTGTAGCGATGCTATAATTTGTCTAGCTTTTCTATCACAAGCAGAACAATTACTGGCTATTACGTTCCGATTATATGACTTCAAAAGTAAACATTGATGGTTGGTGGGCGCGACACTAGCAGATACAAAAAAAACATGGTCAGCGTTGTCCTCACCCCTTCCGCAAACAAGCGAACGAAACCTGCTACAAAAATTGATTACAATGCTTTAGTTACTTCTTTTTTTTTTCAGAAACTATTTGACGGAATAGGCCGTCCGTCACGAAGCGGCGTGCAAGAAGAGCACAAGTTCAGTGCAAAGCAGTCGTATATATTACCACATCGCGGGCGTGCGTATCAGCTCTCCAATCAAGCAAGCTAGGTGTTATTTGTCGGCGCTCCGTTTCAAGTGGAATGCTTGTAACACCAACTTTTTCGATGAGTTTGAAATAGGTAGTGTGGATACTTATTTTTACCTGAGCCTACCCCACACATAGCAATACTACTGGCACGCCTAAACTTTAGGAATTTTCTTGCATTACCAAGGCGTAACCTAACAAAACAGGCAACATAAAAATTGTGATATCTAAAGGCTGCGTATTTCTGTGCACAACTGTTTTTTTTTATAATCTGAGGTCCGAAGCGTACAATAGTTGCTGTTAGCTTGGAGTGCCAAGCTACGTTGAAGCCCAGCGAACATGCCTGGAATGTGTTATCTGCTAAAAGCTAAAACTACGATTTTATGCAATGTTCCCCCCGCTTGGACAGAAATTATCGATGCCTCTTGAGCATTTCCTCGCCATTTATATGCATAGCGATTCACTGCTTTATTTAAAAAAATCATGGCTTGCGTTTTTGGCGATAAAAGACGGTAATCGTCTCAAACGTCTGTGGTCCTAGAAGATAAAGCTTGTAAGGCTGGATATCCGCTTCAGAGCTCATTCCATGAAATGTAAATGCAGGGACAATCGATACCGCAGCTTACTGTTTCGTTTCGCCCCACGCCTTCCTTTATTGCGTAGAAACGCCATCACATTGCCGCCTGGCGTTCCCGTGAAAAACAGAAGCCGCTAAAATGCAAAACTAACGCGCAGAGAAAGCGACGGCATTTAAAGAATAGAGGCTACCGACGCCACTCGCAAATAATCGGGTTGACGCGCCCCCTAGCTTCACTAGCTTGAGCTAACGCAAAGTTTGTGAAGAATATAAACGATAGAAAGTTCAGAAAATCTACGCGCAGTACTGGATGTAAGAGTAAAGTAGACAAGACATTAATACAAAACTAGCCTATTTAGTGCAAGAAACTATAGCAATGTTGACAGGTGAAGAAAAATGTAGTTTATCGGCACTGTATTTAAAAAAGACCATAAAAAAGAAAACATTATTCTTGATCACCTACATGTACATGTACATTCCTAAACTCTATATACCAAGCTCTAAATGAACTCATTTGAATGTATATTTAAAATATTTTTGTTGAAACGGCATCCCCAGTGAAATTAGAAATACCACGCAGATAAAATGCAGGGTGTCGCTAAATTATGCCTGGAATCAATTGTAGAATTCCCCCAAGGAAACTCCAATAACCAAATAAAAACCTTTTTCCTGAGTTTCTACATTAATAATGGTACATCGAAGCTCATCTCAGCAAAAGTGCTTGTGTCGGGAGGGGTTTTTTTTTTCAGTGTTTTACACAATAATTTGCAACAGCGTTATGATGGCGGTGGAAATTGATGACGGCCTGGTGACGGCGCAACGAATCAGACGTTCCTAAATCGCGCAACTGGTTCATGGTTGAGTACAAATCGGTTACATCGGCCAACGGCTTCTCATTAAATAACTTGAAGATGGCAAACGTAAAAATCACGAGTGAAGGCAGTTGAAGTATTTTTAACATCTATCATTGTAAAAAAGAGGATGACACACTTTAAACTGATGCATTTGGAAGCAAGCAGAATATTTATGAAGCCCTTGTACCCCATAATTCAAGGCAGTTATTGGAGTGTTCTGTATTATACATAAAAGCCACGTTAAAGCTTTTCGCGATTCATAAGATGTGAGAAACATGATAATGGCATTATTTAGACAACTCCAATATTGATATCGAGTACGACGACTCCAATATCGAATGCAACAATAATACCAAAAAACATTTCCTTAATAATATTATTATGAATCCAATAAATACAGCTTGCAGTATAGCTGCAAAGTTCAAAGAAGCAACAAGTATAGATGTGACGGCACAATGCTAACCCTAAAATTTCAAAAAAAAAAAACATTCGCTCAATTCATACTGAAAGCGAGCGTTACGATGACGGACGATGCTGAGAACCCCAAAATAGCCATTTCGGCGACTTAGGGTGACTATATCAGGCTTTCGCCTACAATTTATCTGCACAAGGAATCGCACAGACACAAAAAGTCGGTTCATGAGCCGAATGGATTTCAGAGCTAGAGGTGAATGCTTTCATGTCACGCGCGAACCCATGAAGCAGTTACACTCGGGAATTTGCAATATTCTTGCTTCTATGGTTTTGCTAGGAAAAATAAGTAAAAAAAGCTCACATAAATTGCTATGGTAAAGAAAAGCTGCAGCCCACAGATCGTACATCTTCCCAATACACTCAACTTTATCGTCATCATCATCATCATCTGACTATATTTATGTACACTGCAGGACGAAGGCCTCTCACTGCGATCTCCTATTACCCCTGACTTGCGCCTGCAAGTTTTCAGACTTCTATATATAATTTCCTTAATATATAACAGACGCAAAGAAAAAAGATTGGACGTCACTTAAGCATGCGCCATAGATGGCGAAGGCGAAAGCTTGCGCGCTCTTGAAACAAACATTAAATTACTTGACATACTCATTCGAATGCATTCTCACTTCTTATTACTTGTTTTTTCCGACAAAATGTCGCGGGTTCGAGTGCCTTAATTGACGTTACCTAAATTAACATCGCCCTCATTAACAGAAAACGCCCTGGGTTCGACTCCCACCGAAGGTCGAGTGTGCGACTACCACCTAAGGTCCTGTGTTCGAGGGCGTTTATTAGCTCTATCAACACGACGACGGCGGTCACCCGCGCACCCTCAAAATTGTTGCGTAAGAGTTGCTTGCTTGACCCACACACCATCAAAATTGTTGCATGTGCGTTTGCATATAGGAAAGACATGAAGCCACTACATCGAGTTGGCATCGCATACGATTTCGCGTCGACGACACTATTTTCACTAAAGGACGTTGAAAGTCAACGGAACGATGACAGATATATGACGCTTTCGCCCTAATAAATCTAAGTGTTTCACTTGCCATGTCCTTGATAGGTGCCGTTCCTCACGCCTGTACAGGCCACTGATCAAGAGTGAATTCTTTGAAACAGGATGCTAGGGGAGCCTATGTTTTCCTTCTTGGAATTAAAAAAAAAACGAACAAGTCGCACTCTTTCACCTTTATTCCCGTATTCCTCCGCTGGCATTATCTGGCGAACGTTAAATTAAGATCAGTAGCCCCTACCCTGTCGAGGAAATGGGGGTAAGCGAAGCTTGTCGCGTGTTTTTTCTTCGGTGTTCCTGCGAATGAATTGCACTGACGAGTACCACGTTATGCTCGAACCACGACCGGTCACACGCACTGCAGCTGGCTCCGAAGTTCCGGTTGAGAAAATCGCGTTGAAACCTGGCCATCCCACCGGGAAAGTTGGCGCTAGCGTTGCGGAGGCGTGCACCGCCGTTGTCGGGCTCCTGGAGGGCTAGACGACGCTGACGTTTGGCCTCAACACCGCGCTCGCGCAAATCGGGGTCCATGACTCTTCGCTGACGTTTCGCCTGGGCTTCGGAAGCCCTCACGATATAATCGGCACGTTGACGACGAGCCCTTTCCCGAGCACGTTCATTCTATGTGGATTTTCATAAAATTGCTTCGAAATAAAATCTGTCCGTTATGTAAGACAAGGAACGGCTCATACCTCCTTAAGCAATATGTCTAGTACCCGCGTAAACGCGGCCTCCCCATTACGACGAAATAAGAGAAGTGAAATTCTACGCTGGAATGATTAGCGGCAACGCAGCCAGCTGGGGAAGCAGACAACGACGGCGAACGCGGGTACAGTGCAAGGCGGTTTTAAAAAATATTTTTAAACCTCCTTGGTTGCACGAGCGCGTGCCGAGCACGAGCATGAGCACAAACCGAGGGGCGCCAACCAGCCAGCTGCAGGAGAAGACGACGACGTTCGAGCCTGTGCTGATTATGATAATTTGTGTGTACACGGACGCCACCGAAATCTGTGAGTTATAACAAGCTTCGCTTGAAAAACATTAAAACGGTGTTGCATGTAGGCTCTCTAGAAAAACATATGATTGAGGAGCCACCTGGTGCTATGGTAAAAAAAAACTTGGTGCTCGAATGACCCATTGAGCGAAATGCAGCTCCACTAACGTGAAACCTGGGGAAGTGCGAAGCATGCAGTGATGCACCGCTAATGGGCTCATACTGCCTTAAGCAATGGTTCATAACCCCGTAAACGGAGCCTTCCCATTACGACAAGAGAAGTGAAACTATACGTGGAATGATGAGCGGCAACGCAGCCATCTGTGGAAGACGATGACGACGACGAACGTGGGAGCAGTGGCACGAGCGCGTGCCGAGCGCGAGCACGAGCCGCTTGCTTACCGTGACTACGACGAGGACGACGATTACGACAGGAGACGCCGACAGCCCGAGTGCATAAGGTGCTTCGAGAGCGAGCATGAGCCGCTTGCTTACCGTGACTAGGACGACGATTACGATAGGAGACGCCGACAGCCCGGGCGCATAATGTGCTTCGCACCTAAAAATTGGAGGATGCTTAAGCTTCGTCTTTAAGAGTGGAACGCGATAGCATTCAAAGATCCCAGACTGCCTCTCATGCTTCTCGGCAACAGCAGCTTTTTTTAAAGGTGAAAGCCTTAGATCTCTATGTTTCAAGGCCGCGTTGTGAGGTACAGAAAGATAGAGCGCGCCGGGAAAGGGAAGCAGCAGCTCCGGAGGAGGCTTCTGAGAAAGGGTGACAGAGCGCAGTCGCAAAGTTATGGTAAATGGCAATGGTGGCGCAGCAGTATCGTACAGGGAAAGGGCAACAGCTACGCCCAAGGGCGTTCAAGGAAATGGCAACAGCGGCGCGGAGGGGGAGGAAGGGAAAGATCTGCTAGTGGTGCGGGAGGGGGTTGAGGGATATGGCAACGGCGGTGGTGGAGAGGAGAAAGGAAAGTCACCAGCTGCGCAGTACGGGCGTTGAGGGCAAGCGTGGTAGCGCCGCCGGAGAGGAGGAGGGAAATATCAGCGGCGGCGCATGTAGAACGTTCTGGAAACGGCAGCATGAACGCTCACAGCGTGCGACTACGCGTCTCGTCTACGTCGCCACATGGGCTCAGAGTTGCACTACAGATCGCTAATGGGCGAAGACGCACCAGGCTCTAGTCGCGGGCGGGGAAAACTGAGAAATGATGTAGCTGCAGCAGTGGCCCCACAAGAGCAACAAGCGGCCCTAATGTGACGCAGGCGTTCTGGGAATGCGGAATTGGTGGAAATGCTTGGTGAAGAACCAACTAGGCGTTTGCCTTCACATTCTTAGAAAGTTCTAAGCATCGCCCGTACTTTTCCTCACCTTAATTTATTGACATTCCCTTTGAAACGGGGCGGTGACACATAGTCACCTACCCTGCTTGATTTAATCACGTATACTATACATGTTCTTTAGCTAGCATATTTGTAAAGCAGCAGCTCTCATTATTCTTTTTCTTTTTTTCTGCAATCTACCTTGTACTGCTACCTATCATTTTAAGAGATAAGGTCGTATCAATCTCTTCCCTACTTTTTTCCACCAATATTGTAATCGTCTCTTGCTTATCTCTATGGCTAATCGGTTGATGCTTCCTTCCACGTTAAATACAAGCGCTTGTAGAAGTTGTACGTTACCTACGGTTGTCGCTGGGTGAATCCCTTCGCATTCCATTAGGATGTGCTGAGTGGTCTCCGGATGTTTACTGCAGCATACACATGCCTCATCTAGTTCCAAACATTTTCTCCGGTATGCTTTGGTCCCTAGGCAACCAGCTCGAGCCTCAAATAGCAAGGCACTACCCTTTGTGTTATTGTACGAATTTTCGCTTCTAATTTCTTTGTTATGATTCTTGTAAATCTGCATGGTCTTTTTTGTTTCCATTCTTTACATCCAATTCACTGTCTCTATTCTCTCACTTTCTTTCTGGTGACTCCTGGTTGTCTATTTACAGTTTCGATTATCCTGCACTTGGTTGCCAACTTTATTGACCTCTTCCTCCATTCTGTGTCCGCGCTTTTCAGGTACAGATACTTGTGCACTTTTGCCCCCACTCATATTTATCCATGTTCCTGAGTCTGTCTTCAAAACTAGTTTTGATCTGTGCTTCTCTGACTTCAAAAGATGCCCAACCCATGCCAACCTGCACTGCCTCATTTATGGTTTTACCGTGGGCTCCCAAAGCCAACCGGCCTACAGATCTTTGGTAAACTTCCAAACCCGACAAGATATCTAAATTTAAGCATAGAATGGCATTTGGATGGTGTTGTAAGGAATCGAGCGAGCCACGCTGCTTTATGAATGGTAGAAGCGCTGCAAAAGGGGCGAGTTTGAGTTTCCGCGTAACACAATTAGGTTTTCTCGTGTATTAAAATTACACTCCAACACTATCATGTGTGTAGACTGTGTTTTCAGTTGTAAGTTAAGTTTTTCTGACTCATCTTACCTTGAAAAATTCAATTATATCAGTATCGCCTCTCCACCACGCGGAGGGGGTGCGTGGTTGTGGATTTTTCGCCAAACGACGGTCGGCGCCGACACCGGATTTTTTGCGACACGGGGCCCTTAACGCTGTCGCGTAAATAGAGGTAAGCAAGTGTTATGCGTTCGTAAAACGTGAAGGCGAAAGCCTGCCAGCTGTGGAAGAACGCAACGAACGCGCGAGCAGTGGCACGAACGCGTCTTTGTGACCACGTGACGTGTGCTATCTGGCACGCACTAGGTACACTTTTAGTAAGCCACAACCGTGGAGCAGCCGCGGCTTCAGGAAAGGCGTGCTGGTCTCCCACCGCGGAGGCCCGGGTCTGATTCCCACCTAGACCGAAATTTACCAAGTTTTCTTGTCAAAGGCACTGGTTTACTTTGTTTACAGGAACCTCCCTGAGAAATGTGACGCCAATTCGAGCATTTTAGACGTGTTTTTACTGTTTGCGGTGTCAGCCATTTTTCGTGACGACGCATTTTCGCTAAGGTCACTGCAAGGTCACCACCAACATAGCGCCCTAACATTGCTTTAAAAGAAAGAAAGCTTCACGGAGAAATCTGGAAAAGGTATACAATTTGTTGGTGGCCTATGTAAGAAAGTGGGGACGCGCACCCTGATACCGGCGTTGTGTAATCAGAGTATCGCCACCATACTGTGTCGCAATTTGTATAAAAGGGCCTTGTCGGCAGCGACAATTGGAATTCCAGGTTCACTTGCTGTGAAAATTAGAGCCACTTTTGCCATTTTTGGGTTTATGTGTGTCGTCTTGCGTCCATCCTCGTCCGCTAGCGCTAAAAATGCTTTCCTAGTTCTATAGTACCAACATGCTCAAGATACAGCAGTGCGTGTGTCACAGCGCTTACGATACCTAGGCGGCCGCATTTCGACATCAGATGAATACTTTGAATTAGGCGTGTATTGTAGAGTACTAGACAGCCTAATTATTCTATGCACCCTCGTTCACGCTTTCTCGATTAGCCCTAGTGACGCTTTGGGACGTTGAATCATTCTAATATTACAATATAATTAGCCGCTCCTACAGCAAAGGCCCGACTAAAATAGAACTCTGGATTTAGTAACAGATGCCCACGCAAAGCAACATCGGCCTCTCCTACACAATCCTTTAACCACGGGGGCGACGCTTCCAGTGAGGCCCCATACATAAGGTTGAGGTCGCTGCTGAAACGGCTGCGGTAAGTTATATATAGGGCTCCGTGTTTTCGGAGTTCATTTTTCTTGAAATTCGGAGGGTGTTTTTCGGAGTTTATTTCCTGGCAGAAATTCGGAGTTTATCGAAGTTTGTGTCTCGTAAATCCCCAGTTCTCCGAACTTTAGAGTTAAATTTTGCATTATTCTCAATACTCCAAAAACTTCGATGAAGTGATATCTGAACACGAAAACATCAGAACACACGAAGCGTATTTTTGTTGTCTGGAAGGTTTGAACGGACAAACACATATACACACAAGCACAAATGCTTGAATACAAAACACCTACGTTTGTGCGTATTACAACCTTAAAGCTTGTTGTAATAGACGCGATCATACTTTACGAGGTTGCTGCCACTGATGGAAGCAGGCTCCTTTCGATTGACGATTCTCAGCTTTGAATATGCCCTTTCAACGTTTGCGCTAGAAGACTCAGCGCGCAGCAGAAAGCACTGGCCACTGGACCGTGTGAAGTCTCCAAAGCGACAGGGGTTCGACAATGTTAGTGATGAATTATCTCTGATAGTTCACAAAATCACTCATGAGTTGGCTCATGTTGTCACTTTCAAGAAACACTAACTTAAACATCGGCGCATAGGTTTTGAACACGCGGGGTAACTGATGCTTCGCATTTAGATTCAGAATTCTAACACTATACCAAAACGATTCACTGCTTTACTGGAGTGCATCGAAAAGGTTCCTCTCAACTGTCTGTCTCCACTTTTCAGCGACAGCAGCGTATAGTATCTATGAAGGTCTCCGATAGTCGTTGGGCGGTCATACGTCTCTCGCTCCGTGCACGACAAGCCATTTGTTTAATGTACGATGGGTGTGGTCTAGGAGATACTGTTGACGTGAGGTAAACTTCATATCGGCCAAACCGGCCGATGTATCGATTACTGCTTAGAACATGCCATATCGATATAGTACGAAACAGGGTCATATGGCCGTTAAAATCGGAGTTTATCGGATAAATCCGAATTGTCAAAAATTTTACCGGCGAGTGTTTATTGGATTTTTTCGGATTTATCCGAAAACACGGAGCCGTAGTTATATATAATCCAAGGAAGTTGCAAACCTAGGAAAATGAAATTTAAAAATATACAAAAATAGCTTGCATCCAGTGGGTAGCAATTCATGCATCCAGTGGTCGTTAGACTAGAATATGCCCAATAAACAAAGACGTTTTGCGGAAAACCGCAAACGGGAAAGAGTTTCGTGAAACCCCAAGAATTATTTCTAACATACCTGGTAACCTCGGCGGGATGACACTTCTTCCCTACCACCAATTCAAGCGAATGCGCCGCGTTCAGATCTGCTTAGTGTGCACTGAGACCCCAATTTTATGCAAGACCGCACTTCCAAACCAGCGCCTGCCGTTTATTCCATTTTAGCTTTATTCGCAGTTTCATCCCGCAGAATTCCATTGCACTCCTTTCTTTGTCAACAGTGCCTCGGAGTCACATGCTGCCGAATGTTATCAGCAAAGCTTGACTGAGTTTTTTTCTTTTTTTTTTGTTTTGTAAGAACCATGTAATGAAAAAAAGAAAGCAGGGAGAGAAACACAAGAATTTCTATACCTGCATATGACGGGCAGAGCAATCGACTCCGTTTTTTTTTTTTTTTTGCGCATTGTGCAGACATCAGCGTGCCGTGGCTTGAAAAGATACTCGCTCTATTCGTAGGCACACAAAAAAGGAAGAAAGAAAAAAAAGGCGAATTTCTCCGGGATATCTTGAGCTCACATATCTTATTGCTTCCGTTTGCTGGTTCATTCGCAAACGTAAGCAGGGTGTCTGCGGCTGCCAAGTAAGCTTAGAGCTTAGTGAATGCAGCCTTCGTGGTCGGTTGCTTGCTCAGCACGAAAATGCAAAACCGTTTGCAAGGCCAGAATGTATGGGAAGAAGAGACTATATACGTCAACCTGCAACGTACTGCGCAGTATATAGAACAATGTCTTTTTACATGGGGATGCTCGCTCGCGGTATTCCTGAACAAACTGAAGCCCACATGTGCCGAGATAAAGATGCACGCACATACATTTGAAGCAGCCGTTTGCTTAGCGGGCAGTGCAATGACTCAGCATCAATTTTCGCAACGCCATCTCTCATAGTATTTCAGAAATTTGCAAACGTATTAACCGGTCGAGTTTTTTCGGTAACGCAGTCAATTATATAACTGCTACGCTTTGCAATACAATAATGCAGAGGACGGTGCTTTCTGACTTTATGGGTTCCATTGCGCCAAATTTTTGGTTGGTTAGCTTGGAAGACGTTCCGCTAGCGCATGCAGTCACGTGTTATTCATGAGTACGAACTTCATTGCAAAACTAAAAGGTGTGCATATCAGCTGAAAAAAGATCAATTAATAAATAATAAGGAAACTGCACTCGCACCCTGACTGTTGCAATTCAATTCTTACGTGTATTATTTTGAGCAGTCTATTCATTTTGTTACAGTTTAGCTATCATTTATATTTGAAGTATTTTTCACTGTCTAGACCATGTTTGTCTCGTTTGCTTTCCCATTGAGTTTGTTGCTCCTGCTATGCTGTTGTATTTATTCTGAAAAGCAACCTGCTGTGGCATTGTCGACATTGCCATAAAATCTGGATTGTTGCATCTGCTCGTTGACAGATGTGCGCGGGCACTGACGCTCTATAGGCGATGCACACTAACTCTTGTGTTTTTTTTTTTCGTTTACTTCCAGTTCAGTCGAAAGGCAATTACTGAATGATATGCTCAGTACTTATGTTTGATAACTGCGGATCATACTGCGTGCAGTAAGTTTTAGAAAAACTAACATGTTCTTACAAGTATCGCTGTAGCATCATCGCAATGTCACGAACAGTAGATATAATAAATCTAGAAATTTTCCATGCTGTGAGCCACATGGAAATAAGAAAAAGAAACTATGCTTCAAAACATAGAAGCGCAGCAAGAAGTGTATTTCGGATGTAGAATAGCAAATAGTAAAGTGTTACGATTCATGCCTTTAGGACATATGGGCGCCACCATTGATACTGTGTAGGCTATAAACATTGCTTTGTCTGAAATTATGGTGATCGTCGCCGGTTGATGGAAAATAATGGGGCTAATTTATTTGCCAACAATTTTTAAGGCATACATTATTTAGAATTTAAATATATGGGTTCTTGATTCGTGAGAAATGAATCTGCCTGGACAGCTTCTGGGCTTGCGTTCAAAAACTGCAACATGTGCCTTGTTGGAGATAATGAAGAATACAGTTAGATGGTTATCAATTACCGAATTGCTGAATATGGTTTAGATTTGATGTATTACCGTTCTGCTTAACTAACTGATTCAAAGCACTCGAACTGCGCTAACCACCAAAGGCAAGCTTGAATACCTGTGAAGCATAAAATAAAACTTCTAACACGTTTTTCCTGGGCTGTTCAATAGTGATGTGGAGAGCCTTTAAAATAGCAACAGAAAAACGCTCTAGTTTTGAAAATATAATGACGTAAATCTTTGAAGAAGTTCATTATTCCAACACACACAAAAAAAACACGTTGAAGATAAATCACAGGTTATTTACCACCATGTTTTTTTTTAACAGAAGATGTCGCTAGATATTGCTGTACCAACTCCGTTTATAATACTCGGAAACATGAGACGAATTTTCAGAACTACGGCGTACCGTCCTCATAATTCTAGCTCGCTCGCTTGCACACTGTGAAAGTGGTTTTCATACGCTCATGCTGCTACATTAAACAAAGTAGTTCGAAAGAGAATAATTAAAACAATTGTTTTTTTGCATTCTCTTAAGAAACACTTTCCTTGCCGTTAATATTGTGAGCGACCGCAGAAACTAGACAGTGAATAATAAAACGTCGTCGCAAACAACGCGATGCGCTTTCAGCACCACCACTTTCTTTATCCACCTGGCAAAGTTCGTTCGCGGCTTTGATATTCAAAGCACAGCGCCGGTGTTTTCTGTATTCTTATTCGCTGGCGTCACCTCGTGTTCGTGATACAGCAGGCCTTTATGAGGGAAATCCTTTGTTTTTCATATGCAGCGACGTGAGTTCCAATGTTTGAGGAAGCCTGCATAACCGGACAACAGCTTCGGAAAGAGTTCGAAGTTGTTTTGCTCAAGTTGGGAGTTGCGCAAACTTTCGAACTTCGGCGTGTGGTTTACATCTTGTTTAGCATAAGCAGGGGGTCATGGTGATGTGTGCTTTGTTTTGAAGGACGCGCGTAAGACCGCAAATCGATACTTGAAAAGCAACATGTTTCTTCTCGTCTCAGTGATACTAACTATGCTGGAACTTTCCGTATGCCATTCCAGTAAGTCCACATATTTTACGTGCGGTTTATATATCATTCTTAAGGAATCTCTATATAAATTCCATATAATTTACCAGTTAATTCTTTAAGAATCGTACTAAAGACATGAAATTATTTGACAGCATGCAGTCGCAACGTTTCAGGAGGGAAAGACAAATGTGAGCAAGTGTTATTAGGATATTAATTTTAGGTTCTTGAGAAATATTCATATAAACAGAAGGGTGCCCGTCTTCGTGACAGAGATATTATTAAACCATAAAAGATTCAATATCTAATGACAGGTGGTGACGCGGCGCCGAAGTTCTTTCACTACGTCGCATGGCGTTATGACTTTAACAGTGCCTAAAAGAAAACAACTGCATTGTTTTTAAAAGAAACAAAAGGCTCAGCTTAGCAAGTGGCGACAACCTTCTTAGCTTAAGAATGGCCAAAGGTTTAGCTAACCTTTGCCACGTGTGACGTCGGATTGACGTACCGGTGGTGGAGTATGCTCGCGAAATTAAAAACAATGTTGATATATTTTCCTTTCATTTTTTCCCCTAGAATGTATTTAACCTCGCTGGTAAATAATGGAGGAGGGAAATGGACCTAAACATTCTATACCTGATTAATAGTTGTTTTGTAATGTCAGTTTAATTTATTTTTACCTGGTGCTAATATACATAAAAATGTTGGAAGCGTTTAGGAAGATAGTTTTTTTGTGCGAGCCGACTTGAAACAAATGGTATCTCCGCGTTTGTTTAAGGTGCAAGCTCACAGTCCGTAAATAGAAGAGGTGGCGTTCCTGAGAGCGCCATATGAGTGCGCCATGTAAATTGCGCGCCACGCTCAGCTAAGTACCAGACATGTGCTACTTCTAAAAAAAAAAAAACATTTACTAAGCGAAAATGAATATTTATAATGACAAAGATAAGAAGCGTCACAATGACATTGAACATCCTGCCGGGATATAACTATACAAAGGCACCAATCATGCTTCAACACTGGCGTGTTCAATCGAACTTTGATAGCCCTTTGTCAGTCCAGACGCAGCAAGATTTCACCCTGCATTTTATGTGTACTTGTTTGGCGAAGTGACTCCCAGGCACTGGCAAGCTATGATGGTGCAATCAAAGTAACATCAATCGCGCAAATGAGTATAATGTGAAAAACCTGAGTAATAATCAGGCCGGTGGGGCATCGGGTTGGCATGCTGAAAGTTACCCTGTACGACATCAGGTACATCGCGAGAGCCGATGTGTCCAGCCGCAATGCTTCCTACGTGAATGTTGCCGAAGATATGAGATGTCCCTGAAATAAAAAACGAGAACAAATTATAGTGAAGTATGTCAGCATTTCCTGCACGCAGCTGCTCCCGAGAAGTAAACTGTTTCTGCTTATAAATGCAAGAACGCTGCGCCTGACTTGACCTTTGGAGAACCACGCATGAATATCGCCTTCTTGCATGAAAATTATCAATAAATCATGCACGCGATCTGTTCACCCGCAAATAATTTATCAGCAGGCGCGAACTATTCTGCGCAAATGGAGCCTCTATTTCCATAGACTCGGCCACATGCATATTGCAGCACGTTTCATGGTAGAAATTTCACACCAGCACAAAAACCGAAAACAATGAGCAGGCCATTCTTTTATCTCAAGATAATCTGTCGTGATTATCTTGAGATAAAATAAAAGATACCACTGGAAGTTTTGTTCCTAATATCAAAACAGAAATCTAGTTGCTGTATCATAAATGACCGGACGAAAACCGATAAAGATAAGGAATTTCTTTGACCGTATGATGTGCGAAAAAAAATTGAACTGTGAACAAGGATCTCAGTCAGACCATCCGTTGTAAGTAAAACAAATTACTGTGCGGAGAAGCAGTCGCAATAAATGACGAAATAAAATTTCCGTGACACCAAAAATGCAGTATACAGAAAATGCAGAAGTATTCGTCCTCTCCAATTTTAATAAACAATCCTAGAGCATTCCACACGTTTAAATAAAAACTTTTCCAATGCTCTTTTCAGAAATGCAAAATCGCTAAGAAACCTACCTTTCCGAATATATTCATGCGTAATGATCTCCTATAAATGGCACGGAACCAATGCATGTGTAAATATTCTCACTCAGACTGCGGGCCTAGTTATAAAATATACAAGATGTGCCAGCGTCACCTATTCCTCGCGTTAGGTACCTCCTCGTCAAGGGAACACACTTTGGTCAGAGGTTTGTCCCTATAATCGTTCACCTATGACTGTTTAATGAGTAACAAGCCTGTAATGTAGCAAGGACCAGGAATGATGTGCATGTATTTGAACAGCGCTAGCATTTGAGCATAAGTTGTAGTTTGTAGCCGATACAAGGAGCAATTTTAATGATGAAGTACAGCGATATAACTTCGAATTCACACATCTCATGCTCAAGTGCCGTATTCGCTGCTGTTCAACTACTAGCCCGATAGTTAGGATATACAGTCGAACGCCTTTATAACGAATGTGCGTGGGGCCTGCGCGACCATTCGTTATATAGGTCACTTCGTTGTAAAGGTCGATTACCGCACTGCTCACAATAGAACCGGGACTGGAATAATTCCTTTCGTTATACCGCGCATTCCATTGTAGAGCATTTGTTGTAGAAGCGCTCGAATTTAGTAAGTGCGATCATTTTCTGTGCTATTCTTGACCATCTACAGCCAAATTTGTAAGGCAAAAAGAAGAAAAAAAGTGAGCTAAAGAATGAAGTTCACATAAAAATTTTGAGGGTCTTAGTTTATCTATACTCCGAATCGCTAAATAGCGATGTCATTAGACATATCTCGCCGCTGTGACACAGGTGCAAATTGTGAACGCTATCAGGTACAGAATCGTTTCCCCACCTGTTTTACATTTGTCCTGCGTTTAGGAACGAAAATTACAGTAGCTGGTTCATTAGATTGCACATGTCAATGCCGCTGTTTTGGGAACTCGGTTTCACGAAAGCGGCACACTACAGCCGTGATTACCAGGGTAGCTCTTGCCTTTTAACCAGACGCTAGGCTAGACATATAGGCCATACAGGTGCTCTAACTTTGTGGGCTTGTACAATTACAGTTTCCTTCATCAGTCCCCACTTGTTTTACTCCCGCCACCTTCTGCAGTTCAGAGTACCAGGCCGGAGTAAGGCGGGTCTTTGCCTTTCTTTAAGTACACTGTTCCATCAACTCGCCACTGAACCATTCCTCTTCAAATGAGACGAGTTCTTGCCAACAAAATAGGGAGAGTAAGTTTGGTCCTACGACATGCTATAAACTCAACCCTGACGAAACGGCCATCCCGCATTGAGATAACAAACTGAAGTTCTACGCGTTTTCATGAGTAATTCACTTATCCTGAAACGCACCTGGAGTCCCCAATCGAAAGAACTTCCAAAGCACGTGGGAGCGCACAGCTCGACAGCTTTCCAATTATACGAACGGACCACATCATTTTCTCCAAGTAAATCTTCACTGCCTCTAAGAAGTAACGAGTGTTCGATATAAGAGCGAAATTGAAGCACTCTGCAAAGGACAGCGCTCCTAATTGGAACTGGCTATGGTTCGCGAATTTCCTCCATCGTCGTCCTGTAGGGACTCCTGTTCAAAACGCTAAGCATACTTTACCGAGAGTGGTGGCAAATTGTCTCGCATTCCTTCGACCACTACGTAAAAGAGAATTCGCTGAAACTCGACAGATTTTATTATGAGTGGAACTCATAAAACAGAGATATTTTCCTCGAGCACATTTTTATAAGCTTGATATTATTACTAAACTGATAATGACAGAACACTAGGAGTAACCATGTAGGCCTAAGCGTGTAGGTCTAAGTGGGTAGCAGTAAGCCTGCAACTATCGAATACACGCTCCAAAGCGCATCCTCATCGGGCGTTTGCTTATTTACAAAGGAAATGCCTCACGGCTTAATTAGTAAAAAAAAATATTTAAAAGCTAATTGCTGGAAGGGGCAAAGTTCCTCTATGCCATCATTGCGCATTAGTTATAAAAAATTGTTGGTTCACTAGACGGAGAAGCGGCGTTTTGGCCACGACGCATTTGGGCAGGCGCAGGAATATTATTGTAGGAAACACATGAAGGGCATAGCAATGCGATAATTGTCTTTTCTCCACATAAACTTCTGCAGTATACTATCGTTGACGTGTGCGGATCTGCAATAAAGAGGGCACCGAGGATAATTTTTTATGATAATTTTCAACCAGTCGCGGGGCCAATTCCCACAGCTTTTAGTTCTTAAAAAAGCATTTGCCATTGGCTGACTGGCTTCGCTAATACTGTGCAGCAGCTCGATTGTCTGATATGTTCTCCTAAGACTGGTTCTCGTTTTGATAATGTTTTTGTGAATACGGGTTTTATTTTGCAAGTGCTGCTCATTTCTACAATTTTCTTACGAAACTGCAAATTCTACCAATAAATAGGGGAACACCAGCGTCCACCTGGTATTTGCAAGTGCTCCAACCATAACGCGACACAATCAGCACACAAATAACGATGGGCTGTGAAGTAGGTTGTTCAAAGCCTACCACTGCTTTTTATGTGGTAACGTTTTCGCTGGCTATTGAAGCAATCTCAACTCATTCTTGAGCACATAATATCGTCTCTACAAAAGCTTTGAATAACCGGTACTGAGGCTACACACAGCCATGGAGAGTTCGAACTCACATCTTGGCCTCGCATTATCTCGCACAGTAGTGTATCTTCTCCTCCAAATATGATGATATACTTTATGTAAAGAACGTGGCACTGTCGAAAGTCGTCACGTGTTCCATTTCAGCGCCACCATCCTAGAGGCAAGGACATGCTAACTCTGTATCGCTTCGCGATTCGCAGGTTAGAGAAGCAAGCCCGTGACTTATGCAGATACCTGGAACCAAGGTTTAAGGCAGGGTTTTGCAACCGATGTATAACAACATGCCTATAATTGGGTACCGCCACTACGTGATCTCTGACGCGAGGGTCACTGTAACGTCATTGTTACAGTATATGCATGTCTGACATTGCGTCAAACCATAATTTGTTCAAAAACTGAGGGAAATGTGTCGCTTTAGGTTTCATGTGGGTCATAGCAGCAGCTTATCTCGATGTTTGCCCAATGGACTCAAGAACCGCCTTTCCGTTATTGTCAAAGCTACGCCACAATGCTTTGTGTCTCGAGTGTTATTGGAAAACTTCCACCCGAAAATCTGAAAAAGAAGTAATTGCCGTTCAGAAAGCTGCGCTTCTCACCAGGTTGTTGCGCTCGCAATGATTTTAAAATTATTCAGTTTCAGTAGTTATGTTGGATTTACGGTTGGAACATTACGCGCTTCTTAGGAATGATGACAAAGGCTGTCTGTGGAGCAAAACGAGCGGTTCGTTTATTTAAAAAGTTCTGATCAGTGCACGTGATGAATACTTGCGCGAGCAGCCGTATGACCGCGATGGAAGTGAGGTGGTAGGCAGCATTCCTGCCCAAATGCAGTCATGGAGCAAACGTACGCACTTAAGGTATGCTATCCTAACCTTTTCAGTGACACTATGCACATTAGTGTAAGCAACTTGTCACTTCTGCTCACTTGTTGCTAAAAAACATGTGCAAAAATTAAAAGCAGATTCAATTGCCTCTGTACTCAATGCAGCTGCAGTTAAATTCTACGTGTGCTAAGTAAAGCTGCAAGCGATAACGCTATTGTAGGCTCTGTGGAATTTCAAGGGCGGTTCCACGTGCCGTGTTCTTTAAGCAATTTTTAAAGAATGGTCTTCTTTTTTTTTTCGTTGTAGTGCTTGCAGCGAATAATGAAAATGTGCATGGGCTTTCAGCCGCTGATTGAAATATTTTTAGTAATGAACTGAACACAACGGATTGTACAATAAATTTTTCTATTATATATAAATTTCTATTTAATATATAGAATTGATTAGAAAGGGCGCAGAGCATCAAGGTACTGACGTTTTTCAATGCAGTCTCCAGCACCTTGCAATAACACTATGTAACTTGATTGTACATATTGACTGTACATAATAATTCGTGGTGGAAGGAAGTAATAATCGGTTGCGTACATTCTTTCATTTTTTTCTCTCTCTCTGTTGGCAAAGTAAATACGATAATTCAGAACAGACCTTGGTTAGATGGGTTTAAATAAGATTCAAGCGTTGTGATTATCTTCCTTTTCTCAAACTAGCAATGTTTGTTGCATTTTGAGCGGCAAGCTAACTCCTCAACGAATCTTTACTTCCTTTCCTGATTCCATGCTCTCTACGTAGGGAAGCAAACCGGACGGGCGTCTCATTGACCTCTCTGCCATTTCTTTCTCTGTCCTCCTCCTCTTCTGATGCAGATGGTGTATAAGACGGAAACAACACTTCATGTGTTAGTTCTGAAGAGAACGAGGGCTTTGTTCGTTACGATGTCTGTGACTTTCAAAATGTGCTGTTCTTTTACGTCAGAATGAGGCGATGGCGCGTTAAAGGGTTTTGCGATTCTCCCGAGTCCTTTAAGGTCAGCTGCGTAAAGCTTCTTTTCGGTAACCCGAAGAAAACTTGCTTGTAATCTCGTAAATGGCTCCTATTCAACTTCTTATGCATGGTAAAGGGTATACGGGGCGGGTGCTGCCGCGCGCGTCGGTTAAGACCAGCGAAACGAGTTTACTGAAATGAAGGTTGGTAGGGACGGTAATTGGAATACGGGTGCTGATGAGTTCCGAAAAATGCTCGAGGGCTTACCTTTCCCAAATCTCTTCTGCTTCCCGCACTATCTGGTAGCGGCCTATAACTCTCAGCAAAATGCAGAAGGACGTCTGAGATTTTCGCGGAAGTAGCTGCAACGACTTCGGTAATCTTCTGCGTATTTCAAGTGCAGTTGAGAACTGCTGTGGGAAAAGAGTGATCGCAAAGTGCTGAGAAAGTGAGGTCTTCCCAACGATCATTCTGAAAAAAAAAAAGGAAATGGGAGCAGAGGTAAGTGGCTGGGAAGTGCATGGATCCTATGCCTCGTATAAAATATGAGTCTTCCTAGGCGAAAAACGCCTGCTGAAGGTTCCCTCTCATTAGGTCGTTATAGCTTGATGACATTAGGAGAAGTGTAAGTATCGGCAAAATAAGATAGGGAGAGGAAAGCAAACAACACAAACAATTGAAAACAAAATGCACTCAAGACATTTTGACATCGGCTTCGTTTGCTCGTTATGACTTGCCTGAAACCATCATTTAATGTATAGCTGGGAATCCAGTGCACCAACTTTTTTTATTGTTGCATTTAAAAGAAAAATACTTGAAGTTTAAGAAGCCGAGTTTTTATTGGGACGGTCATGATTTTTTTTTATTGTTGACAAGCGCAAAGCTACAAGAGCGCAAGCATCAAGCTTAGAAAGTTGTGATTTAGTAAGATTAATGTCATCTCAACTTCGTGAAATGCATCTATTCAGATATATAAAGCTGACAAATTTGATGTAATATACAATTCTCTGAACATTACAATTTATTTGGGAGTGGGACTTTTCGGGAGCCTTTTAAACATTGTCTCAATTTCACGCGAGCATAAACCAATACGTCACATTTGTTCGCTTGAGATGCCTTGTTAGATGCAATTAACAGAACTGTCATATCTGTTTGTGGTGCAGAGTTACGGATTCATAAAAAGTGTGCTTCACTTGAAAAACTATTTTCTGTAATTTTACTACATAGCATTCTAAGCGGTAAATTAAAAAAAAATTACACCATCTTCCCGTAGGGGAATCCTGAGTAATATGCGAAGCAGCCATGGGGTCGACTCAAGTTCCCATTAGTTTTCAGATCGGCCTGTCGCCGCTGCCGTTTCGTGGCAGCGGCTCGAGCCCTCTTCTCCGCGGCGCTGTCCACGGCGCTGACACTGGCGTTGACGCTGGCGCTGTCCGTGGCACTCATCGCGGCGTTGCGGGAGGAGAATGAGAGACGAAGTGAATGATGATGAGTGGGCGAAGCACCGGGGGATCATTCGGGCAAAACGCCGGGAGCGTTCTCCGGAAGCGGAACCGGAAGTGGAACCTGGAACCGGAAGCAGAAGCCGGCTTCCGGTTCCGGAAGCCGGAGCTTGGCGCACATATATTATACATATACATACAAGGAGAGGAGGGGGAGGAGGATGCGCATGCGCAGTGCGGGTGTGGACGCCGCACGGCGGATGGGGGGAGGGACATAGCCCCGACCATAAGCTGCTTCGCATCTAAATGTCCAACTGCTGCTCCCTAGGACCTGTGGAACTCAGCTATACCTCTGAAATCCAACAAATTTCATATACAGTAATACTTCGTTAACTGGAACTCTTATACCTTGAAAAATCGGCTAAGTCGAAATTTCACGCTGCACGGAACCATTTCCCGTACGTGAGAGGTATTAATTGCCCTTTATCTGGAAGTCATTTTGGGCCAAATTGCGGATATCTCTAAATCTTGACCGGGAGTGCAACAAAAAAAAGATCACAGCATATCCACGAAGTGAATGATGATGAGTGGGCGAAGCACCGGGGGATCATTCGGGTAAACCACAGGTACGGACGAGAGATAAAGAGAGCGCGCGTCGGGAACGAGAGAGAAAATTACACCATCTTCCCGTAGGGGAATCCTGAGTAGTATGCGAAGCAGCCATGGGGTCGACTCAAGGTAGTTTTATCAGCTGTATAAACTTGGACATGCAGCAGCACCAGCAACGCGCAGAACTGTTGTCGACGCCGTCGGCGTTTTGCCCGCGTTCGCACTGAACGCGCGCAAAGTGGAACCCGAAGTGGAACCAGAAGTGGAACCGGAACCGGAAGTGGAACCGGCACCGGAAGCGGAACCGGAACGCCATCGAGTGAACACTTCATAAAACTACAGGCGGCTACATACTACTACTACTACTACAGAGGAGGGAACGACCAACACCCTAAGGAGCTTCGCCCCTAAAAGTCCACCACCGCATCGTTTAACAAGCTTCGCACGAAGCTTTCGCGCCTACCATAAAGCGGACGCTTTCCCCGAACGTGAAGTCAGAACTTAGCGGCATAACAACTTTGTCAAGCAACCATGTGGCCAGTCATGTGATGGGAGAGACGTGCGCAAATGCATGCGCAATGGCAGGCCCTGCAAAATAGCACGCTTGCCACCGTGTAAAGCTACTTCTTTATTCTGTGACGCAGTTTGTTTTGTTCTCTTTTGCAACGCACATGATTTACCGTCAGGTGTGTGATTTCCGTTTTAATTTTTTTCTACGCAACGCACGCGGCATAGCATACGCCACGTGCGTTGCGTACGCGTACACAACGCACTGCAATGATAGGTCAATTTACGAAGTCACTGGGATGGCTGCAAACGGAGGGGACGCTAAAGACGATGGCGACGACGAAGAAGGGCGTCGAGAGGTGCGGCATCAGCCGAAACAAGAAACGTGCTTCGCTTGCTGCGAAATACAGCTGAGTGCAGTGACGGGAATGATCTGCTCATTCGATGTGTGAATTAGCTTGAGGATGCCTTTCTAGGTCGAAGTGCTACTGCGAAGCCTTACGTGGTTACTTCTGCACTTAATAAAATCGCAGTGCCGCAAAACGGAGCTGGTTGGTATCTCTGGTATGTTTTTTATTTTAAATGTGTATGCGTTTATATGCTTAGACAAAGAAAGGAACTGTCCGTCCGTCTGTCCCGCCTTCGAGTAAGACGATCGCTTTCAAGATAGAGCCCGCAGCGGCGAGCCACTTCACCTTCGTGCCACCTGGGGCATCAACGCAAGCGAAGCGGCAAAAACACAGTGCGCAAAGTTACCAGCAGTCGGCACTCTATGTCCACTTGGCAGACCGCTTTCAAGATACGGTCTGCGTTGCCAAGCCAGAGTACGCTTTATCGCTCCGTGCCGCCGCCTGAGTCTTTGATCACAATTTATAATGGTTCGGCACAGATGGACAAGCAGCTCAAGAGTGATAACGGCTTATGATGATCGGAAGGTCATGAGCGCACAATCCACCACCTGCAGTACCTTGCTTGCTTTATCAATGCACCTTGCGCCTTCGACCGCGCCAGTTTGTGTCGCCGCGACGCTGTCGATTGTACAGGCCTAGATCAAGTGTCATAACACTGATGACACCGGGCTGCGTGGAGATAAGTGGCACAATGCTTACGCATATTTAGACAACTCCCGGAGAAGTTTCTGCCTGAATTTTTTTTCTTTCAAAGCATCACGAAGAACCAGTTTAGAAGCTCTTGTTGAAAAGCTGGTCAGTAGTGGTGAATCTTTTACGAAAAACTCGACTTTTTACTGCAATTTCCGCTACTTTGCTTACCACGAAAGTATGCTTATCTAGAATTTTTTTGCTAGTTTTTAGTACTTCGAGTTAACGAGATATTACTGTACTTGGATCGAGTGGTTGTCTTATCAGAGCATTTCTGTGAACCCTCCTCCTAACCACACGCTTGTTTCAAATATCGAGCTGTTAGCCTTAAGCACTGTCGTCTGCTACTTTTTTTATGCAAGTGGAAAACTTATCCTAGTTGATCGGTCGATATTAGGACCTATGCATTTGCGCTGCGGAGCACGAGATTGCGGGATCGATTCCCGAGCCGCGGCGGCCGCATTTCGGATGGAGGCGAATGCAAAAAACGCCCGTGTGCTTGCGTTGTGTAGTGCACCTTAAAGAACCCCAGGTGGTCAAAATTAATCCGGAGCCCTCCACTACGGCGTGCCTCATAATCAGAACTGGTTTTGTCACGTAAAACCTCAGAATCAATCAATCTACCCTGGTAAAATTAGGTCATACTTGTGGTTGGCTTTGCGGCAATTCCATTCGTGCCTTGAATCGGAAATCCCAATAGTCTATGTAATTCACTATCTTAATCGTCATAACATTCCCTAAGTGTGCGAAGCTGTAAAAAGAAAAGTCATTATCTCTCGCTGGTCTTTGCAGTCTCTTGTATCTTTTCGTTTTTATCCTCACGCTTATTTTCTGTATCGATACATCTTGGATAGTTGCAGGTTATTCAATTACAGTGTTAGTTTACTACGTTGGCACTATAAGGGAAGTCTATTACTAGTCTCTGCAAAGTTCTCAGGCATATTCTTACTCGCACATTCATTCAATGTAGTTGATTCAATTCAGCGTAGAATATTTCGCATCCTTTTTTATTATTTGCATTTTTTCAGTAATGTTTGACCAACGGGACAGTCGGAAGTGCTCAGAAAAGGACAGACTAATAAGGGGTATCCTGATTATTTTTATTTTCCAGCGAAATGTTTAATTAGGTGGGAAAATGTCTCTGTAGAAAGCGATCAAGCTTCGTTCTACAAAACTTAGGATATATTTTCTGAAAGAAAATATTTCACTAAGGTGGAAACAAGCATTTTGACGACTTGCATATTTTACAAATCCGAAGCCCTATCACTCTAATACGAACGCATGATAGCCTGGCAAAAATTATTCGGTAAATCTACACCGTTAGTACTATTGGTCCACGCCAATTTAAATTTGTCACCCAAACTATGACTTTAAAAAATTTGTTAAACTTTGGTTTTGAACCAACTGCCTCTGACTGACCCCGAAATCAGGGGTTTATTTGGGCCATCTTACCTAAGGTGATGAAGCTGAAAGATATTTCTAAAAAAACTCTTCAATATGTTTCTGGCAAACTAAAAAAAATAAGTATGCAACTCCAGCACATACTTATTTTCCCCAAAATTGACAAAGTTGTTACAATAGCCAGAATTGGAACATTCTAGAGACGCTTTCAGGAAATAATCATCGCCGATTTTTGCGAAAACTTTATAGTGTACCCATCCAACTCTGGTTAATCTATTAATGCAAAAATAGGTTGAATTAATTTTTTTGAGGGGAGAAAATTGGCCCTATTTAAGAGCCATGTATGGTCATTGCAACGATGGGTCTCGTTCTAATAAGAAAATAAAATCACACTCGTATTTAATTAAGAGCTCATTCTTTTTGTTGTATTAGAGAAGAGTGACCCAGATAACGTCTTTCTTGCGACATTTTAGTCATAAAATGAGATGCGCATGTGTTAACAGGGCCGCTCCATCCGTATTCCTATACTACGGTACGTTGAAATAGCAAGCACGCGGGAACGCGTACAGCAAAATTTTCAAGACTAGACGGGAGAACATATTTCTGGCATTGATCTATAATTACATCTGCTATCTCAAATGCTCCCCGTGTACATTAATGATGCACCAGCCTAGTGGGGAAGCACAATGACGTCACTGCTGTGGATGAGCAGCTGGGTATGTTCAGATGAGCAAAGTTGAAGTTGAAGTTTATTTCTTTCTTTGCTACAGAAAGAGGAACAAGAGCTAAAGGCCATGTGGCTTGACAGAGGCTCTTGCTCCTAAGCACGTTCGGCAAATATATTAAAGCAAAATACAACACAAAAAGAGTGAGTACAATGTAAAAAATACAAATAAACAAGATATATTTATACAATTATTACATGAATATACATTCTATGCTTGAAAAAATTACTGGTATGTTCTTTCACTTTTACAGTGCAGATAGAAACATACATTCACAGAGCATAACAAAATGTTAGTGCAATAGGATTTTATTTATAATGAATTTGAGAATGCAAGAGATAGGTTTTTATACATTCTTTAAAATGAGGTGCATAGAAATCAATTTTTTTCAACGATGATTAGTAGCTTAGGTATTTGATAGTTTAGATCCTGCCGTCCATAGTTAGTGCGCGTGAATGGTGTTGTTCTGATTTGATTGCGTAATGGGTATCGATGAGGAGAAATGGGTGGGCTGACAACATGTAGTCTGTGTCTTTTTATATGTAAGAGTAATCTATAATAGAACACTTGATTTGCTCGGATCAATGAGTGTTTGTTAAAAAGATTGTGTGTGGGTAAGTCTCGCAGCCTGCCATGGTAGTTTTCAAAAATACGGACTACTCGTTTTTGCAGGTTTATTAACTTCTCATAGTTTTTTGCGGTCGTTGTTCCCCATATCAAGGCACAATAAGTTAGCTTCGAGTAAAAAAGGGCATAATACATTGCTTTCTTTAGCCATAATGGTATTAGATCACCAATTTTATGCATACAGCCTACTACTTTACTAAGGTCATTACTCAGCTTGTTGACATGAATAACCCAAGCGAGGTTCTCCTGAAACCATACCCCCAAAATTTTTGCGTTGTTACTTGTTCAATCCTCTTTGCTTGAAATAGAACATTAATATTAGCAGGGCAATGGCTTATTTATTGGTTTAAATATGATATATTTAGTTTTGTGGACATTCAATTGAAGTTTGTTTATGTACAGCCATTTAGATAATCAATTCAAGTAATCGTTCATTTCTATGCATTGCAGGGAAGAATTTGCAAAGAAAAGATTAGTATCATCCGCGCACATTATGATGTTAGGTGAGGAAGAAATGCATGGAAGGTCATTAATATAAAGGTTAAATAATACAGGACCAAGTATGGATCCCCGTGGCACGCCAGTTTGTACTTTGAGAAGCGAGGAAGTCGCCTGATTGAATGAAACACACTGATAACGATCCGTTAAGTAACTCCTCACCAGATCTAATGCCGTACCACGTATACCGTAATCATAAAGTTTGGATAGAAGCATAGCATGATACACACTGTCAAACGCCTTACGCAGGTCCAGAAATAAACCTACCGTGTATAAACGTTTTTCAATATTTTGCAGTATTTGATGGTTTATGTTTAAAAGCGCATCCTCACATGATTTATTTTTTGAAATCTATATTGGGCCGTACTGATAATGCCATATTTTCTTAAGAAACCCTCCAGTCGTGAACTTAGAACAGTTTCAAAAAGTTTAGACAGAAGAGGTAGTATCGATGTAGGACGGAAATTGTTTACGCTACGGTTAGCGCCACCTTTATGAATCGGGAAAACTCTGGCTATTTTAAGTTTGCTAGGGAAAATTCCGGATTCAAACATTTTATTGATAATGTGAGCTAAGACATTAGAGATGATTCAGACACATATTTTATAGGGGATGCCATGATACCGTCGACACCTGCAGCAGTGTTGCATTTAAAGTTAGTGATCACGCTTTCAACTTCGTCTGGTGTTACCGGAAATAACATTAAAGAGTTCGGTACGGTCTGTTTCGTAACCGTATGTCCTATCTCTTCTGCATCTTCTGCAGAAATATTGGTACAGCATTGAACAAAGTCAGCATTTAGGGCAGTGACTGCTTCATCATCTGCAAGAGTACCCTTTATAGAAGGTACTTGTAGGTCTTGAGGGCTAGACTTTCCTCCAGATAGCTTCTTAAATTTCCAGTCAAACTTTTCTTGGATACGTATAGATGCGCGAGAATACCTTCTCATAATATTTTTCTTTTCCCTTTCTTTTAATTCTGAATTTACTTGGTTTCGGTACTCCTGGAAATTGATTTATGTTTCGCGTTTTAAGAAATGTATGGTACATTTTATTTTTATTTTTTTATTTTTCTGAAAAGCACACCATCTATCCATGGCTTTCTAATTTTTTTGGGTCGTCTTATAGTGCTATGTTGTGGGAAGGCTATATCGTAGCATGCGATTAGGTTATTGAAAAATGAATTGTATGCCTTATTTGGGTCACTTGCGGTTAGCTCGGATTCCCAGTTTTTTTCGAGGATAAGATAACGAAAATGGGCTAGCGTCGTTGTATCAATGAGGCGATAGGAATATACAGGAGAACTTTGCTTGTATTTCTCGGAACAGGGCAGAAAACAAAAGATTGGAAGATGATCGCTTATGTCTGAGGACATGACACCGGCAGTCACAGGATCAAGATGCACATTAGTGATACAGACGTTTAACAAGGTGCTGTTACTCGTGTTGGCAGGGTGATAATATTGGAGCATGTGCAGAGGAGTACAGCAACTGGTTATATTCTCTTGTTATTGTATTTTCAGCCATCATATCTATGTTCGTATCGCCTAGTATGGCGAACATTTTGCCTGTTCCGCTGAGATAAAATAGCAGCTTATCCATAAAGGAAAACAATTCATTTTTGTTGCCACAGGGTGGCCTGTAGACTACAGCAACTGTTCCTGCTTTAAGAGGAATAGCGAGGCATTCGACGTTATGATTCATTAGCGAGAAATCTGCAATTTTTTCCGATTTCATATCAGTTCGTACATAAGCTGCCAGACCGCCACCTCTGGCGTAGATACGGTCTAGTCCGTGATGCGCGTAGTTCTCGAGCCTTATGGGGTAGTCCTTATCAGATAACCATGTCTCAGAAAAAAGAAACACATCAGGACTGGTTTGGACTGTTGGAACCACTCTTCAATTTTATCTTGCTTACTTTTTATACTCTCGATGTTTAAATGACAGACTGAAATATATTTTTGTAAACCGGCAGATATATTTCTAAATGAAACGTAATCATGATAGGGACATTTATCGACTGAAGCCATAACTGGACTCAAACCCATACAACATTATTCTCACGAGCAAAGGAAAAGAAAGATATTAGGTTATCATTTTGCCGATGTCATCAAAGGTGACAATATGCAGAATTGGAGACGTTTCATTTCGCCTGGCCAATACTTTCCCTGCTGTGGTCCACACATATTTCCAACCAACCTGATTACTCTTTTGTTTCGCAGCACTTAGTAACTGCTTACCTAGTCTTGTCAGGTGCTCATTAACAAAAACCGGACGAGTTTCATCAAAGCCAAGCATTCTGGTATTAATTTTTGTCTTTCGTGATTTAGCAAGGAGAGCGTTCCTCTTGATGCGGTGCACAAAACGAACAATTATGTTTTGTTCGTTATGTTTCGCTGTGGGTACTTTATGGCATGCATCAATATCAGACTCTTGCACTTCCTCTGCAACAAGTTCGCCAATCTTCTTAATAATAGTTATTGTCTCAGCATCAACAGGAACACCCTTTATTTATAAGTTGTTGGAACGCTGGTACGTTTGAAGCTCCTCCAGTTTTCGTGTCAGCTTAGCATTTTCCACTTTGAGTTCTTTGCTTTCTGTTACAACGGCCTGGATTACTTCTTTCAAGGCTCCCAGGTCCTTAATTTCCTGTTTCAGTTCTTTTAGTTCTTCTAGACTGTCTCTTATCTCTCTGAGTTCATTAATTAATTCAGCGCGCAAATCGCCCACAGCCTTTTTTGACATGGGGTTTCTCGGCTATAGCACTATTACACGCGAGTAAAGAACAGATAAGTTTCAGATGCGGTTTGATGCAGTTCGGCAGCAGTGCATAAATTTGAATGGCAGGAAATCGAACGTATAGCGCTTACCTGCAAAAGCAGATAACCATTAATTGTGTGCTAAGATGCACTGCTGCCGAACTGCAAGCCTGGTCGTCAATCCGCCGCTTTTTCTAAGCCAGCCGTGCTGTCCTGCTGCCCTCTTGTGGTAGAGAAGGCGCCAAGGAAACCACGTAGGTGTCCGAGAAGTGCGTTGCAAGGACGGAGCGATGATGCTCCGCAATCTTGTAGGTGTCACACCACTTTCTTCCGCGTGCGTGGCAAATCCAGCGACGAAGACGATCGGCTGCAAAAGCAGATAACCATTAGTTGTGTGCTCAAGATGCACTGCTGCCGAACTGCCATTGGAAGTCGAAAAACGGGTCCCAGATCGGATGTTGCTTTAAATCTTATCAGTTGCAGTTCCACACCACTGAACTGCGACTACATTTCAAAGACACATGTTTTTTTTTCACATACAAGAAATATTAACTGAGACTAGGTGCAAAACTGTCGTTATCAACTCACAAAACTGCTGTCGCTTTCTACGCTACCTTCTACCGCAATAAAAAACAGTGTTTATCATTTTTTGACAAAGAGCAACACCTATGAGTTATGGAAATTCTTGCGTAACTTGATCACTGAGAATGATTCGGAAAATAGAATATTCGCCGTCACCCTAAATAGGACCAGCAGGAAAGGAATTTCCAATTACCTTAAATTCCTTCCCAGATGCTATCGCCTATATCATTCTGTTCTACACATCACTGGCAGGTTGTCCAAACCAAATTTTCTTGGTAATAGAGTTCAGCATGTTCGCACGCCTTGTGAGTCTGCCGTGAGAACGACATACTCTAATTGTCCGTGGAACGAGTGGATTGGAAGTTAAATAGGCGGAAGCCTGGTAATGCGAGAAGACGAACTAGAAATCGGAAATTTGCATGGCTGGCGAGACAGCCTTCTCATTCAGCAGGGGACATTCGAGGTAAAGTCATACTGTTCACACCATATTTTTCCTGTTTTTCTCTTTTTCGCTGTCTCTTTTTTACGAGGCTTTTTTATTTTATTTTTTAATGCCTCACCATAATTTTTGTCTCTTTCTTTTATGAATTCGCTAAACCGCTCCACAAGAGAGAAAATTACGTACTGTTCAAGCCTCCTTTTATTATGCTCAGCAGAAATTGTAGAAAGAACAGAGTGGTGAACGAAATTGCAGGAAGAACATAGTTCCGGTTAAGAGTGTAAAATAACGATTTGAAATAGTATAATTTTGTAGTAAGCTTTTCACGAATGTAATGGTCATTGAATTGATTTTTAAAGTGACTCGAAAGCAAACGCCACCAAAATTAAGTCTATTGTAATATGTAAACCTGACCTTGGTGAACCAAGTAGATTGAAAGAACGACCTAAAAAGAAGCGAAGCAAGCAGCAACATGTTTTTATTTATTTCAGTCTCATCAGTGATTACCATGGCTCCCGCTAAGATTACATTACACGTACCCATCCCATCGGTGCCACAACCCTGGCAGGTGTTAATGACGTCACTGTGAGGACGTATTATGGACCTCAAGCAGCTTCTTCTCCCCTTCATTCAGATTCCCAAAGCTTCCAGAACAGCTCCACTGTACCACGGCACGTTGATCTTGATAGCGGGTTGCAATGCTTTTACAGTGTAGTTGGAGATATACTGCGCAATGCCTAAAGGCCTTGCTGTCGAATTACTCGCCTCAACGACTGGGAATCTGGCGCCGCGCCACTACATAGATCGGCATGGCAATACTTTTTACGAAGGTGCTACAGTAATACATATCATTAAAACAGCACTGAATTGTTCAACACTTATGCCAACGGGAGCTTGATAAGCTACCTGCAGTGGCGTTTGCATATGTGCATTATGTTTTTCACCCATCTTAATGGGACTTAAGTGACTCTACCTAAATATGTAGCACTTCACCTGATGCTCTGTCACTGCCTATTAAATGGGGCTGCGGACCACGTCAACCTATCAAAAGGCTTTTTGTTCGCGGTCCTCAATATTTTGGTGTTCAAATAAAGTGAATGGAATCGAATTGTATGTGCACAAGTTTTAAGACTTTTTTTATATGAAGAACGTCATCATCATCAGCCTATATTTATGCCCAATGCAGGATGAAGGCCTCTCCCTGCGATCTCCAATTACCCCTGTCTTGCGCCAGCTGGTCCCAACGTGCACCTGCAAATTTCCTAGCTTCATCACTCCACCTAGTTTTCTGCCGTCTTCGACTGCGCTTCCCTTCTCTTGGCATCAATTCTGTAACTCTAATGGTGCACCGGTTATCCATCCTACGCAATACATGGCCTGCCCAGCTCCATTTTTCCCTCTCAAAGTCAACTAGAATATCGGCTATCCTCTTTTGCTCTCTGATCCACGCCGCTCTCTTCCTGTCTCTCAACGGTATTCCTAACATTTTTCGTTCCATCGCTCTTTGTGCGGTCCTTAACTTGTTCTCGAGATGCTTTGTTAACCTCCAAGTTTCTGTCCCATATGTTAGCAACGGTAGAATGCAATTATTGTACACTTTTCTTTTCAACGGCACTGGTAAGCTCCCATTCAGGATTTGGTAATGCCTATCGTATGCACTCCAACCCAATGTTATCCTTCTGCAAATTTCCTTCTCATAATCAGGGTCCTGTGTGAGTAATTGACCTAGATAGGCGTACTCCTTTACAGAGTCTGGAGACTGACAAGTGATTCTGAACTCTTGTTTCCTAGTGAGGCTATTGAACATTGTCGACTGTAAGGCACATCAAAGAACTAAAACTAAAACAGAATAATATTTACAGATTCATTAAGCCGTCAGAGGGTTTTCAATAAGTGGGACAACCATTTTGTTTTGCTGAGGTTTCTCAGACGTAGTGAAAAGGCTTCTCTTGCTGTTGGAAGATTGTGGAAAAGTGTGGCACAAGTCATATCGTGTACAGTTTTGCTACAAGGATGCTCACAGTTAGAGTGTGCTTTCCGGAAATACATGAAACG
This sequence comes from Dermacentor silvarum, assembly GCF_013339745.2. NCBI lineage: Eukaryota > Metazoa > Arthropoda > Arachnida > Ixodida > Ixodidae > Dermacentor > Dermacentor silvarum. Next base: position 35,281,518 of record NC_051164.1, on the reverse strand, counting down.
GGACTACGCCCTATGCAGATGAAGTGGCCATTCATTAGATTCTACAAAGAGGCTGTGTAGCGGGCTGTAGCGGGCTAGTTCTGAAGGCTCCTGTGGCCAGGTGGACGCCTAAATGACAAAAAGGATCAACCATTGTTAGGGCACTCCATGTGGCAGACTGATACATTTCCAACAGTCTATATATATAAAGCAGGAAACAACCAGTTGGTCGTCACGGGTGACTTCAATGCGGCTCACGTGCTCTGGGCCTATGCTTACTCGAACCAGAGAGGGAACAAGCTTTACACGCTCATAGATGAGCGCGATTTGTCTCTCATCACTGATCCGAAGGCTGCCACGTGAATAGAAACGAGCGGCACCAGGGACACAGCTCCCGACCACACCTTCACTAGAAAGATACCTCGCACCACATGGAAGTATCTGGATGAGTACATAGGAAGTGACCATGACATCCTCGCGACCACCATTGTGGACAGACATTATAGCGTCAGGGTAGGCCAAGCCAGGCTCACGGATTGGAGGAGCTTCCGGAAAAACGAGGTGGCAGATCACACGGTACAGATACGGAGCCAAATCTAGACATCCTAGAGTGGACCCGACAGCTACGGGACGACGTTAAAGAACACACCAAAATGCTGCAATCTAACACCATAACTTCCAGCACAGACAACCACCCACTGCTCCTCTGGGAAGCTAGAAAGGGATTGCTACGTAGGTGGAAGAAAATAAACATAACAAGAAGTTGAAACGTCGAATTGCGTTGCTCACGGATGAAGCAGAAAAATATGCAGCATCACTGTGTAAGGAGAACTGGCTTTCTCTGTGCGACGGCCTGCGCGGCACGCTCAGCACATCCAAGACTTCGCGACGTTGCACATCCACCACTTGCGACGTAACGTTTACACGACCTTTAATACGCCCCGAAGACGCGGCGGACCGATCACACTCGAGGCACAGATCAGTCTCAAGATGAGTCCCCACAAGCGATGAAGACGACGAAGCCGATGAGATGATGAACATGTGCAGCCAACGAAGAAGTCACTAAGAAATGCCCACAGGTACCTAATAAATCCCAGTAATTTGAAAATTGAATCGCACCACGATATGGTCAAAGCAATACATCAGTTGCCGGGAAGCATGGAAAATTTCCTGCTGGCTCTCAAGCACAGATATCTGCTGAAGCAACCCACGGTGCTCCCTCCATCGTACTCGGGCCAGCCTTACGCCGGGTTGGCCGAGGATATCCAACTGTGTGAGGTCACTGCAGCTATACAGAAGCTCCGCAAGCACACGGCCCGAGAGCAGATCAAATTTCTAACATGATCCTGGCAAATCTTGATGACCTGTCTATATTTGAGCTCACGCAGCAATCTAACAACATCTGGAGTTCCGGCACAATCCCACAAGAATGGAAGACTGCAGAGGTCAGATTCATACAGAAGCCTGGAAAACCCCGCAACATGTCGAAAACTTGCGACCATTTCCCTTACTTCCTGTGCAGGCAAATTGCTCGAACACATAGTATTGGACAGACTACAAACCTACCTGGAAGAAGAAAACAAACTGCCACACTTGATGGTCGAATTTCGCCCGCAGCTCTCGACCCAAGATGTACTGCTGCAGATCAAAGAAGAGGCAATGACAACCGCCACCCGGAACTCAACCACGGCCATCATTGTATTAGATCTGAAAGGGGCATTCTACAATATAAAACACACCACCATACTCTCCAATATCAACACACTAGACTGTGGCGCTAGGATGTACAACTATATAAAAAATTTCCTGACGGACCACAACGCTGTCTTGAAAATCGGATATCAGGCCACGGATTGATAGTCGAGGAACATCACAGGGAGCGGTCATGTCCCCCCTCCTCTCCAATATCCGCCTCATTATATTGCCCCCCCCCCCCCCCCAGCTCAATGAAATCCCAGGGAAACAACACGGGCTTTACGCAGATGACACATTGCCATCTGGTCTTCTACGGGCTTCATGGGGGAGATGGAGGCAAGGCTTAAAGCCGCGGCGGACGTCGTTAACCACTATGCGAAGGTGTGTGGGCTGGCCTGTGCCCCTCAGAAGTTGGAACTGCTAGTGGTCATTCCCGGCAAAAAGCCCAAAACAGATTCACCAACCATACGCATTCACCTGGAAGGACACGTAATCTCCCCCTCCCTCAGCATCAAGGTGATCCGGATGCACTTCCAGCAAAACAGAACCAACACCATCGTTATAAACAGACTAAAGTCGACGGACGAGCAAGTCACGCGCCTGCTCCGAAGAATAATATCAAAAACAAGGGGCATGGGGGAGGAGAACGCGTTGTGCCTCGTACACGGAGTAAGATAAACAGGAGCGCCGACTCCACCGCCGCGCAATGCATTCGCTCGGGACAAGCTGTGTAGCGCGGACGCCAGGGGTCTAGCTCATGCCCATGCTCTCTCCCTCCGCTCGTCTTCACGCTTTCGCGTGTGCTTTCTCCTTCCCTTCTACTTATGTCATTGCGTAGCGCCATCTGTCGAGGCGCGTGGAAACCACTCAACAGCTTGCTTCCATGTGCGCATGCGCTGAGTGGTGGAGACCGGCGGCGACGGCGGCGCGGAACGGGCAGCGCGGCACCCGTAGAGCGTGTCGTTTGCTAGAAACGCGGCTCTCGGCCGTCTCGATTTGACAGCAATCAAACACAAAAAATATATGTGCAGAAATAAAAAAGCGCAAATAAGCACATGGTACCGCTTTCATGCACGTATGCGAAACATTTTACGTGTCTTTAGAGGAAACAGACAATAAATGATGCTGTGCAAAAAGACACAACAGAAGTACTTGTTTTTTACTCCTCTACGTGTGCGCGGAAGCGAAGGTGCGAACTGTTCATCTTCCTTGCTTTGTTTACCATGTCTGCAGTATATTTATTCATGCCTGACGGAACAAGGTACCTTGATACTTGTGCGTGAAGAGACTGAGCAACAGGACAGTGTTTTGTTCCCTGCTGTAAATCTGGGTATGGCAAAGGACGCGAGAAGTTCTCGCTCTTCGCGGCGCCATCTGATCTTCAGCTACTGTACCAGTGGAAACAAGAAATTCCTGAAAGTATGCGAGTGCTTAAAGCAATGGACAAATTATGTGCCCGACACTTCGAGAAGCGCCTTATTTTTTTATATTTACTTCAGTGAGGACAACGGTGATGTCCTACTAGATGTAAAGAAAGTGCCTCGACTTCGAAGCGGAGCCGTTCCTTCAATTTCTGAGGGAAGCCTGGCGCAGGTCAATGATGCTCAATGCGAGGAGGAACCAGAAGACGCCGATGCGGAAGGACGGGAGAAGCTCAATTTGTCTACAACTACACACAGTGCATGTGCCTTTCCTTGTCCAGAGACATGCCGTAATGTAAATTCTCAGCCTCGTCTTCGAGAAGATTCCCCCAGTTATGCAGACACATAATCTGAGCTTCCCTTGTGAAATTTATAAGCAGGAAACACTGGCAGGAATTCCGCATTATTATGTTCTAATGAGAATGCGGCAATTTTGCTCGCAAAAGAACCGGGCGACAGGAAAAGCACCACGAGAAACAACAAGCAAGCGAAGCATCTAAGCACTTGATGCGTGCTCAGATAAAGAGTGATAAGCGTCAGCTTTGCATTAAGGCTTTTTTTTTTCGCTATCGTCTGTCATTGCTTGAGACTACCCGAACAGCCGCTATATCTCCTTACCATTTTCCTAGTATTTTCTTTCGGTCTTAGTTTCCGCAATCCGCCTTTTGCATGTCCCGAGTGCGCATGCGCCGCACCCTAGCGGCGAGCGCCGAAAACGTTTTGTACGGCGTGGGTGGTTCATGCAGCTGACGAGGCACGCGTATGCAGCATAGTCGTCGAGGACGCGAACTCTTTTATTGTCGGCCTGTGCCGGTCGACGAAGCGGTATTTGCGCTGTGTTTCAATAGAAACTTAAGCTGTTCACAGCGATATTCGGTTAACGTCCGGTACATCACAATATATGCCGACACGACACCGATGTCGGTCATAAGTCGACCTCACGCCGACGCCAACGCTCGGCCGGCTGTAGTTGTCATACTGTGGTGCCAGTGGGAGACCTATATTCTTATACAAGTACGACGAAGATGCGACCGATGACCCGACCGACGACAGCGAGTGATCGTAGTGTGATAAGCTTTCGTGCCGACGACGCCGACAAAACCAGTGTGCTGATCGCCGTGCGAGCGGCCGCCGAGTGAAAACATCGCACCGACAACGTGAATATCACAGAAAATGCGCTCGTGTATGTATTTATTGACGCTCAAATTGAGTCGAAACATGCTTCCGATGCTGATATGCACGATTTCCAGCCCTTTAAAGGCCTCCACATCAAGTTTGAGGTGGTGTCGATCTCGTTCAGGCAGCTTCATTAGGCCTGACATAGCCTACGAGTTCGTCCGCTACCGGCGCACCTGAAATATAGGATAAGCAAGTACGATGAAGGAAACTGCTTATATAGTTCGGTACTGACCTTACCGACTTGAAGTGAACCACTCTTAGCATAGTACGATGCACAAACAGAGAGTGGGAAGCGGTGACACGGCGCAGTGCTGATACCGCGGTACAGGCACCGTTCTTGAACGAAGGCTGTCGGTCGCAGTAGCCGGCGCTTCCATGAACGAAGTGCAATTACGGAGAGTGTATTTTTATGCTGCCAGATTTAGTAGTTACCGAAAACACAGTTTGCCTCTTATGCTAAACAGGCAACAAGTGATGGCCCTTTCGATACTGCATCGTAACCAACAACACCGCTCGTTACCACGCGAGTACTGCGGGCATCGGCATTTTCGCGTGCCAGTGCGGCTAGGTGGTCGTTGTCGCCGTTTTCGATGTGCCCGGGACGTTCATGCCTTCTCGTCTCAGTGTGATCGCTTCTGATATGTGCATGATAAGTGTTCATATATGCTTTGAACATTTCCTCATTATTTCGTGTGAGCGGTGCAGGGTTTCTACTGTACTTGAAGCGAACAGCGAGTGGTGGCCGTACGCGTGCCGATGTAAACAAATGGGCCGTTCTTGCGTTGCATAAATACTCTGGGCGCAGTGTCGCCCGTTCAAAGAGCTATGGCCACTGTGGTCAGGACTCGGCTATAAAAGCAGTTTTTATCATCCTATTAGCGTACGTTCAGTGCAGGTCTAACGGTAGCAAATGCATGAACTCGGCTGCTATATATATACGATACGGCTAACCTCCGCTGAGCGGAATCGACCCCAGCTTAAACTTGATGTGGGCGGCTGGCGAATGCTCACGTTCATGTATTTCAACTTCCAAAGCATGTTTGGACTCATATTCGGTACGGATATGAATAACACGAATACAAGCGTAGGCGCTGTGTCAATCGTTTACGGTGCGATGTATTCGTTCAGAGGCGCATCGCACGGTGACTGGTTTTGTCGGCGTAGCTGGTCGAAATCCCGTCATCATATTTCGATGACTTGCGGTTGTAAGTAGCACCAGAGTCTTTGCCGGCCTAGGCATACTGTCCAACAAGCGGCCACTCACACAAAACGAAAACTACAACGACTGACAAATGTACAAACCCATTTCAGCTCGCTTCTTGGAGCGTTCCTCTGCGTCCCGCGGGGCCCCGATGCCGTACATATTGTTTCTCACGGAGCCCGCTAAGGTGGCGCCACAGAGCAATGCAAAAGGCGGATTCATTTATTTTCTGTTCCTGTTCCCGCGCTTTTTTTTTTGTCTTGACCTGCCCGTGCCTCTGCTGCTTCGGTTGGTTGGGCCCGCCTCTCTGCTCCACAGTTTTTCCTAATCCGTAGCGCCATCTGGCGAACACGCTGCGAAGCAGGAGCGGGCGTTTCAGAATTTGTCGCTTCCAGACGAGCAGAGCCGGCGCTCCTGTCTTGTCCTACTCCGTGGCCTCGTACAAGCCTTCGTTGTCTCTAGAGTCACTTATTCCGTACTGTATTCACTCTTTACTTCCACCGACGTCATGGAAATCGACACCCTCTTGCGCAAAGCCTACAAGCGGGCTCTGGGCTTACCAATCAGTACGTCTACCGACAAGCTACTGAAGCTAGGGCTCCACAATACCGCCGAAGAACTCATAGAGGCTCACCTGACCAATCAACGGGTACGACTTTCCACCAAGACGACGGGACGAACTATTCTCAGTAGACTGGGCAATAATGCGTCGCTGCAGCATCAACCCCAAACGACGGCGTTGCTACCCTAGTGCGTACGGAGCCAGATCCCGGTTCAACCGCTACCAAGAAACATGCACCCTATCCATAATCCAGGAGGAAGGGCTGCAAGGGCCAAAGTCATCATCAAACAGTACCGCAACCATCCACTAGTCGCTTACACCGACGCAGCCCTGTACCCGGCAAGAGATGCCCCACATCCACCGTAATCGTAGGTCAAGATCACCTGACAAGCGTCTCCATCCGCAATAACCCCATCGTCGCCGAGGATGTGGCCATCGCCTTGGCGATTGCACAGACGACCGCAGATACCGTCATAACAGACTCCTAACAAGCGTACCGCAATTCCTCTTACGGCAGTATTCACCGAAACACCTGGTAAATACTCCAAAGGAACCCCCCCCCCCCCCAAAAAAAAAAGGACGAGTAAAGATTGCGTGGGCGCCAGCGCATCATGACATCCCAGGAAACGAGATGGTGCATCTCACGGCGTGAGGTTTCACTAAACGGGCCCCTGGCACAACTGAGGGGCCCTGGCGACCACAGCTTCTACTCTCTTATCTGTAAATCACTATACACTATAGGTTGCAACGAAGAATATTTCCGACCCCGCATTAAAAAACTAACCAAAGGTAATGGCCGCATTCTTAGAGCACTGCAAACCACAGTTCCCCACCCATCTAGAAACTACCACTTCACTCCCTACATGTCCTCTCCACTTTGCCCGTTTTGTGGAGCACTGGACACCCTATACCACATGGTAGGGGGCTGTACAGAATAGCCCCTTACACAATCACCCAATCCATACCACACACCTGAGCTTTGGGACAGTGCCCTAGCCAGTTCCACCCTCGCAAGCCAGCGCCAGCTCGTTGCGAGGGCTGTCGCCGCGGTGAAAGCCTATGGTTTCCTTGAAAGGGGAGACCACCCCGAAGACAACTCTTAAAATAATCTCTCAATAAGATGTTTATTCACGTTCTATCTGTTGTTTCTGCATCTGAACTAACGGAGGGTTCTTTGCAGATGTGTGGGCCCGCTTTGCTTCATTGCGACTTGCGTTTCAATAGAGCGTCACGGCCGGCGTTCTGAAAACTCCCGGGGGCATGTTTGCTTAATGTGAGGGACTCGCTGATTTGCTGCGGAAACCACGCACCGACAGGTACTATTCTAGCCACCGTGCGTGAGTTACTACGAGGCGGTAAACGATGGCACAGCCATCAGGGTCTGCGTGGTCTGCATAGTCTGCGTAGGCTGTGTTACAATTTTAACGTGAGGTCTTTGAATACAGCTTCTTCTGGGCACCAGTCTCCTGCGATTTGAACACACACACATACGCCTTTCGCCACGTGGCATTTTAATTCTTACACAAAGGAAGATCCTACACCTAATGTGAGTAATGCTCTTCAGAAAACATATTAAAACTAAAGAAATCAATTTTTATGTCTAATTATTGATGACGTCGAAAATAACGTGGAGTATTCATAAAACGCGCCAAGCGTGTCAGCACGCTGACTTATACGTGGGAAATTTTTAAGTCCTATTCCATTTCGTGAGGCATGCGCCCATGGCCTAATGGATAGAGGATCCAACAGTTGAATTAATGGCTGTCTGGTCGAATTCTGCCGTAGAACACCGTCGGACAATTTGATTGATGATAATTTGAAGACGAAATCTTTATCAGCCACTTACCACCACTTGTCCGTATCGTGCATCTTTCTAACCTCTTTCATTGAGCAATCCCGGAGATAGTGCAGCATAAAAAGGAAGAACTATTGACTGCAATACCAAGGTTTAGTATTGCGCTTGAACTTCTATATTGCTCTAATGCGGGCTTGATATGCGCGGCTGCACCAAAATTTCTGGCACCAATAAAAGCATTAACACAGCATTTAGGGCCTCTAATAACACCGCAAAGGCGCCGCTACGCTGCCCGTAAAGAGCAGCGCCAGTAAAGTACACTTTCAATTCGAGCCCTGATATGCTTTCGCACTTTTAGTATTCAAAATAAGTCAGAGCATGCTATTCACTGCATGCTTAGAAGTATTCAAGCTCTTAGACTGGGAAGGCTTAGCTGTGAGAATCAACGGCGAATATCTCAGCAACCTTCGTTTTTCAGATGACATTGTCATATCAGCAACAATGGGGACGAATTGCAACGAATGATTGAGCACCTTAACCGAGGAAGTGTACGAGTGGGGTTGAATACTATTATGCAGAAGAAAAAGATAATGTTCAATAGCCTGGCACGGGAACGAGAAATCAGGATCGCCAGTCAGCCTCTAGAGTCTGGAAAAGAGTACATTTATCTAGGCAAATTACTCACAGGGGACCCTGATCATGAGAATGAAATTTACAGAAGAATAAAATTAGCTTGGAGTGCATACAGCTGGCATTGCCAAATCCTGAATGGCAGCTTACCACTGTCGTTGAAAAGGAAAGTGTACAATCGTTGCCTTCTACTGGTGCAAATTTATGTAGCATAAATTTGGAGGATGACTAAGAAGCTCGAGAACAATTTCAGGACCACACAAAGAGAGATGGAACGAAGAAATAGTGGCGGTTTCGCGCGAAAGGCGAAGCATCGATTACGATAGCAAATTTGTGGACAGCTATACAAAGTAAGGATTGTAGTTATATCAGCCGTATAAACTTGTAAACATTTTCATACTAACTAAATTACCAAGCATGGTGTCACGCGCGCACAAGCAAACGTGAACGCATCAGACTCGATGACCGCGGGAAGTGGCTGTCAAAACGCTGGAGTGAGTCAGCGCAGCTGCAGCAGCGAGCGAATTGAGCTTCGTGCAGGCGTTTGCGTCAAGGCGATCTTAGCTGCGTAAACACAGGGAGGGCGCACTCTGTCTGCCCCGTTGCAGATGGCTTTCAAGATACAGCCGCGCGGGCGGGCACTCGCGGCGCAGAACCCGGCTCCTTCCCCGGAGGCTTCCAGGGCGACGGGAGTGCGCGGCCGCAGTAAGGCTTGGCCCCTGCCTACCCTCCCTCAGGAACGTAGTGCGTGACGTGAAGACGGCGCTTCCGTCCGGCTTCCCGGCCTTGTGTGCGCGAGCCGCAATTGCCGGCTCACCCTCGCGTGCTTTCGCTCGCACATACATCGTATGGCGCGCGGCGATAATTTTATCGCCCGTGGACTTTATACGGAACCTCACGACGACGGCGACGACGACGGCGAAATTTCGGCTAGAGTGTCTATATAATTGCTATCGCAGTTAAATGTTAAGCCTAATGCTAGGAGAGGAAGAGAGCAGTGTGGATCAGACAGCAAACGGGGATAGCCGATATTCTATATGACGTTAAGAGGAAAAAATCGAACTGGGGAAGCCATGTAAAGCGTAGGACGGATAATCAGTACCCCATTGGAGTTACAGAATGGGTACCAAAAGAAGGGACGCGCAGTCGAGGGCGGCCGAAAACTAGGCGGCGTGATGAAGTTAGACATTAGCAGGCGAAAGTTGGGGAATCAGCTAGCGCAAAACAGGGGTAATTGGAGATCGCAGGGAGAAGCCTTCGTCCTGCAGTGGACATTAGTATAGGCTGATGATGGTGATGATAAGTCTGAGAAAAATTTGGATAAAAGGCAGGTGCTGTGAGAGTCGTGAATCGTGGCATTTGTTTGTGGGCTGTCATTATCAAAATTTTGAGGAATAAATTAGTCAGGAGCGTAAGACCTAGTATGAGCAACACAAGTGATAGTGTAGCAATATAACCAAAAAAAAACTTGCTGCATAGAGCATAAACACAATTTTGGAGAACCGACTGGTGGTTCACAGTTTGGCTCACAATCGCACCGATTTGTTAATGGAGTGGCAAAGTATAATTAAAAAAAGTTGTCGCAGTTTCACCTGAAAGGCGAAGCATCAATTGCGATAGCAAACTTGTAGAGAGCTATACGGAGTAATGATATTAGCTTTATCAGCTGTATAAACTTGGACATGCAGCAGCATCGACAACACGCAGAACTGTTGTCGACGCCATCGGCGTTTTGCCCGCGTTCGCTCAAAATGCGTGCGGCGTTGGTGACTGTTGCCGGAGCCTCTAATATAAATAGGCACTGCGTGCCGCAGCTAAACGTCGCCTCCCTTCCCTCCCCCTCCCCCACGGCCTCTCGCTCGTCGGAAGAAGGCGCGTTTGCTCTACATACATGGTGATTGTGAAGGATAACAGAGACGCCTACTTCTGCAGCCCTTAAGCGAGCACGGCACAGAACGCGCGTTTGTTCTCCGCCGTGCGTTCACTCCCCGTGAAAGACGCGCGTCCCTCGCGTCCCTTTCACTCGCACATACAGCGTTCGGCGGCGCGCGGCGACGATTTCATTCTCCAATTGACGTCATACGGAACCTCACGGCGACGGCGACGGCGACGCCGACTGCAGAAATCTGCTTTTGAGTGTCCATATAATTGCTATCGCAATAAAATATTGTCGCAGTTTCACCTGGAAGGCGAAGCATCAATTGCGATAGCAAATAAGTAGAGAGCTATACGGAGTAAGGATAGTAGTGTTATCAGCTGTATAAACTTGGACATGCAGCAGCACCAGTAACTCGCAGAACTGTTGTCGACGCCGTTGGCGTTTTGCCCTCGTTCGCACCGAACGCGTTTCGGCGTTGGTGACGGTTGTCGGTGCTTCTGGGGGCGGCTTGGAGGTTTTCGACGAGATCAAAATCGGACACTCGTCGAGCTGCGTCGGTAATCATACCCACCTTCTCGCCTCGCAACGATTTTACATAAATAGGCATTTGGTGCCGCAGCTAAACGTCGCCTTCCCTCCCTCCCTCCCGTCCCCCCACGGCCTTTCGCACGACGGAAGAAGTCGCGTTTGCTCTCTATATATGGTGATTTTAAAGGAGGAAAGAGAGGCTTAATTCTGGAGGCCTTCAGGGAGCACGGCGCAGAACGCGCGTTTGCTCTCCGACGTGCGTTCGCTTCCCGTGAAAGCGCGCGTCCCTCGCACCCTTTCACTCGCACATACAGCGTCCGGAGCGCGGCGACAATTTCATCGCCGTTGACGTCATACGTAACCACACAGCGACGGCGACGGCAGAAATTTGCTTTGGAGTGTCCATATAATTGCTATCGCAATAATATACAAGAGGTTTAACGGCGTATATAGAATATTGTGGTGGCACATTCCGGGCGACTAATAATTGACTCAGTTCTTTTTTTTTGGACGTGCATCTGCTACAAGTGTTTATGTTCAAGTTCTTTAATATTCCTCTTAAAGCTTGTATACGCCTAGAAAAACGTAGCCAGGTGCTCGTCGCCATGGATGACACAAAGAAAATGGCATTCTATGAATTGTTATTTTTTAGCTGGCACAAAATTTTTAAAATTTGCTTGTGGCAGTTAGCACAATTCTAATCCTTTAGCAAGATTACTCGATGATTAGGCTGTTCTAGGAGAAATCAAGATACTTTTAAGCGTGAAATGCCTTTAGCTCCCGTTGTCGGCCACCTTCAAGTGACCTTGAACCAAAAGCCAGAGCCGTCACCCGGGCACTCAAGATAGAATATCCGGGCTTCGTTGCGAGCACAAAACGAGATCATCCGGGGCAAGCACTTAACGCTTAAGAAAATGCGGTTTCTGGCCCCCAACCCTTTGTACAAGACCGCATTACATATGCTAGTTACAAAAAATGTTGCTTCCGAGTTCTTCGTAATAATGTTCACAAAATCACTTAAGCTGCAACTTCTAGTACGCTGAAATTTTATTTGTCATTTCCAATAGCGATATTCAAAAGGCCGATACAGGGCACCGTACACTTACTTGATTGTCATCTATTGGCGCTGAGACAGTGTTGTCTGCGCTCTTTTCAGCGTCAGTGGTCCATGAGTTTGACGACATTTGAAGCCGACCACTTCGACGCGACAACGAGAAAAAGTAGCTGCAGACGCTGAGCGCGCTGCACTGTTGAAAGAAGAAGAAAAGCGCTTCAGGCGGCGGCACCACAGGCAGCAGAAGACGCCATATGGTAGCCATTTCATGCTCACATCCACTCTCGATTAAGGGAGAGCCAGCCATTTTTTCGAATAATTATAAAATTACGCTGCTTAAATAAATACTTTTCGGTACCTAATGAAAGTACGAATTAGAGCTAGTGAGTTTGCGGAGTTAAGCGCATTTCCAAGCGCCACCAAGATTGACAGAAAACTTTCTTTATTGTTGTGTAAGTCCTATTTTTCGCACATTGGGCATGTGTTTCCAGCCACTCTCGTGGCCGATTGAGGAAATACTGCAGTCTAAAAATGGGCGTTGATCCCCCAGGTACCGTAGTAAGAGAAAATTAAGCAGTCCGACGCTCCTCCTGCTTCCCTCACACGAGGCATGATGTGAAAGTGCATTGTGTGCAATGACTTGACCCCATTATTTACCATGACTTTCAAGGAGGAGTTTTCAGAATGAAGGGCATGATAACATATATGAATTGAATTGGCAAACAAGAAAAAAGATCATGTACTTGCTTCTCCAAATGCTAAGAAAAAGGTTTATTCCTATATTTAGGCGCAAGCGGATAGGGGCAACATAAAGAATACAAAATTGAACAATGTTGCGGCACATAATGATACATAAACGGAATACAGTCATATACAGCGGAAGACTACACATAATCCACTGAGGTACTGCTAGCACACGCCATATAGTTACACCATTCGCGACTAGACAAAAAAAAATGTTCAAGTTGTTTTGCAATATTCTCAGACCGAACAACACTTGTTGGCAGAGAGTTCCAGTCACCAAGCGTCTTGAGAAAAAAGCTGTGTAACGGCCGTATACGAGCAAAAATAGGGGACCAATGAATATGTCTGAAGTATTATATTTGAACATATTTGAAGAATGTATTTGAATATATTTCGGTTGAAGGATGTTTGCATTTTAACGTTCAAATAATGAACAACTGTTGATTTGCAGACGTTACTATATGAAAAAGCTCTTTGCGCCCACATGAATGAGCACTAAACAGCAAATTTTACTACTAAAAAAGGGTAATAACATGCACTATGCCTTCAGCGTAGACATTTATCTAGTCTAAATCACATGCTGTCACGTCGTACTGCGCTAAACCACTGCCATATGTTCTCAGTGGCAACCTTCATTGTGCTCTGTAATGTACAACATGTTAATGCTGTCATTGCTTATTTCTGAATATACGACCCCGTTCTGCCGAAATAAAGCCTTGCCCCCCCCCCCCCCTTGCCATTATACATCAGTAAGTCACTTTACGTCATATATCATAAATATTGGTTTAGTATAGTGAATGCTTATAAAAGCTCTGCAAATATTTGTTTAAATATTTTTTTCCCTCTTAGTCTTACTACAGCACTACAGACGCCATTCCCTGCTCCGACTTTCTTTCCACGCACTAACAGTCTCCTGGCTGTTGTGGGAGATATGTACGGATAAATTTTGGTGGCCATGAAAGAGGACTCAACAACGCAAAAAATTACATATTGGGGGTGCTGGGGCAACGTAAGCTGACGAACATAGACTAGACAACTGCTATTAGAGCGCGTTTCTCTGGCGTCTTCCAAGTGGTCATATGGTGCGAATGAAACGGCGTACGAAATGGCCGATCAGCCTTAAAAATTGGCCATTATGGACGCCTCTCTTAGTGTTTATTAGTTATTACAGTTAGCACGGTTTAAGCCGTAGGCTCGGTTTGAGCGGTGAATCGAAATATTATGCGTAAGCGTCAAATGACCCATTGAGCGAAATGCAGCTCCACTAACGTGAATCCTGGGGAGGTGCGAAGCATGCAGTGGTGCACCGCTAATGGGCTCATACTGCCTTAAGCAATGGCTCATAACCCCGTAAACGCGGCCTCCCCATTACCACGACAGAATAAAAGTGAAATTCTACGCTGGAATGATGAGAGGCAACGCAGGAAGTTGGGCAAGACGACGACGACAACGATGAACGCGGGAGCAGTGGTACGAGCGCGTGCCGAGTGCGAGCACGAGCCGCTCGCTTGACCTTGAAGACGCCGACAGGAGACGCCGACAGCCCGAGCACGTAAGGTGCTTCGCATCTAATGCATGGGGCGGGATAGAATGTCACGGTGGCGATACACTGAAGAAAGGAGTAGTGCGCTGAACATAGCTGTTTTGCTGAGCCAGCGGTCTGAGTAGCACACCTTAGAAAGAATCAGAATGTCTGTCCAGCTTATGGCTGTGACAGCTGTTTGGATAGCTGTTCAGTGAGAGATTCTGAGCTATGCAGCCTGGCCTTAAAAAATTAAGCTCCAAATTTAGTATGCATTCGGATATATATATATATATATATATATATATATATATATATATACGTTGTACCCCGCACCTCCACCACTGTCGCGGTACAACGCCAAAAGAGGACAGGGAGACGTTCTTCAAGAACAGCATTGACGACCTGTTCAAAACAAAACAGAACAGAGACCCGCCTTCTTCGTTCTCTAACAATCCCACTGACCCACTAGACGGAGTCCGTTAATGTCTCCATCGTCGTTTTCGTATGTCTAGAACACGCACGACATTATATATATACACATTTCAGAATTTCACTTCTGTTCTGTCGTGCAGATATGTAGTTAGTCAATAAAGAGGTTTCATTATAAGGCTGTCGGCGACATCATTTGATAAACAATCATGAAGAAAATGAGCTAGCAGTAGGCAACGAAGGTTTAACCAGTAGAGCACTAGTATATAAACAACACGTAACAATAAATTGTCGAATCGAGTGGGGAATTAATAGAGTTTTTATTAAATCGGAGGAAAACTTGACGGCAAACTTGGGTTACTGCTCTCGCAAGGCCAAATAGTCTTTGTTCTTTTTTGACAACGAAAAATACTTCTCTGAGTAATGAAAACACTTGCTTAACTTGATCACAGAGAATGATTCATTGAATAGAATATTCGCCATAGCGCTAAATAGGACCAACAGTGAAGGAATTTTTCATTACCTTACACACGGCCGCTGGATTTTTTTCATCCAGCGGCCGTGCCTTATATTCTTTCCCAGATGCTATCACCGATGTCCCTCTGCTCTACACATCTCGGGCAGGACGTTCAAAGCAAATTGTCATAATAAAAGGTTTCATCCTGTTCGCACACCTTGTGAATGTCTGCTGTGACAAGCGCAGAGAAAGACATCATCTAATTGACTGCGGAACGAGTGGATTGAAAGTGAAATAGGCGAAGGCTGGTTAGTGTTAGAAGACGAACGACAAACAGGAAACTTGAACGGCTGACGAGACGACCTTTTTATTGGGTAGAAAATAGTCGATTGAAGACCTTGGTTTCGAGCCAGAACTTTATTTTTTATTTACTTTTCCTTATTTTTATGTATTCACGAAACTGCTCTCCGAGAAATGAAATTTCGAACTGTTCTGAAAGGCGTTTTATTAAGTTAAACAGACATTTAGAGAAATAACGGAGGTGCCGAGCGTGCGCTTGTTCCCACCACGAGTTTAGACTAATGATTTGAAAAGGTATGACTTGGTAGTGAGTGTTTGACATATGTAATGATCATTAACTTTATTTTGCACGAAACTCCAAAGCGTACCCAGCTCAATTTTTATCCCTTCTTATATGTAAACATAAGGTTGGTGAACGAAGTCGATTACAAGAGCTAGATTACAAATTACGAAAGTGGAACAAAATTTTTAAAGCGCAATTTTTCTTGCCTCTTCATTCTACATTTGTGCTGCTAGTTCCGCCGCCACCGCCACCGTCGTCGTCGTCTTGCACGCCGCGTCGGGCAGTGGTTCCGAGCATGTATACACATGGCACAAGCGTGGCAGAGAGGGAAGTCGAGGCGAGAAACTCCTTTGGACTTTTCCATTGCGTGGCAAGTGCTCAATGCCCTATGGAGCTCCCTGGGTGTCGCTAAATTAGCCTCTTGACAAATGTAATTAGTCGACTACCTCCCCTCCCCCACAAAAGCATGGAAGAAACTGCAGCGCTTACCTTTGTACTCACGAGCAAGTCCAGAGGAGACGTAGATATAACTGTGTAGAGGAGGGGGGAGATGGTAGAGAGAATGTGTAGAACCGACGCAGTCGCGAAATCGGTGAATAAGGGCCGTGCCACCTCGAAGTTACCACACAGGGAGAGAAGGAGGGAGAGGGAAAAGACGTGAGAAGGCAAGAAAACAGCGGTTGCGGGCAAAGAGAAGGTAAGGTACGGTACGCTTCTTCTATTTCTGAAAAATAAACACCATGCGAATTTTCGAACGGACAACTGACGCAGGGCGTGCTGGCGCAACTTCGCATTAGAACACAGTAGGGTCTAGGCGACACCAAGGTAACGGTGGCACGTCAAATCAACACTTCTGTGCTCGCCGCGGCAGCTTGCCGGCTATGGCATTGCTTGTGGTCGCGGGAGCAATCCCGACCGCGGCAGCCGCATTTCGGCGGGAACGAAATACAAAAACGCTAGCGCACTTATTATAAGTGCACGGTAAGGAACACCAGGATGTCACAATTAATAAGGAGTGCTCCACTATGACGTGCCTTAGAATGCGGTCGTGGTTTTAGATGCGAAGCATCTTATGGTCGGGGCTATGTCACTCCCTCCCTCCCTCCCTCCGCCGTGCGGCGTCCACACCCGCACTGCGCATGCGCATCCTCCTCCCCCTCCCCCTCCTCTCCTTGTCTCATCTCCTCTCCTCTCGGCATTCCTCCTACCCTCTCCGACGCTCCTCTCCTCTCGGATTGCGCAACGAATGGCAACACCTGCGGCTCCGCGCGCGATAATGCGAAGCAGCTTATGTTAGAGGCGCGACGGTAGGCGCCCCAGAGGCACCGGCAACAGTCACCAACGCCGCGCGCGTTCGGTGCGAACGCGGGCAAAACGCCGACGGCGTCGACAACAGTTCTGCGCGTTGCTGGTGCTGCTGGATGTCCAAGTTTATACAGCTGATAAAACTACCTTGAGTCGACCCCATGGCTGCTTCGCATACTACTCAGGGTTCCCCTACGGGAAGATGGTGTAATTTTTTTTGCACGTACACCCTCGTAATTCAATAAAAGTTTAACACTTCTGCCACGATGCAATGTGCCATTCGAGGCAGTGATAATGCTCAACCTTCTCAGAGATTATGAACAATGGCGCCCAACATCACCACAAGGAAACATGTATCCCTGTGTGCATTCTGCACTACGCAGACAAACAACAGTGGTTCACGAAAGGTAACGTATAACATCTACTCACCAATCCCGTATTTTAATAAACGCTGAAGAAATTACACTTTTGCCGTCAACATCACCGCTAATTATCGCCAATGAAAGCAAACAGCATAGAAAGGTACATTTACATCGATTCCCACAGTGCGTGGGATCCGGATATTTTTTTATTATTATTGTAATCTCGTTGTAGTCTCACCAGTTGTTCTCGAGGCTGCCGCAAAGATTTCGTTACGCCTTCCCACCAGATCGGCGATATAAGTCTGGCAGATTTTACTGACTTTGCTTTATAGCCCATTACTCTCAGACAAGAGGAGAAAATGGAGCTGGGCAGGCCATGTAATGCGTAGGAAGGATAACCGGTGGACCATTAAAGTTACAGAATGGATACCAAGAGAAGGGAAGTGCAGTCGAGGGCGGCAGCTAACTAAGGGGGGGGGGGGGGTGATGACGTTAGGAAATTTGCTGGCGGAAGTCGGAATCGGCTAGCGCAAGACAGGGGTAATTGGGCATCGCAGGGAGAGGCCTTCATCCTGCAGTAGAAATAAATACAGGAGACAGGATAGCGACAGTGCTTGCTGAACTGTCACTGTTCGATTTCTTGTTTAGACGACTTAGTGCTGAAACCTTTTTTTTCTTGCAATATAAATCGTAGGGCACGACTATCGAGGTGCGTCATCATTTAGCAAAAAAGGTGGCATCGATAGCTGGTCCTTATAGCAAAATAAGAAATGAAGGCTATAACGAAAGCGTAAACAGCAAATCGAATGTTAGGTTGAATGTTTCGTTCAGAGCCTCTAGGGTATCCGTAAATTCAAATCAAAATGAAGTATCTTTTACACAACACGGTAGGCTAAGGTTGTACTATGTGCATTACTTTGCTGATTGGAGCGACTTAAAAATGAATTGTTTACCTGCCTTTGTTTGAAGTATTACATTCTTTGTAAAGCTAGCTAAGGATATGCTGCCGTCGTAGCCTTCACATAAACTCTTTTTATATAGGGCTGGGACAACTGCAGTGATGGTGCCACACACTGCCCTGCGGCTAGCCTTCAGAGCACAGCTTAGGCTCGACGAGCATAGAGTGTTAGGAGCATGGTGCACAACTGTAGTCTTCTTAAGTACATATTTGACGTATGATAATTTGTCATGATAGTTGCCAAGGCACACTGCTGGAAAAAATTATTTCCCAGCGGCTGTAATATTCTTGTACCACTCTGAGCCTTAATAATTTTCTGCCTCTTCCCTTGTGGCATACTGCCCTCTACAAGGCTAATTATTATGCACCGGCGAGCCTGAATGTTTGCCAGATTCATATTTATGATATTCTACATAAATACGTATATTGATGCCCTTCTATGTTTAAGGCGTAGTTTCTTAATGCTATTTTGCTTGCAATATTCCTAAAGGTTCGCTTTTGTCATTCAGAGTGCTTGGGCAACTTCAATAATGCTAGAACGGTCCATTTTAACGCATATTCTGTGTTCAAGAAGTTGCCGCAATGAATGGGAGATAGAGTTGCGGCACATGATTACGGAGCATAGCACTTAAGTTTCAGCGTCCTAATGCTCTCATTAAGGAAAAACAGGCGTATGCTGCGACAGTAATTAAAGAATTCTCCTATGCCGGTGACCAGGAAAGAAGTGAAGCAAACCAGCAAGCAATACAGCCAACAAGATCGATAAAGCCATTTGCTTTCTTAACCTGCACCAATGAAACTATCATAAACAACGCGGTGTTCATACAGCTTTCCCGCGACACCTGTTTACGGTGTTGTCATGATGCCCTGCGGACTGTTGTGAACTCGCATAGCCTTTGCTCGAAACCAGCGCAGCAGCGGCCGCAGTGTTATTGTTACTCACATGGAACCATATAGAAAGAAGGTGCTCTCTCGCGATGATCGAAATGCCTACAGTGACAAGTACGGGCTGAAGTCGTGAGGCGCTTTCGTATTCCTATATGCATTTGGCTCTAAATTGCATAATGTGTTATCGTACTTTCTAGGCCGAGAAGCGGTAATCAAGAAACTACTAGACTTCGCAATAAGCATCACATAGTATGCCAATGAACGTGCGCACCTTTCTATAAGACCCTGCATTATACACAAAGTTAATATACCGAATGATAGATCTCGGCATTCTTACCACACCTCAGCCTAGAGGGCTGATATAACAGCACTGCAGAAACAAGAGATCCATCACAAAGAAAAGGAAACCAATATGATGTATGTCAGTGAAAAGTACGTCATGTTTATATGTTCGCTGACTTGTTAAAAATTAACATGGTTCAAAATGAAACACATAAGGGATTAAATATTATACCCAGTCAAATCGAGCGATCGCAGCTTTTTCTGTTGCTTTTTGGCGCATCTGATCTTTTTCATTTCGTAGACAACCTTTGTCAATTTCGTACTCGTGACGAATACGCAAATACATGAACGAAATATTCGACCGTTTAGGAAGGTAATCTACAAAAGCATGTTACATAATTGAGCTAAGAGGGAATCAGAATGCGTCTTCCGCTTCTTCGTGGAAATTTATGCGCACATCTGGGTGCCAATACCAAGTTTCTCCCGCAGATTGTAAATAAGTACTCCCATGTGAAAATACAATATCGTAGTGAACTACATTCCACGATGAAATAAAGTGTCTTCTTGCGATGGAAGGCTACTTTTAAAACGACTTTGCCGTTTCGCAATTGATACAACTTTGTACGAAGGCAACCTTGACTAACGTCAAGGTTGCCTGTCAAGCTTATTTAGAACCAGACACTTTATAGGGACGTTTGCACAGAAGCAAGGAAACAAAAGCAATAAACTATGCTAGCTCAAAACATCCCGGGGCAATACGCTACCTAGCAGTCTTGTGCAGTGGCTTTTCAGCCTATGATGTGCCCAAAAAAAGGTATCTATGGCTATGCACGTGAGGTACAAATATAAAACCACGCTATTTTTCCTCATCGCCCCATGGAAAAGCTCATTGCGATGTACGTGCTGACCTTCAGTGGAGCTTTCGGCGATAAGACTTGGCAACTTCTGGCTCTAAGGGAGCCCGCTGTTGGCAGAGAGAAGAGCGAAATCGTATTCTCTGTGAAGGCAGAGTAAATAAAGCAAAAGAAGGCTTAACTTGGGCACTTGCTGGTCTGAAAGTGCGGTAGTGCATAAAATTGGAGCCTCATTGCATTGTAAACAAATTTTGTACGCTGCACACGGAACATTCAATCGAATTTATGATATAAAAAGAAATTACCATCCAACTGATAGTCGGAAGGACATAGAGACACAATTTCGCGCTTCATCGATTTTTTATCATTTGTTGTTTTCTGCAGAACTTCCTTGCTCATTGAGCAGATTACAGTTTACCCACCACTTGACGTGTAAGTCATGTACGGCTGCGGTTTATTTTTCATTTGGCGTTGATGTACGAACCGAATATCACAAGAGGATATTTAGTCTACTGAAGCATGCAGACTTCATGACCCAATAAAAAGGACAGATGAAATGTCCTATAGGAAGGCTTTCATTATGTGTAGTGGGTGATTCCTGCATATAGCATGCAGAAGTGAGAAAGCATCGGTTAAGTTGGAGAAAACTTTCGCTGAATGTTCATATAGTTTGTCAAGGAAACATGGTTTTATAGAGCAGCTGAAGCACTTAAAAAAAGTGAGCTTTCAACGAATTATCAAGGTTTTTCACCCCTTGACTACGAAAATCATAGTTTAACAGGGCAGAGGTAAAGCTAGTTGTTTTAATTTAGAAAAAAAAAAAAAAAAACAAGCTGCAGCGTCTGGAGCAGACGCCGCGGGTCGTTTAGCGGGATATGATGGCGAAGACGATCATGACGTCATCTTAGGTATCCGCGAGGAGCGTGATTCGAATAGAGCGCTCACGTGACCCCTATATTTAGGTCATCCTCGCGCCTGGTCTTTCGCCCCTACGCGCGCCGCGCGTAGGGGCGGAGCTTCAACCAAAATTTAAACCGCGACTTCGGCGCTGCTACGCACATAATCAAGAAAATAATTGCAGGAGTTGAGTTATACTGTGTCTGCCTTCCAAACCCCCGTAAATCTTCCAATTCAGTAACCTATTCAGCCTCCCTTTAAGTTAGAACGTGAACACAGCCACTATAACAGGGGAAACCGAATAAGCTTCCCGAGTAAGAATCTAAGAAATTCAAATTTGAGTATTTTATACAAAACAAAAACTTCCGACCTTACTCGTAGCAACGAATGCGTGAAAATAGTCAAGGTTTGAGATCAGTCTGAAAATCCCTTCCCATCTGTATTTATCTGCAGCACTGTCATCTTCGTCTGAGACTATACTGCTTGTAAGTAGCGCTTTTACGATATCCCGCATACTTGCTCTTGTGATGTCATGGACACAACACGTCGCACTGCACGCATGCGGACAGAATGCAACACAGTCGCGTAACAATCTGCCACTCGACTAGGGTAGCGGTTGAACCAAACAAAAATATGCATTTCTTTAAATGCTGCAGTGCGTGCCTCATGTGAGTCTTCCGAATCTTTCGTAATTACACATTGCTTTGGATAATAAATAGGCAGTTGTAGAACAGGCAGGGCCGAATATCTTTAGTAAGCTGTTTATATTTAATGCTGGTATGCATGCGCTTGTGTTCATGCGAGCTTGTGCAGAGTGCTGGTGTCGTGGTTGCTTAGGATGCGACAATAGACCATCATGTAGGAATAGTTGAGGTTACTATGCGTTTCCTTGTACTATATTTGCTGTGTTATCATGTTGCATGTAGCTTGCTCTATAGCAGAAATTAGTCGATTTGTATTCGTTGTCAACGTATCAAGACAGCACTGTGAATATGTGCACGAAAATTGAGGTACAGAGCGTTTCCGAATTTCACAACTATGAAATTTCGGCCACCACGACAAGGAATTCTAAGCATCACAACGCACCTACTCCAACATATAGTAAAAAAATGCCTTTCTTTATGATAAATACGGGCAATCACTTACACTGGCCTTCTTATCGACCGCCACTACAATTAGGTTCTTTTTCACAATCAGCTGGCTTCAGTCGTTACGAACCACTTTGTTCCTTCAAGCTTCATTACAGCGTTAGCTGCCGACCATGCCGGTCAGCCATTAAGCTCTGTTCATTGTAATAAGTGAGCGAATATACGTATTCTACTTAGAAAGCAAGGAACACTAATTAAATATGAGTGTCTGTGTAAAAGCCAGAAAACAAAGTAAGGACCTGTATCACCGTCTCGTCGCGAATAATAAAACACGAAACACTGGAGCTGCGACGAGTTGACAGTCGCCAAATTAGCTGCTCTGGCCCTAATGAAGCACTGACATGCTTATCACGCGAGAAACACTTTAAGTAATTGCAACGTCACCATCAATTCGGAGTACCTGCAGCGATGCAACGTGTGAGACCGAATTTTAGGTCTACGCCTTACACCATCTGCATTTACGTAATTTATTTACTTCATAAATGGTGCACCATGACTAGCATGTGCCGAAAAGTTTCCAGTTTGTTAACAGTCTGCCTCTGGTAGGAACACCCTCGCCAGTGATAGAATTTGCTAAACACTGTTTGGAAATTCATTCTGCGACTCACGCTATCACCGCGGCTTTAAGTTGTTCTTAACAACATTGCGAGAAGCTTGTCCCGTTCTTTACCTTTTTGTATGGCATCACTGTACAAGAGTCAAAGGGTCATTCTCTTCCTGCTTTGGTGACGAAATTGACAATCGAATATATGCAAGCGTATATCTGCGGCGTTATTTTAAGGTTAGATTTGCACTCCGTAATTTCCTAAATGAAAACAATCGAGCGACAAAATGAAGTGCATGAAAAGACGAGAAGAAACTGACAGGACGCTATACAGCGCCACGTCTCTTTTCTGCTGCTTTTTCGCCAAACTGCCCTTATTTTGTACAACCCATTGTCACACACTTGTCCAGTATTGGGAGCTTGTTTGGTGGCATATGTGGTTGTTTCTAGGGGTTGTCTTGCCTTTCAAAAAAAGGGGGTAGGGAAATTCAAGAATTTCCTGCTGCTTAGAAAATGCAACCTAAAAAAATGACTGATGTCCTTTTATTGGAATATATTGCTTTTTTTCAAAACTGTTTGCTGTTCTTTTCATGCCTCCTCTTACACTGCCTGTTTCAAATTTGAGCGTTCGCGACAGCAACATAAATAGATGGCAAAAGAAGAAATCTATTGGGTTCTCTTTGATACTTCGTTATATTTCATTGTGCGCACGTAACTTTCGCACGCTGCCTCGGTGGCAACGCCGCCTCGGCGAGGTTCGAGGCGGTGAGTGCCTTTGACCAAATTAGGGTTGCATCAGCGGGATATATTGTAGGAGTCGAAATGGCCGGTGCACACATTTGAAGGAGCGCGTCGATTCTACAAACGGTCGCCAAGACTTGTCGACTTGAGGTACTGCAACAACGCGTTCCTGGCTTGCTGTGCCAACGATGGGCATGGCAGTGAGCCAAGAGTCTCCACTTTCGGAAATGGTCTAGGCTCCAACCGGTTCAATGCTATCCGGAGAATTTCACGCTAGACATCGTATCGGGGACCGAGACACAAAATGTGCTTGATAGTTTCTCTCAGTCCACAAGATTCGCACAAGGGCGTATCCCCCGTTCCGATGCGGAACGAGTAGGCTTTTGGAAATGCCACCCCTAGACAGAGGCGGCTCAACAATGCCGGTGTGGCGTCGGCGGCCGCATTTCTATGGGAGCGAAATGCAAAAACGCCCATGTACCGTGCACTGGGTGCCCGTTGATGAACCCAGGGGGTCATAATTATAGCGGAGTCGCCCACTACGGCGTGCCTCATAATCATATCGTAATTTTGGCACGCGAAACTTTGCTGTATAAACCACTGTCATTTCAGAGCGGGACACTGTTGAAGGCAATTGATTCATTCCAAGAGCGAGAGATAAGAAATTTGCAAGTAAACACAAGCAAGTTATAAAATAAATGCATTTAGTACAAGAACAATAGTCACATTAACGTGGGTTATAAGCATTTTAATGTTTACAAGATGTACCCTGAATGTGTATTAGACTAATGCGTAGTTTAATACGTTTCGTGTTATACCACGAGGTGACGCTCGCCCTCTTTTTTTTCTCTGGATTGGATTGGCGCGGCTCGCTACGCGCTAGCGCTAGCATTTCCGAGCACAGATTGGTGTGCGCTTAGTTTTCGCACTGGGCTTTCAACAGATCGCTCGTTTCTCGCGCTCAAGTAAGGCTGCGAGACGAAGTGAGCGTCGGCTAGCGCAGAGGTGGTTTGCCGCACCCTTACCGTGTAAGCACTCAGGAATGCCGGAAAGCACTCATACAAGATTCAGAGAACTACGATTTATTTTCTTTTACTTTATTATGCACCTTCATACTGGCTATTGCCGAGCGATGGCTTCTAACAACCGCAGGAAAGAATCCTTATACTGGGTAGCCCGAGCGAACCGTGGCTTCTAACACACGCAAGCAAGGGTCTTTGCAGAGCACGTGGCTCATGACGGCAACCACATCCATCGAAGGTGTGACTCCAGCATCGGTGTAGTTGCCCTGTACCCTCCGCTGACGAGGTGGCACGTCACTTTTCTTTTACAATAACTTTCTGTTTTTTGCGTGTAAACACTAGCGATGGGGTCCACGAAGTTCACGCTGTGGTTGACTGTCTCCTAATGCATATTGATCCATAGCCCCATTAGCATCAACTAAATTTGGGATACAGTTGTAGGTGGTCAATTTGTCAATAATAATGGTCCCTGGTTGAACATTGGCTGCAATAATGGCGCCTAGTGTCGCCGCCTTTCGTCGGTAGACCTTGAAAAGTCGCAGCACCCCTTTGGTCGCACAGACATTGCCGAAGACCCATGGGCATTGTCGCCCGATTGTACCTTCGCTCGCCGCGAAGAAGGCACTCGTCAATTTGCGCTATCTTCCCGGGGCCCCCGAGTAGAGGTCGCGCCAGCAGCTCATCCCTCGCGACCTCACGGGTGTAGTTCCTCCAGTCGGCGATGGCGTGCTCCAATAGAGGAAACAAGTAGCCGGTCATCTCCTTCAACACGCAGTACGTGAGCCAAATCATCTCACGCAGTACGTGAGCCAAATCATTTGCCGCCGTAGGTGGTCGTTCTGACGGCCGAGGCGATCCGTGTTGGCGAAGTAACTTCCTTCGCCTCTCTGCCCGCAGAGCAGCGGTACCGTGCAACTGCGAAAACTGCTTTCATCACCTGTTGCACCGGAAGGCAGCCCGGCGTCCATTCTGAGTCTTCCTGTACAATGTGACCACTTCGCCTTCGCAGGTTGGTTGGTCCGGATTGAACCCCAGGCGCTCGCAGGTGCCCCTGTACTCCGATTACGCCGCCGGACCTGGCCTGGGGCTGGTGCGCAGTGGACGAACAGCGCTTGAAGCCGGAGAGAGCCGAAGCGATCGCACGAACTTTTCTTTCGCAGCCTAGTCACACCAGTCTGTGCTCGGAAAGCATAGGCGAAGACGAGGGCCTTCGCCTAACTCGTCACACAGCCAGCCCACTGACGTTTTGGAAAGGCAAAACTGACGCTGAAACTCTACGTCGGTCATGCAGGTTAACGGGTCCAGACGGTTATATTGACGCTTGCTGCCGCTGGATGCGATGACGCAGGCTGCTGCTGCCGCCACCATGTTCCCGATTTCAACTTGAGGGGGGTTTCGCGATGTACGAGTTTCGCACCAGTTCGCCTGTCAATGGAAACCATAGGTCACGCCCCACGCGAGACATGTAACTTGTGCGCGCGCCCACCAGGTTTGGGCCACGCCCAACTTATTTTTCGGCAACAGCGACGTGGTGCGGAACTGAGAGGCATCAACAATCTTGACCGGCGAAATAGAACATGTAAAATGCACTGTTATCGGTGATGTACTGAGCACCACTATCAAAAACAAAGCGTCGGCTTTCGCTGGCTTACGCATATATCTTCTTGCGCTGTCATGGCCACACAACACTGTTTAATTCCTTGCATTGTGGCGATGTAGCGCATAGTAAATAATTATCGGCACGCCACTGTAGCTATTTGCAAGGCGTCGATGCGCCGTGGTGGACGACAATGCTGAGCAGTGCGCAGTGTTTTCCGACGACAACGTATCGCAGCCGTCGTTTGAGATGGCTGCTCTGTCATCGGTGGTGTATTGGCACGTACACACTAGCGGCAAAACGCGCGCGGCGCGCCGCCGGCGGCAAAACGCGCGCCGCGAAAGCAGCCGCGAAACGGGTTTTTCTTGCCGCGGCATGGATCGCTCCTGGACCGATTTTTTGCGGTTTGCCGAGTGCTGCGGATGAAGGAGACCGATGAGAGCGGCCCGCTTCCGTGACTTGCGCGCGGGAAACTGGTGCCATGCGGACCCGCCCGACCGCTTGTTTCTAGTTTCGCACTATCATCTGCACGCGTCAGCTCCCGGACAGTTCGAGAAGGGGAGAGGAGTCTAGTCTGTCACGTGATTGCCGCAGCGACGCGCCGCCGGTTGGCGTGGCCGCCCTGCCGCTGCTGCGTTTTGCCGCCGGCGGAGCGCCGCGCGCGTTTGGCCGCTAGTGTGTACGTGCCATATCAGAGCCGCACTGTCGCAAACACGGTCAGCGTCAAGGAACGCTCGCTTTTCTACACCCAGTGCGATGGCATTTCTTCATCACAAGCACGGCAGACTAAACAGTTGCAACACCTTCCTGCGTTCGAAGTTTAATTTCCTAACTGCGCAAAAGAACCACCACCTGCCAAAATGCGATCGCTGCACTGTCGTTACGTTATCCATCTGCGATCGCTGTTAGCTCAGCAGCAGAGGCAATCTGCAAGCACATTGGAGTGAACAACACACTCAAATTATGCGTACATGCGCACGAAGTTACCTTCACTGGGCAAGCGATGACAACCGATGAATTATGTCGCTGGGCCGCACGCTTTTCTTCGAAATACATCGCGGAGGCTACGCACACGCAGATAAACTGGCGCATTTTCACTGTGCTGCGTCACTACGGACCCTAGAATACCGCACAGCCATTTTGAAGCGACAGGCTACAGCCATTGCTCCCGTCTCTATGGCTAGAGTGTCGTTTCAGTTGGTGAAGCGGCGGCCTTAATAACCGCCTCAAAGAAGCAGCCGCAGTGAACAGCCATGCCGCAGCGCTGCGTTGCTGTTCCCCTAATTGACAGGGAATGGACAGACCATTGGCATGACTGACTTTACCTAGAGTAGCAGTGCTGCACCCTTGGCGAATGCTCACCGTATGAACGCCCTCGTGCGTGCAACCCTCTAGAATGTCTCCGCTTGTAAGCTGTCACCTCACTGCCGCCACTCGCGGTAAAAAAAGTGCAAAATTTAATAATTCTCTCGATCTCCGTTTGTCATCACAAATTTATTGCATTGAAAACGAAAAACCGATACTTTGCGAAATAAAACGTTCTTTATTTTATTTGTCGTATTTTAAAGTATTCGATTGAGGGAAAGTGTAGGTGCAAGAATGCACCGCATGTGCCCCGTCCGCATTCAACGGAGGATAGAAACATAATGGTCAAAAGAGGAGGCACGCCCTTGACGCGCCCGAGAAAGGAGTGGCAAACGGCTCATGGCAAGTTTGCAGATAGCGCGACAGTGGCGGTATTGCTGAATTGCGATAGTATGTTGACAACAATACGCGGCTCTGGCGCATTTTGTTGCGCAGTCTTCTGTGCTTGAAGCGCGGAAGCACTGTGCCGTGGAGGGTGCGCTCATGTTGTCATGCGCGGCTTTATCTCGAGATTTCTTTTTACCTGCTGTTTTTGCGCGTTCCTTGCTATCTCCGTTCATTGACTGCCATCGAGCCAACTCCGGTAAAACTCGGCGTATCCTGCATAGCACCCCTGGATTACCCTCAGAGGCCGTTATTTGTAAGAAAATTAAAAATGTACATATAGCTAACTGTCAGTGGGTTGCTAAGAACCGTTTTAACTAATTACTTTATATGTCATATATTGCCATTTACAAACTCTAGCTCGTGGCTTCGAAAGTGAGCTCCCATGTGAACGAATTCTGAGGGTGGCACCAATTTCGACCTCTGCGTTCCCAGTGTTTGCGAGGACATATATTCGGGTTCTAGTAAATATTTAGCTTCAATCAATCAAATTTATAAAGGTGTTTTATTACAAAATATGTGAAACAACAGTCTGTTTTAGGCGCAACTTTGACAGCGCTTATCCGAAAACTGATTCGAGTGAAAGTAATCTGCGATGCGGACAGGCGAGGGCATCGAGGCGCACTGAGGCCCGATAGCTTCATGTGCGTTATAGAACCCATAAGCTTGCGCGTCACCCGCGTTCAAGAAGTGAAACGTCGCTGCAACTTTCTGAACGTGGTGTGGCTCTGTCGTCATGGTAGAGTTTATAGCTTGGCGTGCGATGAAACATTACATCGTGGCGTTGTTGTTCGAAGCACATGTCGTTTCAAGGGCATTGACTATGCGGTAAGATTCGACAGAACTTTGTTTAAAGGAAGGCGGGGTGACATAGGCCAGCGATGAAACCTGCTCTGGTCTGGTACTATGGGGTCAGAAATGGGGACCGTGAAGAAAAGAATGAGAAGGGATGAAAAGAAAGAAATGCGTGCATAAAAGTGCAAGAACTGTAAGCTTTATGTCTACGCTAGTGACTTGTTGAAAGCTAAAGCTACTCGTATAACCACGACTGTACTATTTGCGTGCGATCGCGGGCGCAATACGACGTCATCGTCGTGAGAGATGAGAGAGCTTCTGTGGCTCTGTCGCGCGCGCAGGACCAACTCAATACACGTGTGCATGTGTGTCTGCCACCTGACAGTGCTCACGATTTGAACGGTGGTCACAGGGGAAAGATAAGTCGAACGTCAGCCCTATTTGAAAGTTCAAAGTCTTGAATTGAATTGTCATGTCGTCCAGAAGTGTCCTTCTTTCAGTGCAGTGCAGAGGCACTTGCAGGCCCAAATGAAATGTTTTCTGCTGCCCACTTCACTGTACTCGGTGCAAGATGGAGGAGTAGCACCCTGACTTTGGACATCGATGCAGATGTGTAGGCCAATCCTGATCTTACTCGGTATAGGAAGGTGGCTTCCATGTAGCTAAGTCCCTTTACAATACAAGTCTGATGCGGTGGCTTCAAAGGAAAGACGAGGAGTTCCTCGAGAAAATCTCGAAGAGTTATATTTCCCGGAAGGACCGTGGATAGTACGGGAGGTAGTGACACGTGTACTTGCATTTCTACGAGATACAGGACTGATGGACAGATTGTGACAGATTTGGTGCAGGAAGAGACGGTCAAGTGGAGCAATCGCCGGCCATGTCTGCCAGGCAAACCCGGCGAGTAGCAACATCACCACAACCACCAAAATTCAGATGCGCAAAATTTTTACTTGCACTTGATACTTTTAATCCTAGAATCAGCTCGAAGAATTACGGCGACACAAGAGTATTTTTTTCTCGAATTGCTACTGGCGCTGTAGATGGCTGTTTAGAATAGCACATGAAACGCTCGCATACACTACATCTGAACGTCATGATTCGTAGTTGAACACCGGCAAATACGGCAATCGAGCATGGCGGATGTAAAGGCCAATTTGCAGCACAGAACATATGATTATCAAAATTGCGCAGATACCAAACGCCGTGGCCAAGTACTGCTTATACGCAAATGCTGCTTCTGTTAAAATACATGTGCATTGTTAATAAACATTCATCAGTTAAGAGGGAGCTTTAGCTCGGGCCCAACTCCAGTGCCACCGATTCAAATACATGTAAAACGCGTATACGCTTTCCTGAGGTAACCACTAGGCCGATTTTAATGAAATTTGTTGCATTCCAGAGAAAAAGTTGAATTATATTGACTTATGGGAGCAGATTTTCGATTTAAGGCCTGAATGTCCAAAAAGAAGTTTTCAAAGTCTGGTAACATTGAAAAACATAGAAGCACAAAGTTTACGAATCAGTAGCTCTGCACCAAGAACAGATATCGCAGTTGTGTAATCTGCATCCATTAGATCATCCAAAGCGGGAAATTTGCTGCGTCAATTTATATGTTAGGTTAATTTGTTAGATTGTTTACAAGGGGTTTGCGAAAGTTTTACTCACATAAGTGATTTATTCTAGAGCCATGTATAATATAACAATTTTGTCCACATTAAATGTGCTACTAGGTGCAGTTTAAAGAATTGATATCGTTTTTCATTGCTGAGTTACGTATTTGTAAACTTGGTAGTTTAGTTTTCTGAAAATTTGCGATATTTGGTAATTTTTGTAAAAGCATCGACGGCCTAAATGAAAAATCCACTTGCATCAGTCACAAGGTTTTATCTTTTTCTTTTAAATACAGCAAACCTGACGAAATTTTGTGCAGTGGTTGCTGAGAAAAACGATCTCCCCTTTCCCATATATTTAGATAGGAGTCCCGAGCTAAAGCTTCCTCTTAACGCTTACGCAGGCGTAATCTGTGATTACACTGTTGTTGTCACGAGGAGCCACGTAAGGCAAGGCATACGTATCGCTGGTACATTCTGTACATTTCCTGGTGTGTCTCATCCGGCAGTCTAAGCCGCGGTCTTTACACATGCACTTGTCCCGTGCAGTTCTATAGGTTGTCTTTACAAAAGAATCAATTCGGAACGGGACATTTCACAGCGATTTTGTAGTGCTGCGGTATGGATTGCAATAGTTTTTTTAAACAGGTGGATTGCGTGAGGGCTGTTACTGAAATCGAAGCGGACAAACATTTCTGCAACGTCTATACGCATGTAATAACTGTTGTATCGTTGAATTTTTAAGTGCTCGTTTATTGCTACTGCTTATTTTCGTACAATATAATAACTATTTTTCAGAAAAATTTATGGTCTGACTGGGATTTTTCTCCACCATTTTTCATCTGTTTATTAGCGTAACGTATTCTCAAAGTTTTTCTTCAAATTTCCTTTTGTACAAACATTTAGGATACATCAACCCCCTTTTTTCGTAATATAAGTTTCCGTGTTTTTTATAACCATCCGTCATTTTAACCCATAAGGCTATCTCGAGTATTCTAGAAAAATAACCTCGTCATGTTTTTCTCAGCTCGCTGCTAGTATGAAATTTCTGGCCTCAAAAAACACTGTAGTATAGAAGCGACAATGTTTCGAAAGGAAACCTCTACTTGCGCAGTCTAATTCACAGCTGGTGGTGGATTGCTGATGGTGGTAATGCACAGCTGGTGGTGAAAGTCAAGATGCTAAAGGGCAACTTTGACTACGCCAACAAGATGCTCCACCGGCACGACCACTATTTAAGATTTTCGCAGTATACTCATTTGCGTGATTGATGATATTTTGATTGCACCTGATCGCTTGCCCGGGAGGAGCTGTATATATAACGTGCATATAAAATGTAGGGTTAAACTTTACTGCGTGACAAATGACTCTTTAGTGCTCATGGTGGAGGTTGCGGCGACTTGCCTCAAAGATCGGTTCATTGCGCCAGCCTTGTAGCATCTGTCTTCGTATCCATAAAGTCCGGCAGAGTCCCTGTGCAGTGCCACTGGTGCTTCTTATGTTTGTCACTAGAAATATTTATTTTCGCTTACTAACAAAAATATTTTAGCAACGTAGGCAATGCCTCGCGTTTATCATAGCGGGGGGCGCAGTTTCAATAGCACGCTGTCACGAACGCTGATATATCTCAGTTAGGTACGGTAATGTCAGACTGTAAACATATGCCGAGGTATAATTTTCTGCTACTCGGCTCGCATAGTCCTTCTGCTCTTAAACTCTTCTGACTTTATTTAGATATATTAGCACCAGGTTAAAGCAAAGAACTGGGCCTTACAGAACAACCATAAATCACTATAGAGTAGATAACGACTGTTACCACTCTATATTTATTATTTACTGCAAAAGTCGCTTATATATCACAGGAGACAATAATGGTTAGGATTTTTGTTTCGCGTCCAATCTCCAGCTACGGTACGTCACATTTAGATTAGGGATCATGAAGTA
This sequence comes from Dermacentor silvarum, assembly GCF_013339745.2. Taxonomy (NCBI): domain Eukaryota; kingdom Metazoa; phylum Arthropoda; class Arachnida; order Ixodida; family Ixodidae; genus Dermacentor; species Dermacentor silvarum. Next base: position 35,249,158 of record NC_051164.1, on the reverse strand, counting down.
TGAATAAACTTTTGGCCCAGTCCGAGCAAGGAAAGCCGTTGCAACTTGCTCCGCTGACTGTCTTGTTCCTCTACAAACCAAGGAATTTCTGTTTTCTTTTACGGCAAGATTAAAGTGATGATGTCACGGCACTTACTTATTTTCTGGTTTACTAAGCCCACTCTCACGATGGCAAGAGGGTTCATGTTTTTATTGAAGAAGTGTAATTTTCTGGTTAAATCACAATTTCTCGGTTACAAAATAATATTTTCCTTGTATCATAATTTAATGCTTCTTTTTCCAGAAGGAAATGTTCTGTCAGCATGACGCTTAATAGTTTCATATATTTCCCGCACGATTGTTACATTAATTACTCGTAATTTATCAGAAATATTTATAGATTTCGTAAGAATGGTACGGAATGGCACGTAAAACTATGTGAAATTATTGGAAGTGCTTTCGGAAGGTTTCAGGAAGGCCAGTGTCCTTTAGATGAGAAGAAAAAGATTGTTTCAAAGTATTGATTTCAATATAAAGTGCAGCTAGCCGTCATTTCATATGCTAAACAAGATGTAAACCATACGCCAAAGTTCTAAAGCTTGCGGAATTCCCAGTTTGAATAAATCATCGTTGAACTCTTTTCGAAGACCTTTGTCTGGTTATGCGGCCATCATCAAACATTGAAACTCACGTGGTAGCATAAAATAATGAACAACTTGCCTTATGAAGCTGTGCTGCATTATACACGCATGGAGGTGCTCGCAAATAGGAATTTAGCAAACACTCGCGCTGTTTCTTGAGTCTCAAAGGCACACATGAACTTTGCCAGGGGAAGAAACAAAGTGGTAAGAGCATCGCAGTGTTTATGACCCCATTTTATTATTGAATGTTGAGTTTCTGCATGCAGTCCGTTAAAAACAGCAAGGAAAGCTTTTTTCCTAATAGTATGCAAACACATTTGCTTGTTCTTGAAAAAAAAACTACTTTGTTTAGTTTGACAGCAGGAGGCTTAAGGAAAATCACATCGAAAGTGTGCCAGGGAGCGAGCTATAGTTGTGAGGACGGCACACGAAAGTTTCAAATATTATTCACATATTTCAGATTATTCTAAACGGCGTTGGTTCAGCGATATATAAAGACATCGCATGTGTAAAGAACAATAGAGTTGATATATTCCCTGATTTACGTTCAATGGGTGTTTTATGACAGTGTCAGGCTACTCAGCGTTCTCGATTATATTATTTTATAAATTATAACGCGTTCCCGATTCAATTTTAAAGCCTCTCAACAGGACTCTAGAACAGCACCGGACTAAACGTGCTAGGATGTTTTTATTTGTGCCTTACATGTATTTCAGCTTACCCATGGCAGTTAGCATAATTCGGCGGCTTTGCATCGAGTATATATGTAGGTCAACGAGGACGGCAATAATTAAAATATAAACCATGTTTAGCCATTTGCCAATTGGTGGTGATTTAAAACTTACATTTTTCAATATTTTCTAAAAGGCTGTATTTTCAGAATGTAGGCCGACAAGCGGCTCGAGGCAGGCCCATTTAGCACAAATCGAAATAATGTGCGCCTTCAATATTGCTACGAAATGAATTGATTATCCGTGTGCTTTTGCATCCACTGGCGATAGTCGAAAAAATTCGCGAGATACCAATATACCTTAGGTGTAAAGCGTCAATGGTCTGACCCATTGGTATTAATAGGCCTAAACTGTCAATATTCTACTTTCGTAAGACATCTCTTGCTTCCCTACTATGTTTAGAAGTGCAGCTGCTTTTTCTTATTTCCATGTGACCCGCAACATTTGCAAATGGCTTGGTTTTAATGTCTACTGTTATGTGATTGAGATGATTATACAATATCAGGTCTGAGATCATATTCATTTTTCTAGAATTTTGTGAAAGGAATAGGAAGTTCAGTTGCGACACATTAAAAAGGATATCGCTCACTAATTACTTTTTCGATCAAGTGGTAGTAAGAGAGGAAATACGAGAGTTACCAAAATGCATCAACTTTAGTGTGTCAATGACCACCCACACTTCTTTGAGAGTGATTAATGCAATCAATATTACATGAAGTTATCAGCAATGTTAAAGCATGCTGCTGTTGATAATAAATACAACACGGCAAGAGTAACACATCTAATTGGAAAGCACGAGAGAAACATGGTATATACTGTATCAGTGAAAATTTCGTCAGATTTACGTGCTAGCTGAGCGGCTAGAAAATGAACTGACTGCTCCTCCCCCCCCCCCCCCAAAAAAAAATATATGAGGATTAAAATTTCATATCTATTCGATGCGCGCGAGTGCAGTAGCTTACAATTTTTTGCTCATATTTCTTATGTCCATTCCACACTAAAATTCGTACTCGGCTCTCATCCGTGAATTAAGTAATCAAATGTTTTGCAAGCTAACGTAAAAACACAGCCCAATGGTAAAAGGCAGATCGGAAAGCGTCATCTGCTGCTTTCTTTCCTTGCAGCACACACCAGTTATTTCGACACTAGTTTACTTCCGAAGTAAAGAGCCGGTTCATATTGATTGACAACTTCATGTCGGCACCGTTGGCAGGTTTCTCAGGAAGAGTGCGAAAAAAACGTTATGTAAAATAAAATTGCTACATACAGCTCAGTACTTGGCACGCAGCCGTATAGTATCCTCATGCCGTCCATTCTAGTCTTCCCAAACGGCTTTGCACCCTGGTGCTGAGGAAGCAAATAGCCACCAAGGCAGCACTGACTAAGCTCTTAGCGTATTCGGTGGCCGCAGGCATTCTGCTGACGTTTGCGCAGGAACAGCCAAACGGAAGCAAAAAACTGTGCCAGCTCGGAACATGCCGGAGCAATGCGCCATTATGCACCTTCTTGTTGCGGCTCTGAATAGAGGGAGGATCTTTTTTTTTTTTTAAGCGATGTCGCATTGATATTTCGCGCAATAGCCGAAAAACGGAGTGTATTGCTCTGCACGCGACATGAAGGTATAAAAACTTGTATGTTTATCTCCGTGAATTATTATTATTACTATTATTATTACGTGGTTCCCCCAGAAAAGGCAGAGAAGCACTCACTGCGAAGTACGTGCTCACGCTCAGTCGAGCTTTCGGTGATAAGAATCGGCAACTTGGAGCTACGAGGTGTTGTTGACAGAGGGTGGAGTGAAATCGGGTTCTTTGGGACGACAATGTGAATAGAGCTAAAAATGCTGAAATGACACACGCTGGTTTGGAAGCGCGGTCGTGCATGAAATTGGGGTCTCCGTGCACGGCAAGCAAATTCGAACGTGCCGCATCTAACATTGGACAAAATTCATGATAGCGAAGAATTGCGAACTTCCGAAGTGCAGCAGGGAGGTTAAGTGACGCTGCCGCCCCACGAAACTTTTTTTTTCCGTTTGAGGTTTTCCGCACAACGTGCTTTCTTATTTGGCACACTCCATTCTCACTATAACATCCTTCGCTACAATCTCTGCGTGCGTGCGTGCGTGTGTGTGTGTGTGTGTGTGCGCTGCTGTGCGGCTGCGTGTGTGTGTGTGTGTGTGTGTGTGTGTGTGTGCGTGTGTGGTGTGTGTGTGTGTGTGTGTGTGCGTGTGTGCGCGCGTGTGTGTGTGTGCGTGTGTGTGTGTGTGTGCGTGTGTGTGTGTGTGTGCGCGCGTGTGTGTGTGTGTGTGTGCGTGTGTTTGCTTCTTTATGTCGCAAATGTCGTCTGACGATATATCGCTTACTCGACTACTTTCACCAAAAGTAACGTTCCATATGCTGCCCCGGGGTGAGAAAGGCCCCCCGCAGGTGAAGGTGCTGACAGCCCCAATTAGGGCCGCATCGCTGTCATATTGTGCAGGCCTCGTCAGTTTGGGTTTACGTGTGCACGCATTGACTGTGATGAGTTCTGATTTCGTTGGCTGTCTGTGGCAGCGGCGACTAATTGATTGCATTATTCGTCCGGCTTGACCTCTTCAGGCGACACTAGGGCTACTCGAGAAGGCGTGAAAGCTGACTTCGGATAATGTTGGCCAGCTGGCGTGCTCTAATATACGCCAATATTGAAATACGTGAGCCGATATGCAGTCCTCCGCTCGAGAAATACAGCCACCACGACGAGGAATTTCAAGCACTGCAACGTACGTGCACCTACGAAGGGCGGAACGGGCTAAATGTTACGCAGAAAGTGAACTGGAACGCAAATTTCAGCTCCCGACTGTTTACCTTATACGAATTTCGACGCAATCTAGTGCCGCAGCGGAACGAGATCTCATCACATTGGTTGCACAGCGTCCGTACCACGGTACTCTCATTTTATTCTAAGGGGCACCAATAAATTTCATTTCATTTCATGACCTTGGTGACCTTCTCATATTACAGCGCGAATCTTTATCTTTTGTTCGTAAGGCATGGCTCCTCAATCCTTCGTTTTTCTTTGTAATGTTCCCCAGAAAATGTCCTGTGCAGAAATAACAACGATGGGAGAGGGCAATCTCTTTTCTTTACTTTAACAAGGAAAATATAGGTCCGCCTAGCATCCAGATTTATAGAATTCATTCTTGACCATCAGGAACCATGTACTGGCATGCAGAACGCATGGTGCGGATAGAGGAACATTTATATTTTTTTCTTCGCTACTTGAAAGACCTAGGATACTCCAATATTTGCAAGCTGAATGTGTTCTTCACTATATTAATTCCTATAAGGGTGTTAACGTTTCTTTTCCAGAAGAGAAACGATGCAGCAAAAATATGGCCAAGTACTGAAAGTTATGGCTTTCTCGTTTGGGACGTGACGTGAAAGCTTCACCCCGAAATCGAAACGACCACTGAAATCAATTCAGCTCAAGAACCAGCATGTTTGCGAGTCCTTCTTCCAATACAGTGTTGCCTGATATAGCCGTCATAAGTCACTGAAAGGGGTTATATGCGGTTCTAAACCCTTATTCGCCATCGTAAATAACATTCGCCTTCAGTGTGAATGAAGGAAATGTTTTTCCCTCAAAAATGAGGGCTATAGGCTTATACTACCACATGCATATTTGTTGCTTCTTTTGAGTCTGAGTATATGCTGCAAGCGATATACAACATTTGTTCATAATTAGGGAATAAATATATTTAGTCGTGTTCTTGCATCCTATATCAATACATTTGATATTTAATATAATATGTCGGTTGTTTAAATATTGAAAGTAGCAATTTTTCACAGCCTACTGAATCGTGAACAAAATTTAGGCGTAATTTGTCTATAATAAATATACTCCGACAGCTGCCTTGCCCTACGGGGTGCGGGAGCTTGAAAAATAGTTTATCTGCTCCCAAGTTCACTAGTCCGAGATTAGGCGCCGTGTTTTTCACAATGATATTGGCAAAACATACCAGGCCTGCTTTCAGTCATAAAACTCTTAACGTTTAAATCCAGCGTTTTGACGTTGTTTAGGGAGACGAAGTCATTCGAAGAAACCTATCTCTCCGAAGCCAGAAACCGATCACGAGATATAGTTCCGTGTGATCCTTGGCGCCGTGAGTGTATGCCGTCGTCAAGTGGAATTGCCAGTGTGACGCAGTTTCCTACTTTTACACCATATTAAAAAAAATAAAAACATCCCGACGCGATCGCTTCCGTAGACATGAGTTCCCATTACGTTTAGTGTGGTACAAAATGAACAAAAATGTTTTGTTTCAGTGCGATTCATTTAGGGTCAATGCCACGATTCCAGCCTTCGCGACGCCACGCATTTATCAGCGTGTTACCATTTAGAATCTGACTGGGGAAGCAGTTTCACAAAAAAAAAAACTAAGAAAAAAACGAAGCGTTGCAATTATTTTTTTTAGGTTCATGTTTGCAGTTTTGGAATAGAAGCGGTCAAGAACGCTGCTTTTTCAGCTTCTTTATGTGCAATGCCCCAAAACGCACATAATTATTAATCTGATAACATCGCTGTAGTTTCTTCCGTTGATAATGCTATTAGATTGTTAGTGCGTTTCTGCTTTATTCTTATTTCTAGTACTACGCATATGTTCCCTCACACATATTGCATTAGGTCACGCCAGCGCCAGCTTAAACCGGATTAATTATTAGTGGCATTGGCAGCCTCTGTTTTGTTTGCTGCAACGTTTTCGGCGCACAATTTCGGCTTTTAGTGCTCTCCATCTCCGTGGGAACGCGAGACGTTCATGCGAAGGCGTTTCTACACGATGGAGAAAGAAGTGTGATGAAACGAAGCAGTGAGCCAAGCCGTCGATTGTCCCCACATTTCCATCTGATGGAATGAGCCCTCAAGCGGGGAGGACTCAGCCATATAAGCCTTATCGTCTGAAGCCGGGGACGTTAGCAGCGATTGCCTTCTTATGTCTAGACGGACGCGTGCGCGTTATGTCTTTGAAAAGACATTGAAGAAGCCTAAATCCTCCAAAGGGTGAGGAAATTCTCCAGAGCCGTAAAAGTTCTTGAATCAAGCGGGGCCATTTATGAAAGAAGCATTGTATGAATATTTGGCACATGGACACATTTCATGCACATTTGTAAAGGCGCAACATGGCTTGGCCCTCACTTGTGAGAAATGAGGAACTACAGTACATGTTAGAACTAACAACAGTTGTAAAACATTACCTGCGCAGAAAAACGCAGCCTTCAGATGCCACATTCGAACCACGTCCATTATTTTGTCTTCTTGGTCAAGTTACAGCTCTGTGGCTGGAGAAAATTCTGACAGTTAAGACATGCCTTCGGCATTGCTATAGAAGGGATAGCCTCGGCTTGAAGCAAGTATCCCCGATCTTCAACAGCTTATTGCAACAAAACTCAGCGGTAACACAGAGGATAAACAAGCAGTGCGTGACGCTAATAGTTGGCATGCCAAATATGTAGCCGTCGCGTAAATTTCTTTTTCACCGTTGCCTTCTTTTCTATCGAGGGATTTTTGCTCAGTGAATGGCAAATTCCCCGTTCCAGAAAATGCTCGAAGTTGCCAATATTTAATTTACACACATCCTGAATACGAACTAATATGGTTAAATATTTTGGTTTTATCAATAAAATTAACCAATAAAATATTTTCGTTTGCCATACACCGGGTGTTTCCGCGAACACTTTCAAATATTTTTTAAAGGTTGCCTTTGACGGATATGACAATTCTCATGAACTAGTTCATGAGATGGTCTGCTCGAAGAGGCGGACATTACTTTCACAAAAATTTAAATTCATGATCGACCTATTAACAAACGTTACCTAATTATGAGTTCTAGTCGTGTAGTTCGCAAGGCGATCCACTTGGAACGAATTCTCAGGATGACGCCAGTTTAGAGATAATAATTGCCGAACTTTGTCGAGAAACGCATTGACGTTCCAGCTGCTTTTGCGCTTCAATGCACAAAACAACATTTTGTTACCAAATTTCGAACAAATTTATTCGATAGGTGGTGTAATGTCGAACACCGAAAGCAATAAAGGAGGGTGAAAAAGAAGCGACCACTGTGGAGAACGAACGCTGCGTCGCGAATTTAATATAGGCACCATACAGTTAAAAAAAAAAAAAAAACACGGCGCGCGATGTTCCCGGTACACTGGAAATTCCAAAACTACTATAACGTGTTCTTTACTAGCTTTCACCAGCGGGACTTGACATCGCCCACAATATGGTGCCATCCGCCAGAAAGGTGTCGACAAGAAGGAAGATAAAAAAAAGCCTCAGAAAATACGCCATGCTAGTTCGGCTTACATGGAAAAAAGTGATAGGAAAATCGATCACTGTGATCTGTTAAACGCGTAAACGCAGCGCCTGGAAACTGTTTTGAAGCAAACATAAAGGAGAACACAGCACATTCCTGTTTTGTATTCTTTCGAGTACCCAGGCTACCACGTTTATTGCTTAATTTTTAATTTTTTTTTTTCATGTTGCACACCGGTCTGAAACGGCAACGTAATGTTCGGGATTTATTTTTCGCAAGTGGATTCGTGGGTATTGCCACTGTCTGAATTCATTTTAGCCTACTTGAATTCGTTTTACCGAAAGGGGCTCTTAGTGGAATGATGTACTTAAAGTTCACAAAGGTGAACTATAAACACAGTGTCAAAGTTTGACGGCAATGTTTATTTAACGCCGCGAGTGGTGCAGAAATCGCCGACACTTTCAGCACATAATACATTTGTTCCATAATAGACTTGAATTGCCTTAAGTTATTTGTATTTTCTTCTCGTTCATATTTGATCTTTCAGTTTTTATCTTTGTGCACCAAAGCAGCAGTTATGTACGCAGATTTTAGGTGCAATAATAAGCATTTCAAAAACTTCCCGCGCTGTGAAAATCTTATGGTTGCAATATATTTGAAAACTAATATCAGGTCTTGTCATTGCATGAGAAGATTATTTTATGATGTGTATTGTATGTTTTGATTAACAAGCTTCAGGATATTGCACACAGTACGAGGTGAGGACGCGAGGCTTTAACTGCCGAGTGCTACGATGTTTTATTCTAAAGCAGAATAAAACGTAGACTGCCAATGAGAGTGAGAGAGCGGAATTACCAGAATACGTATGCTACAAGAGTGAACAATAAAGTCTAATGAAAATTACCTTGTAATTTGTGATAGAATAGCCGTAAGTGTAAAGGAGGTTGGTGTTATGGCCACCGCCTGATCGACATTCTCGCTTGGCCTAATAAAACGTCGCCAAAAATCAGCCGGCTCAAAATGACATCTTTTGGCTTCCTCTAAATACACTTATTCTCGAAGAATTTCAGTTTGTCATGGAAAGTGACTGCGGCCATAAACAACAATTGCATTTCTCTTTAGTAGAAAGCCTTATCTGAGAGCTAACTCCAATTTCTTTATTGAAATCTATGTAAAAACCTAAGAAACCTTTGGTGTGACAAGTGCTGCAATAATATGAATATAATTTGTTGATATAGAAAATTAAATTATAGCAACTGTAGGAAGCAGAACCTTGGTTTAGGAGAATGAAAATTTAAAAAAATGTCGTAGATGGGTTAGCCTAAAACAAAAAGATAAAAACACGATGTTTACGTGTCGTGACTGAACCAGACATCAAACTTGTGTGAACTCCATCTTCTAGAGCCCTTTAAGCGGACAAGCGTGATATATAGATATATAATATATGTATATGAGATATATACAAGTTGCGTGAAATTGCTACAAGGTTTACGAGGGTATTGCGAAAGGCCTACTCACACACTAGGGGCACATTTCAGAGCGCTGATAATACGTAAAGTTTGTTCGTTAGGTGTATTTTTAGGTGAAGCTCACACAAATCGTTTTTTTTTTCTGAGCTACAGAAATACAAACATGACATTTGAGATGGGATTTTTTATTTTATAATTTTCGATTATTTTTCTAAAAATCCACGGGCCCGGGAAACTGCCTGCTATAGTTTCTTGTTTTAAATTTGCGGTTTAATGTAGTAAACCTGACCAAAATCGGTGCTATTGTGTCCGAGAAAACCAATTCTTCTGTTCTCAGGTATAGACAGCAAGACAGCAGCTGCTGAGATGAATCATCCTAAAGTATACATAATGTTTGTAGGGAACTGATATAAGTTTGGAGTAGAGAGGTCGGGCTCAGGCTCACCTTGCTGCTATTTGTATGGTTATACTTTTATCTCTATTTAGGCGTCGTGTGTATAATAAGTAGAATAAAAATAACTGATTAACAGAGTATTTGTCGCGGGTCTTCGTCAAACGAAAATAGTTTAGCAGAAGGGTGCTGTGCTACAGCCAATCGTGCCACGGTGGCGGATGTCCTCCCTCCATTGCTACAAATGTCGACCATATGATAACGTGCGTTTATGACGCCCACGTTTATACGAATACGCGATTATGATATAATAAACTGTGATATTTGTCTTTCGGACAACAGACATCTACAAAGTAATATATTCTCTTGCAATATGTTCTTTTAGGCAAGCTGAAAATTCTCCTTTCAGGCTTGGTATGGCTAAGGACGAATTTCGCAAATTCAATGCCACCGTTCACCATGTTAGTATACTGAATGTCTCTGCAATAATATATTTTATATGATCATAGGATCCCATATTATATGACCACTTCTTTTATTTCTGTACCAGTGTACCAGCACTAAATACGTGTTAACAATAAGAAAACGTGATTAATTAAAGAAATAATCAGTGAAGCAAAGGTAATCGCTTCTTAAGCTAGGAATGTCCACAAAGGGCAGCAGGGATTGTCTAAATGTGTCATGTCAGCAACCTACGTCACATCAAGGAAGGAAATACTCGTAGCTGCGAAACCTTTTTCCATCATGGCCGATTTTACCGGCAAGTGGTTTATGCCGTTGCCAGTTTCAATTTACAGAATAAAAGTTATCCCATCGCTGCATGGTTGACCTGTCATGACGTCGTCTCAAAATTCTGCGTAATACATGAGCGTAGACTACGTGAAAATGTTTTTTTTTTCCTTTTTTGACCACTATAGGTAAATATGCTAACTGTGGATACTACAGCGAGAAAAATAAGTACGTAGGAATAACAGATCTTGCAAAGCACTGTTTGGGCCATTTTTAATGCATAATTAAAACATACTAAATGCACTAAATAAGGACCGAATTCCCTGAATAATTCTCGGGATGAGTCTTCAAGCTTTATAACTAATACTGTGAGAAGGGTCATTAGCACATTCTCGTGTACTCCGGTCATCCTCACATTCAAATAGCGTTTAATCTCGCTAAGCTCATTAGTAATACTTTATCGGACGTATGGATAACAGATATTCGGATATAGATGTGAGGTCATCGAATAAACGTATTTGTTAACGGCAAATCTTCAATAAAAAGTATGTGTCACAACGACTTAAATTTCTCTTCAATAATTGATCGGAATTCATTCTTTTCATTATTGCTGAAATTTAAATCACCTGAAGACGTGAATAGGCACAGCGCCTGGAAATTGTGCACTAAAGTCTTTCCAGTTTAAGTGCTTTCAAGTTTTCATAAAATAATGAGCATTACGAGTGAAATAAACCTAACGTATAGCACGGAATACGTCAGAAAAACGGAAAGAAAAATGTAATATAATGTCACGTTGTGCCGCGAGAGGCTGACAGGTCCGAGAAAGATCAGAATAAAACAAAAAGAAACGCACTGGCCACATACAGAAGATGATATTCTTTCGTAGAACATTATACAACTTCATTAACGACAGACAGACAGACAGACAGACAGACAGACAGACAGACAGACAGACAGACAGACAGACAGACAGACAGACAGACAGACAGACAGACAGACAGACAGACAGACAGACAGACAGACAGACAGACAGACAGACAGACAGACAGACAGACAGACAGACAGACAGACAGACAGACAGACAGACAGACAGACAGACAGACAGACAGACAGACAGACAGACAGACAGACAGACAGACAGACAGACAGACAGACAGACAGACAGACAGACAGACAGACAGACAGACAGACAGACAGACAGACAGACAGACAGACAGACAGACAGACAGACAGACAGACAGACAGACAGACAGACAGACAGACAGACAGACAGACAGACAGACAGACAGACAGACAGACAGACAGACAGACAGACAGACAGACAGACAGACAGACAGACAGACAGACAGACAGACAGACAGACAGACAGACAGACAGACAGACAGACAGACAGACAGACAGACAGACAGACAGACAGACAGACAGACAGACAGACAATTAACTTTATTTACTTCACTAAAGGAAGTGCTAAAATTTCTTTTGATTGTTTGGTGTCCCTACGAATTGTAGCAATGCATTCGTAGCAATCTCGTGCAAAGACTTGTGAGGTGGACATTAAAAAAATATTTCTTCTCACACTTGTCTATCATCAATGTCATGTAGTGCACTAGCGAGCTATTATGTCTGCCCATAAGAAAAAAGAATGAATGCTTTATATGTGCTTACTTAAAGCGTTGCATACGCATTTTCATAATTCTGTACGTTTTCGTAGTATTCCTGTTGTAACATATTTGTATAGTGGCTGAAGTGTCACTTAATAGAAATGTCAAAAGTGCTTTTCGATATAAAGCTTTATGTACTGTATTTCACGGTGTATAAGACGCGACTTTTTCTAACATTTTTGGCTGTGCGTTTTAAATATGAAATTTACGCTAATCAAGATGGGAGATGAAGCATGGCTGCACTAATCAATCAACGAATCAGCAGATCAGGAAGATTTGCCGATGACGCTGTCACCCAAATCGCCCGAGCTCTTCGAAAGTGCATGGAAAGACGAAGATTTTGATGGCTTCGCCTAGACGTGAACAAAACCATCTGGTGGTTTTCTTTTTGTTTTTGCATACAGAAAATGGTTGTGAGATGTTGCCTCTTAGTTGCCTGAATCTCCAGTAGCCAGCGGTGCATAGGAGTTGACAGAGAGAGAGAAATAACTTTATTTGCCCAAAATATGGTGAGAGGCGAAGGTAATGACTAGAAGCCTTCCCCGTCCCCCCTATAGACGGCGGCCGACAGACCCTGGGCCACGGCGGCGTCTTCAGCCATTTGGACTAGTCTTGCTTGATCATCCGGGTCTCAGCTGAGAAGCACGGTCTCCCATTGCTCCTCATCTCTTATCATTAAAGTTGGTTGTTCTGTTTCGGACCTGTTATTGTTACTATATTGTTTCTTTGGGCAGGCCCAGATTATGTGTTGAAGGTCTGCACTGTTGTTACAACGCTTACATATGTCTATGTATACGCCTGGGTGATAGTGACTGAAGGCAATGGGGTTGGGGAATGTGTTGGTTTGTATTAGCCACCGAGCCACCAATTGTCACTTGTTTAACGAGCAGTGTGCTGCCGGGTATCTCGCCCTGGCTAGCCTGTAATCATCTATGATTTCCCTAAAGCAGTTCAGGGCGTCAAAATTGGCTAAGTACGGCATTTCGCGACGAAGATACATGCATACAAACCCGTTAGTGCTTCATTGCAAAGTGTGTATCCTTGTATAAGGCATGGCTTTTATACAAAGGTGCATCTTATATATCAACGTTTCCATGAAAATCGCAGTTTTGGAGGGTGCGCCTTATATATATATATAAGGGTGCGATTATACACTGAAAAATCTGGTAACTTCAAACAGTGCGTCTATGGCGTCCATTGTGTGTTTGGCGGAAACAACCTTTATGTTCCCTTGAAATCAGAAAGAATACATAATTACAGGAACATGTACATATCTTTTGTCTATGTATAGCCTTTTATTTAATTTGACAATATTTAAATTGGTTAGACAGCAGAAAAGCTAGCGAAAACATAATTATGCAAAACTAAGGAATTTCTCTGAATAATAGTTCCAAAATACAACACTACATTTCCCCACTGATATGCACAACATATAAGCACGCTTCTACGTGTGCATGTTGCCAGCCCGAGAGCCGTTTATAGCTTTCATCGTAAGTGACATGGTTGACAGCTGCCTTTGTTTTCGCGACAAAATCATACAGTTACTGCCGACAGCATCGTCTTTGTTCAGCTGTCAGCACTCGAGCCTTCATCGGATTATTTCTTCTACTTTCAACGTCTTGGAGCGCAACAACATTTCTACAGAACTATGACAACACCTTCATCAGCCCTAGGATTTCTTGCTAGTTCACAATCATCTCTGCGGATCTGCAAAAAAAATTGCAAATCGTAAGGCAATAACAGGCAAGAGGTTATTTCCATGGTCGTGCGACTTTCAGTAGAAAAAAACGTTTCAGTAAGCGGACTCTAGAGGCTGCAGTTTCAGAACTACCGCTTTGGTCGCGTATAATCAGAAGCAAGAACTGCTGGGGAATAAGAGCATGTAGAGCGTAAACGACGAGGCAAACGTGAAACATGCGTGAAAAAAGCGCGCTCCCTAAGATGGCTCGATCGAGAGGCGGCAAGGAAAATAGCTTGAGGACACATGCCAGAATCATGAGCAGTTGTATGACGACAAGCTTGGTGAAACATTCGGCGCCCCCCGTCGAGCTAGGCTGACGAGCAATAAGTGTCATCAGCAAAGGAAGCTTCCTTAAGAGTCTGAGCTACTTCATAAGCCTGAGACAGAAGGCACGTGGCCGAAGTCTCCCATTCACCGAAGATGTAAGAGAGATACATTAGTAAACGTCCATCTCGAATGAACTGTACTGTTGTAGTATTCAGCCCGACTGCGTCACCGAATCCTCGAAAGCTGAAGCAGAATGCTTAGAAAGAAAGAATTCAGCTGAGGGAAATTAGCGGCGCTCATAGCGTGAGTATTCAGGCAGAACGGTTTGAAGTGCATAAAAAAAACGCATCCGCAGCTATACAAGGCAGGCCATACGCTCCGGCTTCGAATGCAGTTCCTCCGCTTTCTTCAAGTGCCGGGTTTCTTGTTTATGATGGCTTAGAGACAATTTTGTTTACAGATAAACAAATACCAAGAGCATCGGGTAGAGCACCGCCATTCCTTAAAACCAGATATTGTCTTGCACCAGCTGTTGAAGGACACTCGTCTTTCTTTCCTTCCGAAGGAATAGCGGAGAGGGACTTCAAAGACCCATTGAACAACTAAAGTCGTCTAAAGTCTTGCCTTTCAAGGAACAAAGTAAACTTAGCGGCTAGGAGGAAAACATCCTTCTTGTGCCATGGACGTTTGCCCACCACTACCTACGAAGACGCCGCGAAGGCTTAAGTTGTTTGCCGAAAGTATGGTGGCACATAAGTTTGCTTTCTACTGGCCAAGTCCTTTGTAAATAAGAGACGCCCTCGGAAGTGTTCGAGCACGTCGCTGAGGATTAAAACGTCTCTTTCAAGACACGCGCTACCGATTCAGCGACGAACAAACTACAAATCCTTCCCCTATAAAAATTCAATGTGCTTCCACCGAGAGGCTTTGTTAACTTCCGCAGTCTCCACCACAATACGCGAGCATTCAGTAGCTTTTACCGAAACTGCTAAGCTCGACGGAATCTGGACCGCGTAGGATCAATGTCGTTCTGTTCATTAGTTGTGCACAAACTCACATGCTTTTTGAAGCCCCTCGTACTTATTGTGCTTGAAGCAAAAAAAAGGAATACATTATAAATAAATACTCTTTTTTTTATTGATCACTGCAGTGAAGCTTCAGCCCTTACTGAAAGAGTAATGCGTCAGAAATCACTGTTAAACTTTCTTTCAAGTGTTAAAGAGGATTTAGTTGGTGGGCGCTTTTTTTGGAAGCAATTTGATTTCGTATCTTCGGGCACATCAACTTTTTCTTTCGCAAAGGCTCTTTCGCAAACACCGCCTCCTGTACGGTGAAGGAATTGGTTCCTCTTCACTTCAGCTAGCGGGATCGGAAATTTATTTCGCAGTGGAGAGAGTATATGAATGGAGAGATATATTGTCGCGATACAACGCGAACAGAGGACAGGGAGACGTTCTTCAAGAACAGCACAGGACGACCTGTTCAAACAAAACAGAACAGACACACGTCTTCTTTCTCTAATAATCCCATTGACCCACTAGACGGAGTCCGCTAATGCCCCCATCGTCGTCGTCGTCTGCCTGTAGAGCACGCGTGTCATTTGTCCCTCCCTAAAAGAGCATCGCCCCGATGCTAGACCGGAAACGTCACTTGCGGAAGTGAGGGTCCCTCGCATAGTCATTCGCTCACATACGGCTTCATGCGCACAACATGCACAAGTTCAGGGGGGTGCGGGCGGCGCCGCGTACAGTTGGGACTATCAGGGACGACCTCGTAGGTGACATCACTGAGTCACCGCAGTACTCGATATGGGCCGAAGTATCGCCTTAACAGCTTCTCGGAGAGGCCTCGTTTTCGTATGGGTGTCCAAACCCACACTAGGTCGCCGACTTCATAGGTTATGGTTCTACGCGTGCTCTACAGGCAGACGACGACGACGATGGGGGCATTAGCGGACTCCGTCTAGTGGGTCAATGGGATTATTAGAGAAAGAAGACGTGTGTCTGTTCTGTTTTGTTTGAACAGGTCGTCCTGTGCTGTTCTTGAAGAACGTCTCCCTGTCTTCTGTTCGCGTTGTATCGCGACACTGGTGGAGGTGCTGGGTATTGACAGCGCCTGATGCCCCGGACTCCTTCTGGGAGTCGTTCATCTAGCGCGGACGCATTGTCACCAGTAACGACACCCGTGCATCACTTCAGTCGTCGACTGCTAGGCCTTGCCCCGGAGTTCTCCCCTCTTCAACCACCTCACAGGAGATCCACACATCGGGCAATGGCCGAAACCAGCGCACCGCTAGCACCCCAAAGCAGCGGGTCTCCCAGCCCGCAACAGGTAACCGTTCTTCAACCGCTGGTCCCCGATCGCTATCGTGGTGCAGCCTTCGAAGACATTGAAGACTGGCTTGACAAGTATGACCGCGTCGCACAGATTAACCAGTGGACAGAGCAGCAGAAGCTCTCTTACGTCTATTTCGCCCTTGACGACAGTGGCCGTACTTGGTACGAGAACCGCGAAGCTGGCCTAACGACATGGAATGACTTTCGGCAGAAAATCACAGATACATTTGCAAGTGCCGACCGACGCGACCGCGCCCAGCAATTGATGGAGCTACGGGTGCAACAACCCAATGAGTCGGTCACAATGTTTGCCGAAGACATGGCCCGTCTCTTTCGTAGAGCCGACCCGAACATGACCGAGGATAGAAAGCTGCGCTACCTCATGCGAGGTGTAAAAGAGCAGTTGTTCGCGGGGCTTGTGCGAAATCCTCCAGTCACCGTCGCTGATTTTATCAAAGAGGCTGCGGCTATTGAGCGCGCTCTTCATCAACGGTGCAGGCAGTACGATCGACTGTCCAACAGCACCGCAATCAATGCCGCCGCATTGACTCCACAGTATCAGAGCTCCTTGCGGGAAATGATCAGAGAGGTCGTCAGAGAAGAACTTCACAGAATTATGACACCGACAGTGGATAGACCCGTCGCGTCAATCGCCGAAGTGGTTCGCGACGAAATCAGGCAGGCGTTCCCGGCTGCCGATCTTCAAGAACAACAGCGTCCCATGAGTTACGCCGCCGCCGTCCGATGTCCCCCACCCGCTACAGCCACACCGCCGTACCACCAGCCTCCGACAGCCGCTCCTTGGTCGCCGCCACATGAGGAGGCTTTAAGGCGCGCACCCGTGATGCCGATGCAGTCATACCGCCAGCCGTCATTCGCCGCGCCGTGGACCACGCCGCAAAATGACCCTACGAGACGGCCACAATATCGGAGATCCGACGCGTGGCGCACCGCCGATAACCGTCCTCTCTGTTTCAACTGCGGGGGTGCCGGCCATATTTCGCGCCATTGCTGGCATCGCGACTCGTCATTTCGCCCTCTTCGTCCGTGGTCTGATGTTCGACGCACAAATGACGACTCCGTGCTACGGCGCGACGACGCTGCTTTTCCTCCCATAGCGCACCCGAATCAAGCATCTGCGCCCAATGATCGAACTGATTTCGGCCGTCGGTCACGCTCTCCAACCCCTCCACGCGAGCTGCCTGCTGGACGCTCTTTTGCTGACGTTCAAAGACGAAGGTCACCCAGTCCCCGCCGGGGAAACTAAAGGCGGCGACCTCTGGGGGTAAGGTTGCAGGCCCGCCGCAAGACCATAAAAAGCCCCCAACTCTCCCGCTGCAGAACGCCGAGAAGCCGATAACCACTGACCCCGAAGAAATTGTGAGCGCCGACCTTGATATTTTCGTGGATGGACAGCCGGTGACAGCGTTAGTCGACACTGGTGCCGACTTCTCTATAATGAGTCGGGAACTCGCCCTCCGCCTGAAGAAAGTACAGACGCCATGGGCGGGACCTCACATAAGGACGGCAGGTGGACAATTGCTGATGCCTACTGGAAGATGTACTGCTAGGCTTAACATTGGAGATTCGTTGTTCGTGGCCGCTTTCATAGTTCTTCCCGTGTGCTGTAAAGATTTGATTATTGGAATGGATTTTCTAAGAGAATATGGCGCCGTAATTAACATCCCAGACCGCATGGTGACGTTTTATAAAAGCCCTGGTTTAGTTCATTGCTTATCGCCGCAACACAACTCCTTTCGTCTAACAGAAGACGACGTCGTAATCCCACCTCGGTCATGTATCCTTGTTTCCGTGGCATGTGACGTACCGTTTCATTGCGAAGGAGTTGCCGACCAAATAACCATTTTGTTGTTTACTCACGGTATCTCTGTCGCACGAGGAATTGTAAATGTCACCGACGGGCGCACGAATTTATTGCTAACAAATTTTAGCACAGAGCGACGGCACCTTCCAAAAGGCACGGCTGTGGCTTATTTTGACGGTGTTGCGGGTGTTCGCGGCTGCTGTTCACTACTCGAAGAAGCGCCTACACCAGACCCAGCTCCTGCACTTGACGTCAGCACTGTTTTGCCACAGCACGAACGCGAACGGCTTCGTACGCTACTAGCCAAGTTCAACGACTGCTTTGCGTCGACGTCAAGAGTCGGTCGGACGCCTCTAACAAAGCACCGAATAATTACAGAGGATACGGCAAGACCAATTCACCAAAATCCTTATCGTGTGGCTCCCAGAGAACGTGAAGCCATACAACAACAGGTGACGAAAATGCTTGAAGACGACGTGATCCAACCATCAACGAGTCCCTGGGCATCCCCTGTAGTTCTAGTCAAGAAAAAAGACGGCAGCTTGCGTTTCTGTGTGGACTACCGAAAACTAAATCAGGTGACGAAGAAAGACGTGTACCCACTTCCCCGTATCGACGATTCCCTCGACAGGCTTCGACACGCACGTTACTTCTCTTCCATGGACTTAAAGAGCGGATATTGGCAAATTGAGGTAGACCCGAGGGACCGTGAAAAAACTGCTTTTGTGACGCCAGATGGCCTATACGAATTTAAGGTTTTGCCTTTCGGCTTGTGCTCTGCCCCTGCTACGTTCCAACGCCTCATGGATACTGTGCTTTCGGGTCTGAAGTGGAAAACCTGCTTAGTGTACCTCGACGACGTCATCGTGTTCTCCGCAACGTTCGACGAACATCTCGCACGGCTTGAAGCGGTTTTGCAGTCCATACGATCCGCCGGCCTCACCCTGAAGCCGGAGAAGTGCCACTTTGGCTTTGCGGAACTACAGTTTCTTGGCCACGTCGTCAGTCACGCCGGTGTCCGCCCAGATCCCGAAAAACTTGCCGCCGTCGCCCAGTTTCCCGTACCATCCGATAAAAAGGCTGTCAGGCGCTTCCTCGGTCTCTGCGCCTATTACCGGCGCTTTATTTCAGATTTTGCTCACATTGCGTCGCCGTTAACTCGCCTCACGAGAGACGACGTTGCTTTTGTATGGGGCGACGAAGAGCAAAGTGCATTTAACGTCTTGCGGCAACGTCTCCAGACACCTCCAGTACTGGCCCACTTTGATGAGACCGCTCCTACATTGCTCCACACTGATGCCAGCAATGTTGGCTTGGGAGCTGTTCTTGTGCAACGGCAGGAGGACACGGAAAGAGTGATTGCCTACGCAAGCAGAACGCTCTCACGCACAGAGGCAAATTATTCCACAACTGAGAAGGAATGCCTCGCCGTGGTATGGGCGGTTATGAAATTTCGCCCTTATTTGTATGGCCGCCCATTCAAAGTTGTCAGCGACCACCATTCACTGTGTTGGTTGACGAACCTTAAAGATCCTTCTGGACGATTGGCGCGTTGGAGCCTAAGGCTGCAGGAATTTGACATGACAGTCACGTACAAGTCGGGGAAGCGACATACGGATGCTGACTGCCTGTCTCGATCACCGATAGAGTCGGCTTGTTCACTCGAAGAAGATGAAACAGCATTTCTTTGTGTTCTGGACACCTCCGCCGTCGCTCAACAACAACAGGACGACCTGTTCAAACAAAACAGAACAGACACACGTCTTCTTTCTCTAATAATCCCATTGACCCACTAGACGGAGTCCGCTAATGCCCCCATCGTCGTCGTCGTCTGCCTGTAGAGCACGCGTGTCAATATTTACCAACTGTACGATGTGCTGGAGATGTTAGCCTGGCTATTCGGCTTGTGTGCTACTCCTTGTTCCAGGTATCAATTAAGGTATATACACAAAGCCACACAAATAATACATACAGTCACAAACACATGCGATTACAATTGAAATATTCAGAGTACACGAAAGCCGCAACAAATGCGAATAGTTGATGCCCATGTGCGTTTACAACTTATTCCAATGTTGTCGTTGTATTTAGTTAGATATTTATGAAGGCACGTACTTTATTTTGGTGGCATGCGCCACTCACTATACGTACAAGGCAACAGTAACATGAATGCAATGAAACAATTTGTATGCTACTGCGTTAGTAGTATCAGCTTACATTATGTGGTCCTTGTTTCCTTTGTTACCTATTTTGTAGCATTTTTTATGCAATATAATATTTTCCTGCTCTTGCATGTTCTGACGCATTATGCTATTTTTCAAAGCAGTTATCGTATCACGCTTTCATGCGCATTGCATTGCTCCGCTAAGTTACAGTTAAATTTTCGGCAGTGACGTTAGTGTGTTGCTGTAGAAAATTCACATAGCGAAGTAAAATACATGGTTATTGCAATATGAGCTGTGCCTGGCTGGCTGAGCTCTGAGCCAACAGCGAGCGGCCCCGTGCAGGTCCTTAAAAAACAAAAGCATGTATGGCATACCTGATTAAAAAACGCAGGCTAGGTTTTTGTCAACGGTCCTTTTCATAAAGGCGGCCATCATCATCATCATCATTCACGTTTGCGCCTCCACTCATCTGGTAAAACGTCCAGTCCGCGTGCGTTTACTTGAATACCAAACGCGCTAAAACTCTCTATCGGGTCAATCCATCCCAGCTCCATCTTCAGTAATCTTCAATTTGGTTGAAGAAAAATAATACAAAACCTATGTTTGTCCGTCCGTTAGCTTGCACCATTTCCTCTGAAGAAAACAGCCGGATTTCACGAATAACAAATATATGCAAAAGAAGAAATCATTGGTTGGAAATATTCGGTTAGGAGCACCATTGGCAAGTGTGTGGGCATATATGTAGCTTCACTGGAGTGCTCTCTATCCAGCGCTGATCAGCATTCGTGAAATCGCGACGAAGCACTCAGCGCAGCATCTTTCTTTGTCGATGAAGACGGTTGCGGTGGTTTTAGTATGCACGGAGGCTCACTCCTTCCAATCGCTGCACACGGGCTCGTAGAAGTTGTAGCATGGGTCGACGCTGGCGCTACACGCGGCGAGCAACATACCAGAGCGATGCAGGCCCTCGACAGGCAGACGCTACGGCGCGGTCTCTGTGCCTGCGCAACGAATTGCGCCAGGATGGTGAGCAGGCTGATGGCCAGGCAGCACGACACCGTAACGGCAAAGCGTCAGGAGCGCCGGCGGGACGCTTTCTTTCCTGCGTGGGTGCTGTGCACTTGGCATTTCCACAGTCACCGAAAGCGGCATCTGCGAGTGCTCTGTTCTGGTGGTGTCCCTGCATGGTGCACGAAAACTTCAGCTTCATCGAACTTCCGGTGGCGCCAGAAAAACAAACCATGCTTCAGGAATTTTTGGATGCCCTTAAAGGAGTAATGTAAATGTCGTGTCTTAATTTGCCGGCTTTTTAGGGTACTTTCTGGCTCCGCAACCGTGGTACGAGGCGTAGTTCGTTGAAGGTGCAGAAGTTCCTCATACCATCCTTTCTTTGCTATAAGGGTTGTTAGCAAGTTTTTTATTGTATTTCATTTTTTAAGCTCCTTACATTGTTTAGCTTTGTTGTTACGTAAGGTGTTGACCTGTACTAACGTATACTACCCTGAGTTTCTATCATGTTGTTCTTACAAATATTCTTAGGCTTACTGTGACTGCATTCTTGCGTTTTCCATCGCTATTCTGTAGAAAAAAATGCTTAATAAATTTCACCATTAGGATTTAATGTGCACATAATCTACATGTGTCCTGTCTTATCATTTTTTCCGCTCTCACAGAACGAGGAGTGTTTCTTTCTAATTCTCATGCAGTTCAGTGTTCGTCGAGAAAGTCACTGTGTTTAATAGGCGTGGGAATTTACCACGGCACCAGGCTCACCTACTATGCATCGGCGAATTGTGAAACCACGTGGCCGCCACTTTGAGCTTTTGTAATGTGGCGATGAACCCTCGTAACTACACCAGAGTCCGCG
The DNA here is from genome assembly GCF_013339745.2 of Dermacentor silvarum. Classification (NCBI taxonomy): domain Eukaryota; kingdom Metazoa; phylum Arthropoda; class Arachnida; order Ixodida; family Ixodidae; genus Dermacentor; species Dermacentor silvarum. The sequence continues at coordinate 35,227,067 of NC_051164.1, read as the reverse complement.
TTCCACTTAGCACACATTTTCGATTCGAATTCAGAAAAAAGTTGATAAAATATTTATAGGATTGTTCAGAGGAATTGCACCCTCACATCGTAAGTAGTCAGGAGCTACTGTAAAAAAGCAAAAAAAAATACCTTTACACATTTTTACCAGTACATCAGCAACTCACCTATAATGGCTATGAATCTCAATATCACGAAAAAGCGCGCACAATAATTGTACAAACGTACTTGATTTCACTTTAGATGCGGTCAAATCCTGAAAGTGCAAGAAACTCCTGCAGCACTTAAGAAAATGTTGCGGATGGACACATTTAACCCATTTTGTAGCTCTGCTTAACTGGTCCTGTGGCAGGAGAGGCTCTTTGCAAGCAGGTCCGTGTGCTACGGGAAATTTGGGGATTGCTTTCGAGGGCAACCTTGCTTCTAACTATGCATTCGCCTAATCTAGCTTGGGGGACTTTTTGCTGGAGAATCTTACTTCTAAAGGGTCCTGTGCCTAGACACTGCGTAAGATGACGTGCTTTGCTTTAAAGTTCCACCGACAGGGAAACATTGCCGCTGTTACAGAGTTCTTTAGCGAAGCCTGTTTTTTTGTCGTCTATCGTTGGCTCGTGTCACATGAGCGCGCGTAACATAAGGTTTGCCGCTTCTCGCAGTCCTAGGTAGAAATTGGAAACAGCTCGCGCAAGCCAGGGTTAACTGGAGATCCCAGGGAGAGGCCTTCATCCTGCAGTGTACATAAAAAATTCGCTGCTGATGATGATAATGATGAGTCCCAGGGCCATCAGCGACAGAAACAGCACGTGCCCCACAGGCACACTGTACGCAGCGTCGCCCAGCGGGAACAAGAACTGCAGTATAGCTTGAAAATGAATATTTTACAATGACACAAATGCGTTTTAACAACGTCTCATTTTACGTTGGTCAGAGGCCGCTAACGTAGCATCTGCCAAAGCTACCCCCCCCCCCCCCCTTTCCGCGCTTCGTGCTGGGTCGCTTCTCTCGCCTTGGCAGCAACTGTTCGTATCAGGCCTGAAATGGAGAGTTGCTGCCTGACAGGCCTGGCAGGCAGCACTGTGCCAAGACAGCAATTTGTCAGGCAGCTATGTAATCTGTGAAGCCTGACACATTACGAAACCTGCAGTAACAGCTGCCCATAAGCAAACCGTTTTATTGTAATGCATTCAACGTCGTAATGACGCCAAACGACCCTGCTGACTATTATCAACAAATTTCTCGAAATAGCGTTTTTTTTTATAAACGTCCCAAGGAAGACAGAAGGCGGTCTTTAGCGCATAGTGATTACACTAAATAGCTACAAAAATCGCTATTGCTGCGCACGCGTGTGTATTTCAACCATCTACCTTCTTCCTTCTTTCTCTATACCGACCCCTTTTCTTTCTTAACAAGTGTATTGATTACGGGTGGGCGCTTCCGCAGCTTTCTTCGCGTTTTTTATTCTCTAATTGGGCTTTCAGAAAACATTTCATCCAAGGTGGCATGTAATTTTCATGACCATTGATTGCAACGCTCGCCGTCCTCGTACAGGATACGGATGTAACCCCGACCGTTCGTGGCGTGCAGCATCGGCGGTAGACTTGGACGATTGCTCTCTCAGCCCGACCGGCTGCTGCCGCAAAAGGTTACCACTGCGAGTCGAATCTACCACCGTGCGCGCGCGCGGATGTGCAACCAAGACCTGGTGTAACTTTGACAGTGCTGGTTGTGCCTGCCGTTAGTATAGGCACCACCAAGAAAGCGTTCTGCCTGGTGTGCACGCTTGGCAGCAAAAGCTCACGGGTGTAACAGCCATGTCAAACATGTGTTTTCCATATGCTAGACGCATAACACCAAGGTGTGATGAAAGGGCCTCTTAAGCTGTACGCTTTTACAAAAAAGTTGCAGTTTCGTCCGAAAGTCGAGGCATCAATTGCGATAGCAAATTAACAAGTAGAATATGCGGTGTAAGGATAGTGCGGAGTAAGAGCGGCATATGAAGAGGAAACAGCATTCCTCGGTCTTCTCGACACGTCTACCATTGCACAACAAAAACGTGACGACCAAGTGTTGCTTGGCCTGATTAAATTTTATTGCGATAGCAATTATATGGACACTCCAAAGCAGATTTCTGCCGTCGGCGTCGCCGTCGCCGTTGCCGTCGCCGTCGCCGTGAGGTTCCGTATGACGTCAATGGAGATGAAATCGTCGCCGCGCGCCGCCGAACGCTGTATGAGCGAGTGAAAGGGCGCGAGGGACGCGCGCTTTCACGGGGAGTGAACGCACGGCGGAGAACAAACGCGCGTTCTGTGCCGTGCTCCCTTAAGGGCTGCAGAAGTAGGCGTCTCTTTCATCCTTTACAATCACCATATATGTAGAGCAAACGCGCCTTCTTCTGACGCACGAAAGGCCGTGAAGGGGGGGGCAGGGAAGGGAGGCGACGTTTAGCTGCGGCACCAAGTGCCTATTTATATCAGAGCCTCCGGCAACAGTCACCAACGCCGCACGCATTTTGTGCGAACGCGGGCAAAACGCCGACGGCGTCGACAACAGTGCTGCGTGTTGCCGGTGCTGCTGCATGTCCAAGTTTGTACAGCGGATAAAACTACTATCCTTACTCCGTATAGCTCTCTACTAAGTTGCTATCGCAATTGATGCTTCGCCCTTTCGGGTGAAACTGCGACAACATTTTGGAATTCTATTTTATTCTGATGTTATAAAGTTGGTGTGATAATTTCATTGCTTATTAAATGGACAAAAAAACGCGGAAGCATTGATATCAGTTACTTCTGCCACAATTTTTGGGACATACGAACATATTCTTTCATGAAAAAATACATAGTTTACTTGACAGTGGGTAGCATTCCGTAGTTTGTTTGCAGCCTCTAATATACAAAGACATTGGCAATGGAAATGCAGTTATTATTGATGTATTTTATCCCTCGACAAATTCTATCGGGAGGAGGCCGCGCTGCGACGTGAGCCCCCCTCTCCGAAAAAAATTTCTGGCTATGCCACTGTGCAGTGAAGCAGGTCTTCGAACACTGACCAGTTACAGATGATTTTCTGCATTGACACCCGTCGCTTACCAAGAACTTATAAAAGGTGTTCGGCTGAAATGTAGCAAATTTTCTATACAAAGCCACTAATTTACTTTGTTCACAGGAACCTCCCTGAGAAAACTGACGTCAATCCGAGCTTTTGTTGACGTGGTTTTACTCTTTGCGGTGTCGGCCATTTTCGTTATGGCGCGGTTTCGCCAAGGTCACTGCCAATGGCACCGAAAATATAGCCATGCACCTAAGGCTTTCGCCTTCGAAAAACAGAAATTCCGTGGCAGTGAACATAACTCGATCAGGCACCTGCACGCAAATGCGCAAAGGACTCGTAAACTGAGGCCAACCGAGATTAAGGGTGTCAATCATGCGAATGCATATCCTGAAACATGCGCCCATCGCGACCATTTAGCAAGCTTACATTATTATTTTAGAATCAGCTTTCGAGAAATGAAGCGACAAAAGGGCATTTTTGCTTTTTTGATTCGATCGGACAAAAAGTTCGACGAGGAAAAGATGGACGGAAAGAGGGGGGGGGGGGGGGGGGGGGGGCGGAGGCCGCTCTTTCAAGATTCTGCACCCGCTTTCTCGAAGCGGGGCTGAGCCTCTAAACGACTATCAATAGCAGCAAAACTGCTGATTCACAGTAGACTAGCTGGCCGCTCGTCTTATACGCGCGGCGGTTATCAGATCAGTTATTCCTGATTCGCGCTCGTCCATGCTTGACGGTGAAAGCTGTTGGCGTGGTCCTTATTTTTATTTTTATTTTATTGTTACAACGTGTATTCTGTTATCGTCCAGTACACTTCGTGCGTCGTCGCGCGAATTTCGAATCTTAAAGGTCCGTACGCCACGTGGTGTAAAAGCTGTGAACTAAAGGCGATGTCCGGAATTGCTGGGGTTGTACAAGTTGCGTGAAATTGCTACAAGGTTTACGAGGGTATTGCGAAAGGCCTATTCACACACTAGTGGCACATTTCAGAGCGCTGATAATACATAAAGTTTGTTCGTTAGGTGTATTTTTAGGTGAAGCTCACATAAATCGTTTTTTTTTCTGAGCTACAGAAATACAAACCTCACATTTGAGATGGGATTTTTTTATTTTATAATCTTCGATTATTTTTCTAAAAATCCACGGGCCCGGGAAACTGCCTGCTATAGTTTCTTGTTTTAAATTTGCGGTTTAATGTAGTAAACCTGACCAAAATTATTGCTATTGTGTTCGAGAAAACCAATTCTTCTGTTCGCAGGTATAGACAGCAAGACAGCAGCTGCTGAGATGAATCATCCTAAAGTATACATAATGTTTGTAGGGAACTGATATAAGTTTGGAGTAGAGAGGTCGGGCTCAGGCTCACCTTGCTGCTATTTGTATGGTTATACTTTTATCTCTATTTAGGCGTCGTGTGTATAATAAGTAGAATAAAAATAACTGATCAACAGAGTATTTGTCGCGGGTCTTCGTCAAACGAAAATAGTTTAGCAGAAGGGAGCTGTGCTACAGCCAATCGTGCCACGGTGGCGGATGTCCTCCCTCCATTGCTACAAATGTCGACCATATGATAACGTACGTTTATGACGCCCACGTTTATACGAATACGCGATTATGGTATAATAAACTGCGATATTTGTCTTTCGGACAACAGTCATCTACAAAGTAATATATTCTCTTGCAATATGTTCTTTTAGGCGAGCTGAAAATTCTCCTTTCAGGCTTGGTATGGCTAAGGATGAATTTCGCAAATTCAATGCCACTGTTCACCATGTTAGTATACTGAATGTCTCTGCAATAATATATTTTATATGATCATAGAATCCCATATTATGTGACCACTTCTTTTATTTCTGTACCAGTGTACCAGCACTAAATACCTGTTAACAATAAGAAAACGTGATTAATTAAAGAAATAATCAGTGAAGCAAAGGTAATCGCTTCTTAAGCTAGGAATGTCCACAAAGGGCAGCAGGGATTTCCTAAATGTGTCATGTCAGCAACCTACGTCACATCAAGGAAGGATATACTCGTAGCTGCGAAACCTTTTTCCATCATGGCCGATTTCACGGCAAGTAGTTTATGCCGTTGCCAGTTCCAATTTACAGAATAAAAGTTATCCCACCACTGCATGGCTGACCTGTCATGACGTCGTCTCAAAATTCTGCGTATTACATGAGCGTAGGCTACGTGAAAACGTTTTTTTTTAACTTTTTTGAGCACAATAGGTAAATATGCTAACTGTGGATACTACAGCGAGAAAAATAAGTACGTAGGAATAACAGATCTTGCAAAGCACTGTTTGGGTCATTTTTAATGCATATATAATTAAAACATACTAAATGCACTAAATAAGGACCGAATTCCCTGAATAATTCTCGGGATGAGTCTTCAAGCTTTATAACTAGTACTGTGAGAAGGGTCATTGGCACATTCTCGTGTACTCCGGTCATCCTCACATTCAAATAGCGTTTAATCTCGCTAAGCTCATTAGTAATACTTTATCGGACGTATGGATAACAGATATTCGGATATCGATGTGAGGTCATCGAATAAATGTATTTGTTAACGGCAAATCTTTAATAAAAAGTATGTGTCACAACGACTTAAATTTCTCTTCAATAATTGATCGGAATTCATTCTTTTCATTATTGCTGAAATTTAAATCACCTGAAGACGTGAACAGGTACAGCGCCTGGAAATTTTCCAGTAAAGTCTTTTCAGTTTAAGTGCTTTCAAGTTCTCATAAAATAATGAGCATTACGAGTGAAATAACCCTAACGTACAGCACGGAATACGTCAGAAAAACGGAAAGAAAAATGTAATATAATGTCACGTTGTGCCGCGAGAGGCTGACAGGTGCGAGAAAGATCAGAATAAAATAAAAAGAAACACACTGGGCACATACAGAAGATCATATTCTTTCGTAGAACATTATACAACTTCATTAACGACAGACAGACAGACAATGAACTTTATTTACTTCACTAAAGGAAGTGCTAAAATTTCTTTTGATTGTTTGGTGTCCCTACGAATTGTGGCAATGCATTCGTAGCAATCTCGTGCAAATACTTGTGAGGTGGACATTAAAAAAATATTTCTTCTCACACTTGTCTATCATCAATGTCATGTAGTGCACTAGCGAGCTATTATGTCTGCCCATAAGAAAAAAGAATGAATGCTTTATATGTGCTTACTTAAAGCGTTGCATACGCGTTTTCATAATTCTGTACGTTTTCGTAGTATTCCTTTTGTTACATATCTGTATAGTGGCTGAAGTGTTAGTTAATAGAAATGTCAAAAGTGCTTTTCGATATAAAGCTTTATGTACTGTATTTCACGGTGCATAAGACGCGACTTTTTCTAAGATTTTTGGCTGCGCGTTTTAAATATGAAATTTACGCTAATCAAGATGTGAGATGAAGCTTGGCTGCAATAATGAATCAACGAATCAGCAGGTCAGGGAGATTTGCCGATGACGCTGTCACCCAAATCGCCCGAGCTCTTCGAAAGTGCATGGAAAGACGAAGATTTTGATGGCTTCGCCTAGACGTGAACAAAACCATCTGGTGGTTTTCTTTTTGTTTTTGCATACAGAAAATGGTTGTGAGATGTTGCCTCTTAGTTTCCTGAATCTCTAGTAGTCAGCGGTGCATAGGAGTTGACAGAGAGAGATAAATAACTTTATTTGCCCAAAATGTGGTTAGAGGCGAAGATAATGACTAGAAGCCTTCCCCGTCCCCCCTTTAGATGGCGGCCGACAGACCCTGCGCCACGGCGGCGTCTTCAGCCATTTGGACTAGTCTTGCTTGATCATCGGGTCGCAGCTGAGAAGCACGGTCTCCCATTGCTCCTCATCTCTTATCATTAAAGTTGGTTGTTCTGTTTCGGACCTGTTATTGTTATTATATTGTTTCTTTGGGCAGGCCCAGATTATGTGTTATAGGTCTGCACTGTTGTTACAACGCTTACATATGTCTATGTATACGCCTGGGTGATAGTGACTGAAGGCAATGGGGTTGGGGAATGTGTTGGTTTGTATTAGCCACTGAGCCACCAATTGCCACTTGTTTAACGAGCAGTGTGCTGCCGGGTATCTCGCCCTGGCTAGCCTGTAATGATCTATGATTTCCCTAAAGGAGTTCAGGGCGTCAAAATTGGTTAAGTACGGCATTTCGCGACGAAGATACATGCATACGAACCCGTTAGTGCTTCATTGCATAGTGTGTACCTTTGTATAAGGCATGGCTTTTATACAAAGGTGCATCTTGTATATCAACGTTTTCATAAAAATCGCACTTTTGGAGGGTGCGCCTTATATATATAAGGGTGCGATTATACACCGAAACATCTGGTAACTTCAAACAGTGCGTCTATGGCGTCCATTGTGTGTTTGGCGGAAACAACCTTTATCTTCCCTTGAAATCAGAAAGAATACATAATTACGGGAACATGTACATATCTTTTGTCTATGTATAGCCTTTCATTTAATTTGACAAGATTTAAATTGGTTAGACAGCAGAAAAGCTAGCGAAAACATAATTATGCAAAACTAAGGAATTTCTCTGAATAATAGTTCCAAAATACAGCACTACATTTCCCTACTGATATGCACAACATATAAGCACGCTTCTACGTGTGCATGTTGCCAGCCCAAGAGCCCTTTATAGCTTTCATCGTAAGTGACATGGTTGACAGCTGCCTTTGTTTTCGCGACAAAATCATACAGTTACTGCCGACAGCATCGCCTTTGTTCAGCTGTCAGCACTCGAGCCTTCATCGGATTATTTCTTGTACTTTCAACGTCTTGGAGCGCAACAACATTTCTACAGAACTATGACAACACCTTCATCAGCCCTAGGATTTCTTGCTAGTTCACAATCATCTCTGCGGATGCGCAAAAAAATTTGCAAATCGTAAGGCAATAACAGGCAAGAGGTTATTTCCATGGTCGTCGCGACTTTCAGTAGAAAAAAACGTTTCAGTAAGCGGACTCGAGACGCTGCAGTTTCAGAACTACCGCTTTGGTCGCGTATAATCAGAAGCAAGAACTGCTGGGGAATAAGAGCATGTAGAGCGTAAACGACGAGGCAAACGTGAAAATGCGTGAAAAAAGCGCGCTCCCTAAGATGGCTCGATCGAGAGGCGGCAAGGAAAATGGCTTGAGGACACATGCCAGAATCATGAGCAGTTGTATGACGACAAGCTTGGTGAAACATTCGGCGCCCCCCGTCGAGTTAGGCTGACGAGCAATAAGTGTCATCAGCAAAGGAAGCTTCCTTAAAAGTCTGAGCTACTTCATAAGCCTGAGACAGAAGGCACGTGGCCGAAGTCTCCCATTCACCGAAGATGTAAGAGAGATACGTTAGTAAACGTCGATCTCGAATGAACTGTACTGTTGTATTCAGCCCGACTGCGTCACCGAATCCTCGAAAGCTGAAGCAGAATGCTTAGAAAGAAAGAATTCAGCTGAGGGAAATTAGCGGCGCTCATAGCGTGAGTATTCAGGCAGAACGGTTTGCAGTGCATAAAAAAAAAAAAAAAACGCATCCGCAGCTATACAAGGCAGGCCATACGCTCCGGCTTCGAATGCAGTTCCTCCGCTTTCTACAAGTGCAGGGTTTCTTGTTTATGATGGCTTAGAGACAATTTTGTTTACAGATAAACAAATACCAAGAGCATCGGGTAGAGCACCGCCATTCCTTAAAACCAGATATTGTCTTGCTCCAGCTGTTGAAGGACACTCGTATTTCTTTCCTTCCGAAGGAATAGCGGAGAGGGACTTCAAAGACCCATTGAACAACTAAAGTCGTCTAAAGTCTTGCCTTTCAAGGAACAAAGTAAACTTAGCGGCTAGGAGGAAAACATCCTTCTTGTGCCATGGACGTTTGCCCACCACTACCTACGAAGACGCCGCGAAGGCTTAAGTTGTTTGCCGAAAGTATGGTGGCACATAAGTTTGCTTTCTACTGGCCAAGTCCTTTGTAAATAAGAGACGCCCTCGGAAGTGTTCGAGCACGTCGCTGAGGATTAAAACGTCTCCTTCAAGACACGCGCTACCGATTCAGCGATGAACAAACTACAAATCCTTCCCCTATAAAAATTCAATGTGCTTCCACCGAAAGGCTTTGTTAACTTCCGCAGTCTCCGCCACAATACGCGAGCATTCAGTAGCTTTTACCGAAACTGCTAAGCTCGACGGAATCTGGACCACGTAGGATCAATGTCGTTCTGTTCATTAGTTGTGCACAAACTCACGTGCTGTTTGAAGCCCCTCGTACTTATTGTGCTTCAAGCAAAAAAAAAACATAATAAATAAATACTCTTTTTTTATTGATCACTGCAGTGAAGCTTCCGCCCTTACTGAAAGAGTACTGCGTCAGAAATAACTTAAACTTTCTTTCAAGTGTTAAAGAGGATTTAGTTGGTGGGCGATTTTTTTGGAAGCAATTTGATTTCGTATCTTTGGGCACATCAACTTTTTCTTTCGCAAAGGCTCTTTCGCAAACACCGCCTCCTGTACGGTGAAGGAATTGGTTCCTCTTCACTTTAGCTAGCGGGATCGGAAATTTATTTCGCAGTGGAGAGAGTATATGAATGGAGAGATATATTTACCAACTGTACGATGTGCTGGAGATGTTAGCCTGACTATTCGGCTTGTGTGCTACTCCTTGTTCCAGGTATCAATTAAGGTATATACACAAAACCACACAAATAGTACATACAGTCACAAACACATGTGATTACAGTTGAAATATTCTGAGTACACGAAAGCCACAACAAATGCGAATAGTTGATGCCCATGTGCGTTTATAACAACTTATTCCAATGTTGTCGTTGTATTTAGTTAGATATTTATGAAGGCACGTACTTTATTTTGGTGGCATGTGCCACTATACGTGCAAGGCAACAATAACGTGAATACATTGAAACAATTTGTGTGCTAGTGCGTTAGTAGTATCGCCTTGCATTATGTGGTCCTTCTTTCCTTTGTTATCTATTTTGTAGCATTTTTAATGCAATATAATATTTTCCTGCACTTGCATGTCCTGAGACAATATGCTATTTTTCAAAGCAGTTATCTTATCGCGCTTTCGTGCGCATTGCATTGCTCCGCTAAGTTACAGTTAAATTTTCGGCCGTGGCGTTAGTGTGTTGTTGTCGAAAATTGACATAGCGAAATAAAATACATGGTTACTGCGATATGAGCTGTGCCTGTCTGCCTGAGCTCTGAGCCAACAGGGAGCGGCCCCGTGCAGACTCTTAAAAAAACAAAAACATGTATGGCACACCTTATTAAATCACGCAGGCTAGGTTTTTGTCAACGGTCCTTTTCATAAAGGCGGCCATTAGGTCATCATCATCATCATTCACGTTTGCGCCTCCACTCACCTGGTAAAACGTCCAGTCCACGTGCGTTTACTGGAATGCTAGACGCGCTAAAACTCTCTATCGGGTCAATCCATCCCAGCTCCATCTTCAGTAATCTTCAATTTGGTTGAAGAAAAATAATACAAAACCTATGTTTGTCCATCCGTTAGCTTGCACCATTTCCTCTGAAGAAAACAGACGGATTTCACGAATAACAAATATATTCAATACAAGAAATCATTGGTTGGAAATATTCGGCTAGGAGCACCATTGGCATGTGTGTGGGCCACGGTGTAAGATATATACTCTTTAGGTGGGGACACTTCTCGGCTTGCTTGCGAGGCGAGATCGACCAGATAAAGTAGCAAAGGCGCGCGCCGATCGGTCAGGTGCCGGCAGCGGATACCTATCGGCGGTACGAGGCAACTTCAAGACAGTAAAGGTTTTATCTAATGTTGCTATAGCAACCGGCGCTTCGCGGGAAATCCGGATTCACACGACGGGTTAGACCACTTAATCAGAGACATGGCTATAGCTTCAACAAATCATGCCGCGAGCATTTCGTCAGCGGCTTCCTTTTGTGCGACGTGATTCGGCTGCAATGAGCCACGTCACGCTCGTCCGAAGTATAAACCGGCGATCCGTCCCGTGCTGTGAATCTTGCCTTACGAGTTTGAACGCCACTTGGCACGTTTTGATTTGGCCTTGTCACGGTGGGCCTTACCGAGGCGCATTTAGAACGCAGGCAAAAGTTTTCGCGGACATGGAGTGCGCGCATAACACAAGCAACCAGAGATCGCGCCGCCGTATCCACTCCGTCAAGGCGATGCCCTCTTCCCTCGCGCCCCTCACCACGGTGACCTACTTTCACGCGTCGCGCAACCATTTCGGATTTCCCGCGAATCGCCCGGTTGCTATAGCAACTGTAGATAAAACCTTTTCTGTCTTGAAGTTGCCTCGTACCGCCGATAGGTATCCGCTGCCGGCACCTGGCCGATTGACGCGCGCTGTTGCTACTTTATCTGGTCGATCGCGCCTCGCGAGTGTCCCCACCTAAAGAGTATATATCTTACACCGTGGTGTGGGCATATATGTAGGTTCACTGGAGCGCTCTCTATCCAGCGGTGACTAGCATTCGTGAAATCGCGACGAAGCACTCAGGGCAGCATCTTACTTTGTCGATGAAGACCGTTGCGGTGGTTCTAGTATGCACGGAGGCTCACTCTCTCCAATCGCTGCACACGGGCTCGTAGAACTTGTAGCATGGGTCGACGCAGGCGCTCCACGCGGCGAGCAACATGCCAGCGCGATGCAGGCCCTCGACAGGCAGACGCCACGGCGCGGTCTCTGCGCATGCGCAACGAAGGATGGTGAGCAGGCTGATGGCCAGGCAGCACGACACCGTGACGGCAAAGCGTCAGGAGCGCCGGCGGGACGCTTTCTTCCCTGCGTGGGTGCTCTGCCCTTGGCATTTCCACAGTCACCGAAAGCGGCGTCTGCGAGTGCTCCGTTCTGGTGGTGGCCCTGCATGGTGCACGAAAAATTCAGCTTCATCGAACTTCCTGGAGCATGGTTTGTTTTTCTGGCGCCACCGGAATTTTTGGATGCCCTTGAAGGAGTTATGTAAATGTCGTGTCTTAATTTGCCGGCTTTTTAGGGTACTTTCAGGCTCCGCAACCGTGGTACGAGGCGTAGTTCATTGAAAGTGCAGAAGTTCCTCATACCATCCGTTCTTTGCTATAAGGGTTGTTAGCAAGTTTTTTATTGTATTTGCTTTTTTAAGCTCCTTGCATTGATTAACTTTGTTGTTACGTAAGGTGTTGACCTATACTAACATATACTCCCCTGAGTTCCTATCATGTTGTTCTTACAAATATTCTGAGGCTTACTGTGACAGCTTTCTTGCGTTTTCCATCGCTATTCTGTAGAAAAAAATGCTTAATAAATTTCACCATTAGGATTTAATGCGCACATAATCTACATGTGTCCTGTCTTATCATTTTTTCCGCTCTCACAGAACGAGGAGTGTTTCTTTCTAATTCTCAGTTCAGTGTTCGTCGAGAAAGTCACTGTGTTTAATAGGCGTGGGAATTTACCACTGCACCAGGCTCACCTACTATGCATCGGCGAATTGTGAAACCACGTGGCCGCCACTTTGAGCTTTTGTAATGTGGCGACGAACCTTCGCAACTACACCAGAGTCCGCGTTCCACTTAGCACACATTTTCGATTCGAATTCAGAAAAAAGTTGATAAAATATTTATAGGATTGTTCAGAGGAATTGCACCCTCACATCGTAAGTAGTCAGGAGCTACTGTAAAAAAGCAAAAAAAAATACCTTTACACATTTTTACCAGTACATCAGCAACTCACCTATAATGGCTATGAATCTCAATATCACGAAAAAGCGCGCACAATAATTGTACAAACGTACTTGATTTCACTTTAGATGCGGTCAAATCCTGAAAGTGCAAGAAACTCCTGCAGCACATAAGAAAATGTTGCGGATGGACACATTTAACCCATTTTGTAGCTCTGCTTAACTAGTCCTGTGGCAGGAGAGGTTCTTTGCAAGCAGGTCCGTGTGCTAAGAGAAATTTGGGGATTTTTTTCGAGGGCAACCTTGCTTCTAACTATGCATTCGCCTAATCTAGCTGGGGGACTTTTTGCTGGGGAATCTTACTTCTAAAGGGTCCTGTGCCTAGACACTGCGTAAGATGACGTGCTTTGCTCTAAAGTTCCACCGACAGGGAAACATTGCGGCTGTTACAGAGTTCTTTAGCGAAGCCTAAGTTTTTTTTTTGTCGTCTATGGTTGGCTCGTGTCACAAGAGCGCACGTAACATAAAGTTTGCCGCTTCGCAGTCCCAGGTAGAAATTGGAACCAGCTAGCGCAAGCCAGGGTTAACTGGAGATCGCAGGAAGAGGCCTTCATCCTGCAGTGGACATAAAAAATTCGCTGCTGATGATGATAATGATCAGTCCCAGGGCCATCAGCGACAGAAACAGTACGTGCCCCACAGGCACACTGCACGCATGCGTCGCCCAGCGGGAACAAGAACTGCAGTATAGCTTGAAAATGAATATTTTACAATGACACAAATACGTGTTAACAACGTCTCATTTTACATTGGTCAGAGGCCGCTAACGTAGCATCTGCCAAAGCTACCCCCCCCCCCCCCCTTTCCGCGCTTCGTGCTGGGTCGCTTCGCTCGCCTTGGCTGCAACTGTTCTTATCAGGCCTGAAATGAAGAGTTGCTGCCTGACAGGCCTGGCAGGCAGCATTGTGCCAAGGCAGCAATTTGTCAGGCAGCTATGTAATCTGTGAAGCCTGACACATTACGAAACCTGCAGTAACAGCTGCCCATAAGCAAACCGTTTTATTGTAATGCCTGCAACGTCGTAATGACGCCAAACGACCCTGCTGACAATTATCAACAAATTTCGCGAAATAGCGTTTCGTTTTATAAACGTTCCAAGGAAGACAGAAGGCGGTCTTTAGCGCATAGTGATTACACTAAATAGCTACAAAAATCGCTATTGCTGCGCACGTGTGTGCATTCAACCATCTACCTTCTTCCTTCCTTCTATATACCGACCCCTTTTCTCTCTTAACAAGTGTATTGATTAAGGGTGGACGCTTCCGCAGCTTTCTACGCGTTTTTTGTTCTCTAATTGGGCTTTCAGAAAACATTTGATCCAAGGTGGCATGTAATTTTCATGACCATTGATTGCAACGCTCGCCGTCTTCGTACAGGATACGGATGTAACCCCGACCATTCGTGGCGTGCAGCATCGGCGGTAGACTTGGACGATTGCTCTCTCAGCCCGACCGGCTGCTACCGCAAAAGGTTACCACTGCGAGTCGAATCTACCACCGTGCGTGCGCGCGGATGTGCAACCAAGACCTGGTGTAACTTTGACAGTGCTGGATGACCCTGCCGTTAATATAGGCGCCACCACGAAAGCGTTCTGCCTGGTGTGTACGCTTGGCAGCAAAAGCTCGCGGGTGTATGAGCTATGTCAATCATGGGTTTTCCATATGCTAGACGCATAACACCAAGGTGTGATGAAAGGGCCTTAAGCGGTACGCTTTTACAAAAAAGTCGCAGTTTCGCCCGAAAGTCGAGGCATCAATGGCGATAGCAAATTTACAAGTAGAATATGCGGAGTAAGAGCGGCATATGAAGAGGAAACAGCATTCCTTGGTCTTCTCGACACGTCAACCATTGCACAACAACAACGTGGCGACCAAGAGTTGCTTGGCCTGATTAAATTCTTGGACGGGCAAACTCAGACCGCACCTAAGTCTTTCGCTCAGGATTGTCATCGTTTTGCTTAAGGCACAAAGTTCTATACAAAATGAACTTCTCATCGAGCGGATCCAGCTATTTGCTCATCGTTCCTACTGCTCTTCGTAGTGAAGTACTGGAAGCGTGTCACAACGAGGACACTTGTGGGCATCTGTGATACACGCGAACACTGAACAGAGGGCGACAAAGATAGTATTGTCCAGGACTGCCCATTTGCCGTGAAACATCACGTTCGGACCTGCCTAGATTGTCAGCGGCGGAAGTAACCTCCAACGAAACCAGCCGGTTTGCTACAACCCGTTGAAATAGCACAAACACCGTTTGACCAGATCGAAATGGACCTCATGGGTCCACTTCCTACCTCTACTACTGATAACCGCTGCGTTATGGTAGCAGCTGACTATCTCACTGGCTACGCCGAAGCAAAAGCTATCCCGAGAGGCACCGTAGCAAAGGTGGCACGATTTTTCATAGAGAATGTTGTGCTGAGACATGGCACAACAACCATCGTCATAACAAACCGAGGCACCGCATTCACAGTCGCGCTTTTAGATAACGTCCTGATGTTCAGTGGCACGACTCATCAAAAGACAACAGCCTACCATCCACAAACAAATGGACTAACCGGGCTCCTGATGCAAGCAGTCGAAGACATGCTTTCAATGTACGTCAATGAAGAGCACAAAAATTGGGATGAGATTCTGCCTTATATCACGTTTGCATATAAAACGACTAAACAAGAAACCACACGGATGACTCCATTCAGCCTTGTCCACGGACGAGAAGTATACACGATGCTTGATGCCATCCTACCACACGAACCTGACGACATTGACAGTGATGCCGATGCGTTTACGCAACATTCAGAAGAAGCCAGGCAACTCGCACACGTGGGAATACGCCAGCAGCAAGAATACGATGCTGGTTGCTATAATGCCAATCATAGGCCTGTAACTTACAAAACGGGTGAAAGAGTATGGGTCGGGACGCCAATACAAAAACTGGGACTATTCGAGAAGCTGCTGAGATGACATTTGGGGCCCTATAAAGTGCTGCGGCGGCTAAGTGACGTCACATACAAGGTCGTTCCAGATAGCCCTTACTGCGCAAGGCGCCACCAACACCGTTTATAACTTGTGTGCCATGAAGCCCTATCTCAGTGAGTGACATACACGAGAGACTTTCGCTTTCACCAAGCCAACTTTATCGTTTAGCATCGGAGTGATACTCTTTTAAAGACAGAGCAAATGACGCGAGCTCTGTGTACACATTTGGACGACGATGACGATATGTGCTTTAACGGAAACCATTTCAGGGGGAATTCGAAGACGAAGAAGACATCTTTGTTCTGGTGATTTTTCAACAGGCTGTTCCGCCGTCTTGTTCAACGTGTTGTTGCCTCTTGTTCGCGTTGAACCACGAAAATATTTGAGTGTAGCACTTTCACGACCGCAAGTGGCCTTAAAGGCTTCTGTTTCGACATCTATTCGAGACTGCATAAAAGGAAAAAAAAATTCATTCACCCGACTGTTTCGCGAAACTACAAGAGAAACCCATAGAAAAGTCTCAAAAGCAAGGAATGTTATCGAAGATTTCTCCAGCTCGGGGGCTTCCGCAGCAATTATTTCCTATAAACAGTATAGCAGGTCTCGGTGGACGCATGCCGCCTGTTATCCGCATCCCTATCTTGAATTGAATTGAGGTAATATATTATGTCGGCGTAACATAGTTATGCTGAACAATAAAATGAAGGATTCTAAATATTCGTTCTAACAAGTATTCACAAAATTTATCTTACCTAACTGTTACTCGCGTGCCGATCGAGACAATCGGTCCGGGATGGCCATTCGTGGGCGGTACTTTCATGCAACAACCAGTCAAAGACGAAAAGAAGTTGTCTGGTCATTGATTGTACTAAAGCATTCTGTATATTATAACAAGCAATTTTTACAACTCAAGCTGGACCTTGACGGTTGTGCTAACTGAGGAAACTGCAGGAGGCTGCGCTAGCGGTGGCCACTATGGCGGTGAAACCCGAGCACTGCTGTCACATATCGCTGTAGGGGGTCTACCTCCCGGTCAGCGTCCACCGTGCAATTTCCTGCTACACGCAAAGACGTAGTCACTAATGTCCGCGCGTCCTCGACTGCCACAGCCCTTGCGGCATCAGATGGCCTCCCGGCGTTTACAACCCACCACGCTACCGGCCCCGCCAGCGTATCAGAATCTACTTGTCTTGAATTGGAACCGCGAACCATGGTTCGCGGTTCCAATTGATGCCGAGGCACCCGCTGGTGCCTTCCCGGCGGCCTTAGCGTTGCTGCCGTCGTGCGTAGGCACCTACGTGTTGGCTTTCCCTTGTGTGTCCGTCGATCATACTTTACGCATGTCGAAACCTAATGTCCATGTTTTGACTCATTTATAAAGTAAATACAGAAATACCACGTATTTCTGCGTCTTCCGTCACATGCAGGAAGGATAAAAAAACGAGTAACAGTGCAAGACGCAGGACATAACAAGGAGATGGACGAAACGCTATCAACCAATGTTGATAGCCCACAGCAAACATAGACAGGTGCGTGAAGCGTGAAGAAGAGGGTAAGCGACATGGCAAGAAAGAAAGGCATGATAGCGAAAATTACGATTACTCAATGAGCGCCGTCATCAACGTGCAAGAAACGCGATTGCCTTGTAGATTTGCTGTGCGCGTAACAAAAATTGCTTTATAGTGAGCGCTTCGTCCGTCTCCTTCTTATGTCGTGGGCCTAGCGCTGTTATTAGTATTTTATGCAACATGTATCAACCGACACGAATTCATACTTTAATCTGGGAAGGCATGCAGCAAGGGAGACATTTCTGCAGTGCCTTTCTCATCAGCATTTTCTGTGGATTCCCACGCTTTTATTTTTCATATAAGAACGCAACTTCTTGCGGTTGCTAATAAATTACAAAATATGCGTTCCTGCATCGTTATTTCCTTATTCCGATTGGTAGACTTTCACTAGCAAGAGCATTGTCTTCTAAAACCCTATTCATATAACAAGACAGCAGGTGATCAAACAATTAACTTTCTCGAAAAACTGTAGCATCATTCTCATCATCATTTATTCAACAATAACATAAACATAGAGTTATTAAAAGAACATACACAACTCTACTACTGTTATGATGAACCAATCACATGTTCACTGCAAGACGAAGACCCCTCCCAGCTATCTATAATTATCCCTGTCTTGCGTAAGCTAATTCCTCCTTTAAGTCCAAATTGTCTAATCTCGTTGTAATATCTAACCATCTGCCGTCACTGATTGCGTTCCCTTTCCTTAACAAACCATGCGCTTCCTTTAGCAGAACATCGTTTATCCACCCTACGCCATTTATGACGTGCTAATCTAGCTTCATCTTCTAAATTTCAACTAGAATGTCCACTATATCAACTATTTGCACTATGTTCCACGCTATATTTTCACTGTTCTTGAAGTTACATTGTAACGTTCGGTTTCTTGGCATCTAGCAGGATCCTATCTTAATTCTCAAGGTACTTTTTATCTTTCATTTTTGAAGTTGCAGCGCTTAAGGTTAGTATGGGTGCAGGACACAATGATTGTAACATTTTTCATTTCAACTGCAATGCTAGCCGTTTATGGCTAGCGAATTCCGAGGTCAGCCGACTTTGTCCCCTTATCGCATGGCGTCTGGCAAACTCTCACCTATTATGAACCACTCATTTTAAGAAGAGAAAGCCTATACACTCATGTGTCCGTTGGCTCATCATAAGGTAAGGTCCACAGCAAGAAAGAGATCTCATGTATCGGCTGGTAAACTTCAATGTACTTTTAGTGCGTAGACCGTGTACAGACGTGTCTGCTGAAAAGAGCAACTAGAAGAATGTGGTACAACTTTAATCGAGCAAAAATGAAAGGAGCACATTTATGTTTCCCACCGGCATCCCACCGCAATCCGGCGCGTCAATCAGCATCAAGTCAAAGCTGGCAGCGTTGTCCGCGTTGTCCGCTCGGTTGTTATCTTTGACTACATCGATGTCACCACAAATGGGTAATCTAGTAGTTCACGTATACATAGTCTGGTTGCGAAGCAGGCATCCGATGCCAAGACGCTCTTTTTTTCCGTCAGTTATAATATCATACTTATAACTGAGGGCTTAATTACCGCTAATGTAGCCCGAATACATGGCTTGAGAGAAACCCGTATTTACGTGGATATCTGCTCCATCGCGTGCCCTTGGCACTGGTTATATACATCTAATCCGGCTCCTGGGTAGCTATATTGCGCACGTGGACATCAGTGTGTAGAAGAGGATGGCGTTTCCGCAGTGCCGTCACGTCTAGCGCAGGAAAGCCAGATTATCTCGACGCCTGGGCTCCCTAATCAGTGACGTGGGTGGGACTGTTTACCAACACTGCACTGGTACACCACGCTTGACACGCAGCAAAGAATACAGAGAGCAATATTTTCGAGACACACACCCGTTATTTGTAGTCGCCGCACGTGTCATCTTGGGCTGAAAATTGCGAGAACATCCTTATAGCGTAATTCCACAAGTGCCTGTTCTGGTATATTGTGCGCCTATTGAAATACATGTAAAATGCAGAAACGCTTTTCTGAAATGGCCGGTTCGCCGATTTTATAGAAATTGGTTGGACTTGAGACAGAAAGGGAAATTCTAGGGACTGTTGGAAGCATAATTTCGATTTACGGCATGAATGTTTCAACATGAATTTTCAGAAATTTGTAAGCTTAAAAAAATAGAAACACGAAGTTTACAAAGTCCTAGCTCTGCACCAAGAAGAGATATTGCAGTTTTGTAAACTGCATCCGTTAGAGCTTCCAAAGCGGGAAATTTTCTTATGTCAATTTATATCGTACGTAAATTTGTTGCATGGCTCACAAATGTTTTGCAAAATTTATACTCACATATTCGTGGTTAATTGTAGAGCCATGTATGATTTATCAATTTTGTCCACTTTAGATGTACTATTAGGTTCCATTTACAGAATTGTGATATCATTTTCATTGCTGAGTTACAGAGTTGTAAACTTGATAGTATTGTTTTCTAAATATTTGCGATATTTGCTCATCTTTATAAAAAATTGATGACCTAAATTAAAAATGTGCCTCGAACAGTCACTAGAATTATCCTTTTCTTTTAAATGCAACAAACCTCATCACATTTGGCGCACTATTTGCCGAGAAAAACAATTTCTCCACACCTATGTATTCATATAGGAGCTCCCGAGCTAAAGCTTCGTCGTAAGTGTATGACTGAGCGGGGTGTAAATAGCCGACATCCCCCATCATGCTAAATTCTCTTACATGCACGAGTAATAGGAAAAATCAAACACAACCGAAGCACATTATACGAGCAAGGTGAAACACATGTAGCGAAGACCATTGAATGCCGAAACGTCTATGGTATGCAAATAGCGTTCTGAATCAACGGAAAATTGTCAGTGGACAAATCTATGTGGCATGGAAATGACCGAGGTACTCTATTTCACTACAATTGTTCTACGCCTGTTGATTGTGTTCTTCAGAGACAAAGATCTATTTAGCTAGGAAATCGGTGGAGCAGTTGGAAGTAGGTGCTTCCTGCTACTCCATTTCACTTCTATATAAAAGAAAACCCGATGAGTGAACATATTTACTCGAAAAATTGGTAATTATTACTGAAGAACCGAAAAACAAGAATCAAGGGGGGTACTGTAATGTCAATTAAGCGCGATGTTAAAATAAAGTTCTAACGCGTGCCTATTGTCAGTAAACATCGAGGCTACGTTGCACAAACAAGGGACAAAACTCACCGACTTTCTTTCGTAATTTATCTGCCGCATAGCTGTTCATGTCCGCTAATATTAGGTCCGTCGCCACAACCGGCTGGCATCTGCAATTACGAATAGATATAGCGCAAGTATGGTTTACGGATTTTGTGAGTACCGACAAAGATAAGGACACCTCATATGTGCTATTAACTTATCCACTTTATGCCCAGCGAAGGCTAAGAAATAAGCGACAAGTTTGAAACAAGTGATGCGCATTCTTTAGAAATGTTGTTCGACCATGGGCTTTTCCAAATCGTAAGGGCGCTATATGCTGTCCAAAGTTTATATTTCTTGCGTACACTAAAGCCTTAAAATAATGAGACGTCGAATGAATGTACGTTTGCTGAAACACTCGTACAATTAGGGCAAGCGATGCCCAGGTGGTACAGAAGCCGGCCAAGCTCTTTCATGTTTACCCGGCATGCTGCAACCCCATCGCCGTAAAGAAAAGGTAGCGAAATATCGTCACTGCAGGTACTTTCAAACAGGTTCCTTCAAACGCACAAGTAATTTGTTAAAGCGAGGCTTTCTGTGCCTTCTTTCCCAGTGTTTGGTGCGTTTCATCGGCAAGTTTCTCGCAGAGCAAAATGGCATGATCCAAAACACTGCAATAGCAGACTGAGGCAATCGCCAATCATGGACACGGTGTAATAAAAACTAGGCTGACCGTGGAAACAGTGTAATCTGCGGATGGTTGGGTGACGTTGGTGTGTTGTTTGGGGTCTCCGCGTTTAGCTATCTCAGCGGCAAGTACGTAATCGCCATGCTCCAAAACATGGTGCTGAAGATAAGCTGTCCCATAGCTCTTAGTTACTTGCCTGGCGAAAGCTTCGCTTCACATGCATTCCACCTTGAGCGCTGTAGGTGCATATTTTTTACGCACAAGCGTATCACAGATAGGAGACACAGGATGCGTTGCTGGTATCGTCTACACGCCATAGTCCATAAAACTGCAGCCACATATATTCCGCGAGGCAGTGAGATTCACCTAAAGGAATACTAAAGCGAAATATGATGCCAACACTTTGCGTGACAGGAGTCGTGGGAAGACAGAAAATAGGCAGCAACACAAGACGGGTAACGAAGCTTCTCTCAAGTTCTCGCATTAGCTCACCTTAACGTGATGGATTTTACTGGTGCCTGCATATGTCTAGGAATTGTTTATTGGTTAGGAAGCACAAAGAAAGGACCAACGAGTCACCCTCTAAAGTGTTCAGTAAACCTGGAGGGCCAAAGCAGCCCAGATGACCAAACGCGATATATATTTAAATCCTTGGTCTTGCACGACGGTACCGGCGCTGAGCTGTGAAAAGTTGTAAATTCACGTTCAGCATTTACGCTTTCCAATTTAGTCCTAATGAATGCAAGTATACTTTTAAATAAAACTGTAAAGGTTTAAACCCATCCAGCAGCGCTTCTTTGTGCCTCCAAGTTGTGCGGCCTTCGAGTGTTCGGCGGAATTCAGCAGAAAACCTCTGCTGGTTCGCGCCTGTTTGGGCAGGGAATCCATGAAGTCGTTCACTCCCTCCAATGCTATATACCAGCGCTCCGAGCACGTTGCTGGCATAGCTCGAATCTTACTTGGAGGGCTAAGCCAGGGAACACTGCTTACCAGATTAAGGCACCTCCAGGCGTACAAAGCGAAAATCGAAAGCCTCGGTGCTAAGAGATCCTAGCAGTGCCCGAGAGCCAAACGAACGGTAAGCTGGACGCCTGCGTGCCAAGAGGATTGTTTGGGTGAATGCCTCAAGGGTAGGGGAACCAGATAGCTGAGGAAGCAACAAAAATGATGGCGGCGGAGAACTAGTGAAACCATGTCGACACGGGCTTTCTCTTTATTGTCCACCTTCGCGTGATACCGGCATATCCGGTTTCCTCGCTCGTAAGTGGATCTGAGTCATGGCCGGGATTTCCAAATCAAGGAAACCCGGGAAAGCGACGCGAAACATCTCGTTCAGACAGACATCTATAGGGCGTGCTTGCTCATGTTACATAAAGAAGTAGGATGTTTTGTAATTTGACAGTGACGACGCACAAATATTAGATATCAAGAACGTTGCGAGAATTGAATTGTAGGAGGAGGTGCAGAAAAAAAGTACAATCGTTGATAGCTGAAAGCGACCAACAGCTTTGCAAACGCTCCAGGCTACTATACTGCGCAAGAATAGCACTTATCAAATGAGGTTAAACCAAAAGTTCATGAAAAAACGCATGCTGGGAAGGACAACGGCGAGGATGACGTTCAAACGAGGTGCAACACCTTGTGCGGAATCCATCCCAATTCATCGCGTGCCAAGCTACATGGCCCACTATTCACACTCCCCTTCTGTATCACGGAGAAGTTTGTGGTGGGGCCAGCAGTACCTCTCCTATAAAAATATACAGTATCTTCGGAGGAGCAAAGTGTCACTAGTGCTTGTTAGCAAGACCATTCGATATGTACTTGCGTCGATATCCTAAAACTTTATATTCTGCATAAAATTAAAAATCCTCTACCAAGTAATGGCCAATGTCACCAAGAATTTGTCAGTCTACACATGACGGCGTGAAGTGCTGGTGGGAGCACTTCACCATCTTAAAGCCGGTATGAGAAAACCGCGAGACCATACATTCGTGTTATATTTGGAGCTCCCTTTTGTACATGCTATGTGGTGTACATGCTATGCTGAATTAAGCAACGATTTATTAGGGTGATTTAGTCCAGCTTGAGTATGACTTGAAGCAGCGCGAAGACGACGATGACAGGAATAGCCAGCAAAAACAACAGCACGAATCCGGAAGCTTCCACTGCTAGGCTTCCGACCGTGTGACACTTTATTTTAATTTTATTTTTTCTCAGGTTTACGTAGAGGTCATTTCAAAATTTGTGCTATCATTCAGTTGCCAAATCCTTCGTTTTGAATGTTCGCTTTTACACCTTTGCTATGATGGGTGTACGTTTCAATCCGTCCTGCGTGGCGAATTCCCCTCGCGGATACAAGCCATACTTTGAGGCACAAACAACAACAGCAATAAGAACTAGCGCTCGTCCTGTTGTGTTTGTTTTCAATTCCTGTCCTCGCCTTCGCGCTGCTTCAAGTTATACGGTTCAGCCATGCGCGGCGCAATTCGACGCACCTGGCGACCAACGGACTGCATCATCTAGACTTAATCCAAATTAGAAGATATTTCCCAATTTACAACGTGAAAATGGGCTCTAAATTACCTTCGTAATGAAGAATGGCACATTTGCATTCTTGCACGAGATCCTAACCTCACTTTTTTCACGGTAGGTTGCCGGGAGGAAACAGTCACTTGCGTTGAAAGGTTTACGCGTTACAGCTCTAAACCTAACGGCCATGATGTAGCACCAGTCGTTACTATAACGATAGTACATTATGGTTACCGGGACAGCCATCAACAAGCTCAAACATATAAATTTTAAATGGTATTGCTGGCGTATCTAGCCATAACGCCCTGCTATAAAAAAGGTTTGATTGTCGTTGGGTGCCGCAACCTGTTCATCTTTGCAGAAAGAAAGAAGCGCTGAGTGAAATGTCGAGAGGTGCCCATTCCAGGGCGCAACGCGAGGAGCTGTTGCTTGATGTCAGTTGTTATTACAACAAAAACAAATTTAATGATACAATCGTTGAGACGGCATTTGCAGGTGAACACGGCCACTGGACCCATCACCATCCCAATAGAATCGGTTTCATTCAGATCTTGATGAGCAAGCATCCTAAGGCAGCCATATAAATAAGGCTATGTGTGCAAGCTCGTAAAGTCGTACATTACAAAAGTGGTCTGCTGATGACGAATCAACAAAGCCTCACAATTATTTCCAAAGCTGTACAAGTTTTCTTCCTACGTTTTTGACAAGTTACTTTCTGTCATGTGAATAATCTTTTGAAGGGTCTTTATTATATTTACTGGAGCTACTCTCTGTTTGCATAGTTCTGGCGTGATATCTCTGATATCCTGCAGGCTAGTGTTTTTTGGAAATATGCATACAATCGTTTGTTTTGGTGTTGCTCGAACAAGTGTCTCTGACGAACTTTGAATGTTTCTGATGACTTTATCGTGTAGCGTGTGGCTGGGCGCCTGAACTTCTGACTCCAGTTTATTCCTAATGAGAATAGCCAAAAATGCCGCGTCCAAGTTGCGCGGTTATGACGAGACCAAAGGGCACTTTCTACGGCGCTCTTTATTCTACTCTTTATTGTGCACCTTTGGCTGCTGTGAACATTCAAGAGCTAGCCACAATATACTTTCAATTATGAATAGTGACTGTTTGATTAGAAGAAAAATAGAAATACGATAATTTATAGCTGTGACGGCCAAATCGAATAGGGCAATTTTTGAATTGGTATTGGAGTATTCAAAATAGTCACGTACTATTAGAAAATAAAGTTGTCTGTTCATATACATGCCTTACAGTTTGCAATATAAATTAGAATATTCAGAAATACAAAAAAGAAATACTGAAGAAAATATTATTGTTAACGATAATATATAGTAAACGAAGAGATCGCGTTCATTAATTGCACGTGATTATGTGATGATTGTTTCTATGTAATCCACATGACATTCATGGTTACTGTATATATAATGTTTTTCTTCAAATAAAAACATTTTGTAGTTAGACCAGCGCTTGTCCTGCATTCTTTCTCGTGTTTTGGTTGTTTGTATGCTGCCCAAGATTGGGTGTTATTATATATAGTGATATATATATTTAAGATAATATATTTATTATACAATTATTATATATTGTTTACGTATTTGTACCCTTGTTGCAGTAAATTAAGTTCGCGAAATCTCTTAAGCCACCTGCTCAAGCGACATTTCCGTAGCTATACCACGACCGCTTGTAATAGACCTACTTACACTTTAACTGAAAAAACACTAGCTACGACACGCATGCTTGCAGTGATGCATGCCTGACATATTACTGTTCTCACAGTACTCTAGTTGTGATACATAATATCCTGAGAAAAGGAGCAATCGCACAACCTCACTATCTGTGCATGGCCATGTGAATGCTTGCACGTGGCATCTTACTGCTGCTGACAGAGACGTATGACCGTCGGGAGTTTGCCAATAATGTTTCAGCCGCTTGAAGAATAGCTCGCTTTCCAGCGCATGCATCTATCCATAATTAATAGTGCTACAAAGCATTCAAAATTTCAAGTGGTGACCCAGGAGCAAAAGGAGATGAACAAAGACTCGTTGTGTGGCGAACATATGACGAAAATTATATGATGAAACGGTGGTGAACTTTGGGCTCTTGCTGAATTCAGCTGTCCACAGCGAGCGCTGGGCGTAGGTAACAAATAGTTTCGATGATCTTAAAATAGGATGACGAAAAAAAATACATTTCCTGAAATGCTAACAAAAAGTCTTTATATGGCGGGCTCCTTTGTTATTTACACCTCTGAAAGATTTATGCCAGCACTGGCTCCGATCCTTGTGCGATGAGGGAGATGAAGGCGATGCTCCAACAACTGAAAATTACATCGAAAGGCTATTGCAATTAAGTGGCCTAGAGTGAAAGATTGTGGGAGTGGTTGTACTTGTGTAGCAAGTTGATTTCCTTTTTTATGTCATCTTTACAGCCATTTACAAAAAAACGTACTTCTTCGAACATTACGCTATCTACCCCGCGCGCGCACGACATTCTTTATGTATTTATTATATTCCTGCTCCCGAAATGAACCATCTCATACTGAAGATAAATCTTATGTGCTCATCACAGTGTCAAAGGTTCAGCAGTTGAGGTGGTAGCATTATTAGAAACGAAATTGTGGGGTTACCTTCCTGATACTCAACGGTGGGTTATAAGGGACGCCGTGTTGCGGTGCTATGGCTTATTTTAATGTTGTTTGCGAACCGTACCCACATTTGTTGACCATGCTTGCTCGCTGCTGTTGCTGTTGTCTTGCCGAATAGCTTATACCTAAGCAAAAAAAAAAACATTATGCAGATTAACGCACGTATTGTACTCAATGTTAATTGAAGCTTTGGTTAGGCGAATAAAGAAACGCTGTAAACTTGCGCATTGTTTTCCTGCCTTTTTTTTGGCGTAAACTAGCACGCGCATGTGCTGTGACCTACTCATGCTACGGACAACGGCAAATCTTACATAGGCTTGTCTTTCATTGTTTATTGTGATTTATTTTATTCTTGGCCAGTCTCCTGTTGTGCCTATCTGCCATACTCTGGAAATTCTAACACGCGGCAATCAATTCAAAGTGCTAATTGGCATTGGCCTGATATGTACCTCCCGTTTCTTGGACAACCCCGGTTGTCGGCAGATGCCTTTGTACTGGCCAGATTCTTGGTCAAACACCGGTTGTGGGTAGTAGCCATTGCATGGAAATTATTTCATTCTAACCGACACGCTGATACAGTTATGGGTAATACCCCGTTAGTGGCATGTGCCAGAGTATAGAAACACCATTCATCAACACTCGGCCATTATCTCAAAAAGTCAGTTAGTTTTGACCCATGTACCACCCGCTTCTTAGCAAATACCCCGGTGTGGGGATGCACCACAGTATGGGAAATCGTTGGTGTTGGCACGAGGGGACTGCACGTGTGGCTGTGGCCTAATCGTGTCGCTATTCGTGCTTGATTACGATCTGCTAGTGGTATGACGCTTCGGAATTGACGTATCCGCGCTACTTCGTCGGTCCTCTACCAGCATGAGGCACGTGTTGAGATGCTTGGGTGTGGTAGATGAGTAATCAACGGCCGCCTCATTCGCTTGCAGGGCACGACGTGGCTGCGTGGTTACGGGCGGTTCATTGCGTTGTCACTTGTATTGATCTGTCTCTTCGCTACCTTCCTTTTTCTCGGGCATCTCTGCAATGCCATTGCCTTACCATCCAGAGGACGACTAATACCACAAGAAATGCACATCGCCGCAAAACATCCAAACACCTAGGAAAGTGCCCAGATCACGGCCCGGAAGGCTCGGTGTGGTTTAGGAGGCAGCCTCGCCGTTGCCTTCAAGGACCGACCACACATATCGGTAAGTCCAAATAGCGGGTAGTCACCATGGCGGTGTCCCAACACTTGTCATGATTTTGAACGTAAGGGGCCTTGGGTCTTTGCAGAAACAAGCACAGCTTCGCCGGCTTTCATCTGGGAAGCCTCTCGATTCATGACGTGCAGAAGACTAATATTGCGAATGATGACGAGATAGAAAGGGCCTTGCGATTTTTTCTGCCTGATTACAATGTCGGCGTTTCACGCGCTCCTTGTTTATCCGCGGGCTACTTCCTGTTTCTGAAAAAGAGCGTACCATGATCAGCATATAGTTATCATGTGGACACTGAAGGTCGTTATATATGTTGCAATTTTGTCTAGCAGGGTGCGCCATGGAGAATATTCAACCTCTATGCATTTATGGACGCTGCTAGCTAAATAATATTTTTTATTTCGGACTGTGCGAAGCTTAATGGAGAGTGAACACTGCATTGTGTTAATGGAAGGTTTGAATTGTGTATGTGATCCCAGCAATTGAAGCAGGATTTCCATTCAGCGGGACAGAAGTGGCGAAGTTCTGTCTAACGGAATTTAAAATTCAGGACTCATTGATAAAGGGGATTCAGGATATAAATATTGTTCTTATACACGAATTCAAGGCCCCTCTTAGGCCCGCCTTGGTCGGATTGATGTATCTTCATCACTCTTCTCCTGCGGACTGTCATGTAGTACCATCAAAGTTTCGTTCTCTGATCATTGTATGGTTATCACAAAGATTGGTTAGCAATCTGTAACAAAATACGGACCACTGTGGGCACTCTAGATGCTTAACTCCGAGTTCCTAAATGATCGGGAATTTATTATTCGCGTGCGTGTAGCCCTAACAACTTCTCTTTCTACAGACTTTTCGTTATTTGATGTTCGGAAACTTTTTAAGCAAGGGATTCGCACAGTGACTACAGAAGTATCGGAGAAGGCATTTTATAGAGAGAATGAAGAAAAAACGCTTCGACGCTTCTTAGCAGCCTACTCTTAAGAAGCTTTAGGAGACGGAATGCGAAATATCAGGCACTTACATCGATGACGTTGAACATATTAAATGTGGGTTACAAAGGCATGACGCATTGCGCAACAGAAGCGCGCGCGTTATATCTCGAAACAATCGTGCTCTGCACTCTGAGCAACCAACACGTCAAGCTTTACTTGATGATTGACGTCACGCTATTTCCAAAGTAATTCCGGAAATATACTCCAAACGTAGTCCTCTAAAAATACGAATGTCATAATTTCACCGTTTAGAAGTTACTATAATTTGTTATTTATGCCCCTCCCGACGACGATGAAAACGTTTTGTGCGTCTTGTAAAACCTTTAGAGTACAGAATGATGACTGCACTTTCATCACTGGTGCCCTTGAAATTCAAGAAATTGAGCTTTTTATTGATCAGTTGCCTTTATCAAAAGCTTCCAGCCCTGATGGACTTTAAAGAAAATTTTACAAAGCTTTTATAGGAATTATTAGTATCATATCAGATATTTTCATTACAAGTGTGGAGGAGGACGCCATGCCACTGTCCTTCTGCAAAAACCACACTTAATTCTTAAAAGTCTTCATTGCGAAAACTTCTGATAAAGAAAAACTGCTTCCTGTTGAAAGCTACAGACAAATCACATTGTCAAACGTTAATTATAAAATGTTTGGGGAAGCTTTATCAAACAGATTACAATTTGCGATGTGAATGCTCATTGGTTCCCATGAGTTAAGTTATGGGGTTCTACGTGCCAAAACCACGATCTGATTATGAGGCACGCCGTAGTGGGGGACTCCGGAAATTTGGACCACCTAGAGTTCTTTAACGTGCACCTAAATCTAAGTACACGGGCGTTTTCGCATTTCACCCCCATCGAAATGCGGCCGCCATGGCCGGGATTCGATCCCGCCACCTCATGCTCAGCAGCCCAACACCATAGCCACTGAGCAACCACGGCGGGTCAGGTGCCCATGAGACGTGCGGAACTTAGGGTAGAGCCATTCAAACAAATATACGTTCTTCAATAGTGTTACGGCTCCAATGAGCAGTTTGCCAGGTAGGCCCTGATAAAGCTTTTGATCAGGTCAATTATTCCTATTTTCTCTTCTGCAACACGCCAATGTGCTCCAGTTGCATGCGCAGTGGCGGGCGTCTTTCTGTGGAAATAAAGGGAAGCCTACGGAAAGAAGTCGTGTAAAAGAATGCTCATGAAAATATTCCCACATTTTATTCCATGCTTGTCTAAGCTGGTGAAGAGAAAACAGAAACGTCTTGTTTATGGCCGCATTAAAACACGAAATACATCACTGAGTAATGCTACGTTTGACTTCGCTTCTTACTTTTTCTTCCGAATTTGGGCAAATATGAAGCCGTCAGACAGGGGAACCTGATATGAAGTGCTCGGCTAACACGTGTCAAACATGATTGGTTCTTTTGTGTTACGTCATAGGCAAGTAGCCTATATATATAGTTCGTTCTCTGAAATAAACGTCGTCGTGCGTTTGCTCTTGGGCAGTCTCCGTCACTCTGTCACCCGCTACAAAAGAACCTACGATGATTCCCCCAATATCTGCTCCAAGAAATCAAAACTCTTGTGAAACGCTTGTCGAAATACTCGAAGGAGTAGCACAAGTGCTGACTCCAACCCTGCAGCTTACCTTTCATTGCCAAAGTAGGTTCTTCAAAAGTTAGCTGTAGTTCGTCAGTAACGATTAATGAATTAGAGATAAAACCGAACTTTTGCGGGGCAACAAATGTCATTTGCTGTTCTGCACGGAGCCCAATGAAGTAATACAGTTACAATGCTGCGCTCTCCAACATATTTGTCAAAAAAGCCATGTTCACCCCTTGACGAGCGAAAATTTTACTTATTACTACAACAGTTTCATATATTGCCAAAACTACGTATGTTGACCATGAATTTCGCTCGACTGCGGACTGTTCATTGGGATGATTGTATTCTTTCTTGTATTCATCATAAAGGCTTGTGTTCAAGACATCGCGTTATTAAAGAGGTCACTGCCTTCTCACAACCGTCCACTCGGCATAGCTGCTATCAATTTGATGCGGAGCGATAGTTCCAAGTCCCGAGAGAAATCATCTCCTCCTTCACGAAGGAAAATACCACTGGGCTTTCGCTGTTTGATTGCACATCTTTCGAAATTGGTATGTGGGTGGCAAAGCGATTGCCAATGATGACACATAAGGCCGCAAAATAAAAAAGACGATCTGTATCGTGACTTGTTGATTAACTGGGCACGAAGGCTTTCAGCGGATCCTATAGTAGCATCGATTGTCTCCAAATTGTGCGCAAGATTGTTTACGAGCTCTCCCTTCCGCCTCTGCGTGCCTTCACCCCAACACTTATTTTTGAGGTGAGAGTCTAACGACCTGTGATACTAAGTACCACAACCACTTCTAGCCTATGAGCAGAAAGCTTTGCAACAGTGCAGCAAAAGAATTCAGATGTCAGGACGTCGTCTTTATAATAGAGACTTGCACTTGCACCTATAGTCACCGATTAAATTGAAGTTTGGAATAAAGTTTTTCTGTAAAAGTGGCAAAATGTACATGACTCAGACAACAAGTTGATTCCTTTACACCCATGGGCCAGTGCTCGTAGCCAAAAATTACTTGATTTTATTTATTCGAGTGTGTAGTTATACACTGAAGAAAGACATCTCAAATTCTTTGCACTGACGTTGCTAAAGAGAAATTAAAACAAAAGATAGTCGTTTCGCCGCCTATACAGGTGGCGTCGTCGGTAGACAAAAACTACCTAAAAGAGCGGAAATAATAAACTAATCTACACAGCAGCCGTAAGCATCCGACAGGGGACCATGGTTAGAATTGTACTCTGTCTAATCACGATGGATAAACCAGAATTATCATAATTTTTTCGGGCATCAACGCTGCGTATCAAACACTCGTCTTTGAAGTGGTAATCACCCAGTTCCGTCTTTGCGCGTGTTGTCATGCGTTGCCCTTCATGACGTCCTTCGCGTGTGCTCGTTGAGATGAGCACCACATCTGCCGCCAGTCTCGCCAATGTAGCTGTCGTCAAAGTATGAGTCCAACTTGTAGACAATACCGCTTTTTTCATTCGGCAGTGTGGAGTCCCTAAGCTTTGGAAACGTGTTTGCAAGAGTGTACATGGGCTTGAAAACAAGTTCTGACGCCCAACGGGCCACGAGCCCCGCGCACTGCCTCGAATACACCGCGTACACATGGTATGCAAAGAAACAAAGTTGGCCTTTCAGTTGCGCTGTCACGAATCATTTGCATGCGGCATAACGGATCGTAGGCAAAAGCGCTCTGGGTTAATTGGGCTTACTTAGAGAACGGTAACGTTTGCTACTTGTTGCATTCACAACCTGTTGGGTAAGAATCCATAGTTCTTGTTTTCGAACACAATGGTGAATCACTGCCGTTGGATATATCTAGAGCTATTAGTATTTTTTGTTTTGTTAAGAACGATGGAATAAAGAAAAAATGTCAACTTTCACCACAACCACCGTGTCCTTCTGCACCAGTGGCGGCAGAACACAAGCATACAACCACAGTGTACTTGTGCATTGCAGGGTGGTGCTAGTTATATCTCGGCAGACTCACGCTATTGCAGGGTTTGGGGTAGACCACTGATCTTACCAAACCCCCTTTGCACTGACGTGCGAGCACTAAAAAAAAAGGCTTGAGTGCCAATGCTTTCCGTCTCAAACGTAAATTCAAGGACAGCAGGGTCGGCATCACGCACTACCTGCAGCACGTGCTCAAGTTAATAATCAATCAATCATTGATTTATCGTGCCCAGGAACAACCATGATGTCTAAGTGCTGGCACACGTATACATAAAAAAAGAAATACAGCAGGGGAGTATCCGTAAAAAAAACAATCAATAAAAAATAACAATGTTGAAAAGAAAAGTGTACATGCATGTAAACGTAGGCGCAAAATGCATACATAAGAAAAAGTAGGAGAAGGGAAGTTGAACAATATGCGAAACAAAGACACAACAGTGGAAAGCTCAGAGCAGAACAAAGACAGAGACAGACCGACAGACAATGAACTTTTATTGAGGTCCTGAGGGACTAGCCGGCGGAGACCCGTTGGGGCCCCCGGCTTGCCGCTGGCTGCTCCCATGTCGGAATCGGGAGGCCAAGCCTCTCCGCTCGTTCATGGGCCCTCTGGACGGCCATGAACTGGAGCTTGAATTCCGCACTAGAGATGGCCTCGTCCCAGTCCTGTTCGCTGGTGAGTGACGTATCCCGTAACGCAGGACACTGCCAGAGCATATCTGCTAGAGTGCTAAACATTCTGCCTGATCAAAGCATACAAAGACAGAGAGTTGTGAAAAATGTCAAGGTCATGAAAGTGGGCTTTATAAAGACTCTGTATTCTGTGGACAGCTGAGTGTTGGTGGTGACAGGCAGCAACATGGAATGGTCTGTGTTCTCTGGTGATCTTGCGCAGAATACAAAACTTGATACAACTGAGGAGTTTGGGGCACATGAGGATACCGTGAGGAGATGCGAGGAGCACGATCTAGTGGAGAGAGTGTCGATGGGGCCGAGCCAGCACAGTGATAATAGATAACCGCATGAAAAGGGTGGTGCCGGCTTCTCCAATTGGTCCGCTTCGCCTTACTTGGCCTGCGGTGGCTGGTCGAAAATCGCGGCGGCGTGCAACGGAAGGATAAGAATGCCGCTAAAACGTATCCTCAGCATGGAAGAGTTGGCAGAGCGATGCCGTATACGTGCTGAAAGGGCTCGATAACGTTTTACTGCCACGCAAAAAGGTTTATCATGCGCAAAAAAATACATGCTCACCGGCAGGTGCGACTAGCGAGGGCCTGAGCGATCGGAGGGCAGCCACCTTCTATTCCTTTCGGAACGGGGCAGTCTGTGGCTATTCAGAAAAAAATTCAGTTTTGTTCGGCATATTAATGCATTTTTTTCGCGTACACATCACTTTGACGTGGTGAGTTTTCGCGGTTTTGTGAGGTCGCGTGACAGACAGGCGAAGTGGGCGTAGCCAGAAAACATCGGACCAATAGCAGAGGGCTAATGGTGAAAAGGCGTCGAATCATGAGTGATTATTTTTCTTTTGCGCGGTTTAACGATCCATAATCAGTGCGTACAGGTTATATCAGATGGGGAGCTATCGCAGTTTTCGTGACGTCGCGTGACCGACAGGCGAAGTTGGGAGTGGCCCGAAAATGTTTTGACCAATCGTGA
Organism: Dermacentor silvarum; assembly: GCF_013339745.2. Classification (NCBI taxonomy): domain Eukaryota; kingdom Metazoa; phylum Arthropoda; class Arachnida; order Ixodida; family Ixodidae; genus Dermacentor; species Dermacentor silvarum. The sequence continues at coordinate 35,193,270 of NC_051164.1, read as the reverse complement.
AGGCTGATTGCAGAACTTGGAATCAAAACAGTTTGGAATCATTTTACGTTATAGCGCCCCAGGTCAGCGCGATTACGTCGGCAGCGAAGTAAGGGCAAAGGCAATAATCCAACCGTGTTAGAGCAAGGCCCAGAGTCCGTGTTAGCAAAGCGGTGATGATATATGCTTAGAAACGTTTTCTGAACGGGATCTATAATGTCGCTGTTGGATCTATAAATGCCGTTCCAGACGACCGACGCGTATTCGAGTTGAGGAAGACAGATTGTTGTGTACAACTTACGGAACGGTGCAGGAGAATTGAATTCTTTCGACAGTCTGCAAACCGAGCCAAGAGTGCGCATGCCCCGGATTGCAACGCGTTTAGTGTGAGCTGAAAAGTGTAAGGTTGTATCAACAAGTACACAAAATTTATTTTCCAGCGACGCAGTTTTCAATCTATAATTGGTGGGTATGATGCGAGTTTCATGATAGCAGGTAAAGGATCGCTGCCAGTTGAGGTGTCTGGGACTTCCCATTTCAAATCATTAAAATCACATAGTGAACAAGACGCTCAATCCCGGCAACTAAAATTGCTTGAAGTATACGCCAAATAGGTTGGCGTTTAAAACACAGGTTGAGTTTAAAAGACATGTGTCATTGCAATAAAAATCCGAAGATGCCTCAGCACTTATGCGTTCTGAATGCGAAATCATTAATGTCTAAACGAACGCCGCTGAGTGTCCCTTCGAGTTACGAACTCCTCACGGGCATGCGAGCGCATTGAGATGCTTGGCCAGGTTGGCGTGTTTTCATTTGGGCTTACCCTGGCGCAGTTAGAACGTAAGCCAGATTTTGCGCAGACAAGGAACAGGCGGGAAACACAGGCTTTCGAGAGCGAAAGCGAGTGGGAGGTGGCGTCGAGGCTATGCCCTCTTCCCTCACGCAACACCCGACGCGCTAGCTTTGCAGCACGTGTTCCCTTTCGCCTGCTCTAGCTGCTCCATCGATGCGCACTCGTGATGTAGAGTCGCAGCCCATGGGAATTTAGGTGCCGTTTTAACGCGATAGGCCTTAAGGGCCCCGTGTCGCAGAAAATCTGGCGTCGGCGTTGGCGTCAGGCGTCCGTGGCGGAAAAAATAATCCCCAACCACCCAGACCGCGCAGGCCTTCTGCGTGGCGCAAGGTGTTAGTGAAACAGAATATTATCCCGAACCACCCGGATAGCGCAGGCCCTGCGGGTGGTGCAAGGTGTTAGTGAACAAAAATTGAAGTTTTCACAGTGATATCCGTCAGAAAAATGGTAAAGTACGACTTAACCACAATCTACAGACATGGTGGCGTCAGACTGTAATTTTAATGTACGAGGAAACCTAATTCTGTTACGAGGAAACTCAAACACAAGCCCCTTTTCCAGCATTTCTACCATACCAACAGCGGCGCGCTCGGATAGGTTAGTTGCGAAATTCATATGCAGATGGCGCTCGCATTATTGGCAGGTCAAATTGGGACTTCGCCTGCCTAATGCGTTTTGGACAAGTGCGCGCTTCGGGGCAATAGCAAATAAATGTGACAAATAAAGACGTTTAAAAAATAATAAAATAATAATAAAGGTGCTAGGGCCTTCACATTTTATTATAAGATGACTCATGTTGCCCTAGGAAAAACGGTTTCCCAACAATGCATTTCGGTTCAAACGTGAAGCCGACCTTAAGGGGATCGGTGTAAGCTTGGTATTTGTAAGCTGGCTTTCCCACGTTCTGTGTAGCAGTGAAACCTACTGAAAGAAAAATGCCATGCGAACGAGGCCCGATAAAGCTATCGCGTTCCACTCTTAAAGGCGAAGCTTAAGCGTCCTCCAACTTATCGCTTGTCCAGATGACAGGCGCCGGCTTTCTCACGTTATGATGCATTTCACGCTTTCACATAGTCTTAAAATCTTCAATAAGCTGCGCTCTCTTGTCAGTTCTATCGCTTCCGCCAAAGAGTACAATGGGCATTAAAACCTCCTACTAAAGCAAAAGGCTCTGGCAACTTGCGTGTTACTTTTTCCAGCTGTTTAATAGTAAATTGTGTACGGCGTGGAATGTCCAATGAAGAATTGTGATGGTTTTACGCGACAGAACGGTGACGGCTAGAGCCTCGAAAGAGGTATTCAATTGAACATTTCGGGTAGCTAGGAGTGCACGACTATGGCGACTCCTCCTCACAACCGGCTGAGTGTTCGGGGTCCCCCTTGGGGCAACGGTGGTGGTGGTGGTTAAACTTTATTTCCAAAAAGGGTCCTGAAGGACACGAGACTGTTCGTCAAGGTGTAGAGGGCACCTCCCACGTCGGGACGGGGAGCCCTAGGCTCTCCGCCGCTTCGCGGGCCTTCTGGACAGCCCAGAGTTGGTCTTGCAGCTCGGGCAACGGTAAAACCTGTAATAATTTCACTTTTCTTGGGCCCTAGGTTCCTTTCATGAAAATAGAATGCCACTGGAAAGAACTTATTTAAGACGTCCTCGTGTAAAGGCATGATGCACAATCTAGGTGACAAGTGCAATGGATGACAAAAGCCATTGTAAAGGAAATAAAACTATCTACTTATGTGTATGTGAGCTAATAAGTGACAGGTGACATTTAATGAAAGGATAACTAATCTAATCAAGGGCGGTAACCGTTCAGGTTACCTGTCCCTGTTTCGGCGTAGTTACAAGAAGTTTGTCCTTTTTGGCGCGCTCCAAAGAGCGCTGGGGCTTTAACCTCTGATATAGGCCTGTATGTTTAATAACATTTGAAGAAATATTGATCTTACCGTTGAATATGGCATATCTAGATCTCATATGTTTGTGAGATTTACGTTCCCAACATAGGTTTTTTTTTAATAGATAGGTCTACAAATGCGCCGCTCAGCTCAGTTGTCCTTGAGCCTGCAGCCTGTTTAGTGTACAGAACAGGTGCTCGGAAAATGTTGTGGGATCCGAGAAATATAGAAACAATAAATGTGAGGAATTCCTTTTTCGAAGAGCACAATAGTTATAGTTTGTCATGTGCAGCTTCTCATACCATTGTTAACATAATAATAAATTTATTTGGCTAGGGAAATGTGAAAATTATAAACAAGTTTAGAGAACTCTTTCCTGGCGCGTGAAGAGACCCTGCGCTTCGGTCCCATAGCTTTCCCTGCGCTGCCAAGAAAAGTTGTTCCCAAGTATAGGCGCTTAGACGCGCGTCTCGAACCTCGGAGTTCGATTCAGTCTTGGTTCCTGCGAAACAGCCATCTGCTGTGGGCCCGTATTGGATGGTGATGGCGCAGGATTTACTACTGCCGCCAAGGGGTTTGATGGAGGTACTAGGGTGCACTGACTGTGACCCCTGGAGACCCTGAAACTGTTGTGGTGCTGCCCTTTAGCGAGCCACACTTGCATAACTCATTTGTGGTAAGTTGGACAGCTGCTTCCTTGCTACGTTGAAAGAGATATTCCCTTTCACAGCGAGTGCAATTATTTCTTTATCTTTTTCCCCGGAAAGCACTAGATCGCGAATAAACTGCATGATATAGCTCCTTTGCAGTTTCCGCTAGGTGGAGCAGCATTACAGTTATGTATTTTTTTTTTTTTGCACGATAGGGTTACTTTGTATTGCACCGTGTTAGCACAAGATGATGGTTGGTACAAGGGGGAACCCACGAGTGCGTTGTTCTCAGTGCGAGTGTTCTTAGGCATTGGAAGAAACGCGGTTTGAGTCGGTACGTGAAGCGAACGGTGCAGATTTTATCTTTAGTATTTGTATGCTAGGGTTGCGGCTAGACAGTCTAGAACAGAAGAAGGATATGCTAGCTAAGCGGGTTGGAAAGATAAAAAAGGAGCTTAAAAAACGAACACAAGCATAGGAAGGAGGTAGATTAAATGCTAGCCAACGTAGAAATAAAGCTGAGAGCCACCATTCCGCAAGGCAATGGTGAACGCAATGATGCGAGCCCCGCGAACGTAACTGGCTCCGATGCGGGAACAGCTATAATGAAGCCTAAACCATCACGCCGGAAAGTAGTGGCGGAAACGTCAGTAGGGGTCACGACGGGGCTACATCGAACTTACCGGCCACGGAAGACAACAAAGCAAAGGGTGATGCTGAGACAGGGGAGGAGAGCGTCGCAGCTCCACCTGCGGCTGTCGGTGACGAGGAGCAGGAAAAGCGTCGAGTTGTCTTTGTTGTGAATTCCTACATGCGTAGAGTGGAAACGGCCATAACATAGGGAGCAGGGGCAGGCGAACGAGTCCAGCTTACCACACTTCCGGGAAAACCGATTAGAGAGGTGATAGCGAAGGCCAAGGAACGCATGTGGAACACATTGGAGGAGAGGCACCTAGTGGTGACAATGGGTGCAGTGATTGACGTACTGCACGGACGAGGGGCAGCGGATCACGAAGCAAATAGCCAAAGGGTTCACAGATCTGCCGAATGTTTCAAAGGAAAAACAAATCGCGGTGTGCACGGTGAGAGAGATTGAAAGGTAGGTTTATGCAATTGAAAGGACAGTGCTTGTAGTAAACAGGGAAATTTGGACGCTAGCTAAAGCAATGCATTTTACGGTCATTCATATCAACCGAAACGTGCACCAGAGCGAGCCGCGAAGATGCTTTTGTGGGTGACGGGAAATATCTTAGCGCAAGCGTACTAACACTGGTTGGACGATGATTCGCGGCGCGGGGTGTAGCTTCAGGAAGCAAGTTTTAGTATTGAATGTAGCGACACACCAGTAAATGGCACAATTAGACAACGAGGAGTTAGGAAAAGACGCACGAAGGGTAAGAACAGAGAAGGTAAAACGTGTTACATAAACATGCAGGGTGGTCGCAAGCAGGAAACATGGCTGGAAATTCAAGCGCAGCTTAATGACGAAGCGATTAGCGTGTACGCCTTGACCGAAACGCATCTACGAGATCTGGAGGGGCCGCCTGTCTTTGACAATTTTGTATGGGAAGAGTGCAACAGAATGACCGGGTGAAGGAAAGGCGGAGGCGTAAGTATGCTAATTAGGCGAGTTCTCAAGTGGCAAAGAGACATGTAAGGAGCATTTATAGATTAGCGGCACATGGCAACGCAAAAAGACGTGGCTGGGTGTAGCTTGCCTATGGACAGGTAGTGATAGCACAGAAAAAAAATAAGGAATTGGTTTATTGCATTAGAAGCGATAATAATGAGTTCGAGAAATCGGGCGAGGTGATATGAGTGGGAGAAGCGGAATACAGAAGTAATGAAACAGAGAGCACTGTAGGGCCACAATGAGTATGAGGTGGTGCGTGGAATCAGGAAAGGAGTGATGATGCCCGCACTAACGTTCGCAAGGGACATTGTATGATTAAAATGGAATATCTTGTCGGAGTTGGAAGTTAAGAAAACATCGGTCGGCCGGTTGTTTTTGCATGCCCATGGTAAAACCACAAATTAGGCACTGCTGGGTGACATGGGTTGGGCCTCTTTTCAAGTCAGAGAAGCCCAGAGCAAAATTAGTTTTGAAGAAAGGCTCAGGAACATGGACGAAAATAAATGGGCGGCTAAAGTGCACAAGTATCTCTACCTCAAAAGCGTGGACACAGAATGGAGAAAGAGGTCAAGAAAGTTGGCAAGCAAGTACAGGATAATTAAAACTGTATATAGACAATCAGGAGTCATTAGAAAGAAAGTGAGAGAAATAGAGACAGTGAATTGGATGCAAAGAATGGAAACAAGGACCATGGATATGTACTAGAATGTGAAGAAAGAAATTAGAAGGGAAAATCTGTACTATAATACAAAGGGCAGTGCCTTGCTATTTGAGGCTCGAGCAGGTTGCCTAAGGACCAAAACATACCGGAGAAAATATGCGGAACGAGATGAGGCGTGTGTATGCTGCAGAGGCCACTGGTGAGTGGATGTGGTGAGTGGCCACCGGAGGCCACTCACCACATCCTAATGAAATGTGAAGGAATTCAGCCAGTGAGAACAGTACGTAACGTACACCTTCCAGAAGTATCAACCGGTCAACAGTCGAGATAAGCAAGAGACGATTAGAGTGCTGGTGGAAAAAAAGCAGGGAAGAGACGGGTACGACATGATTTGATCCCTTAATCATAGGTACAAGGGAGATATTGAGAAAAAAAGTTTAATGAAATGTATACAAAGCGCTAGATTGAAAAACATATGTATAGCATACCTGAATAAATTAAGCAGACTAGGTGATTATTTGTCACCGCCCCGTTTCCAAAGGGACGTCACAAAATCATCATCATCATTATCATCATCATCATCATCACCGAGGGGTGATCATCACCGAGGGGCTAAATTCACAAAATTTTGTCCTTTAATATACTCTGCGAGAATAGTCATTCCAAGTAAGAGATTTTAACTATTTGCTTTTCCATGGGACAATCAATGATCTTTCACAGTCACCCTGACAAGAAAAGGTGCCGTATTCCACCATTATTTCTTTATTTACACAGATTTCATCTGGCTCTGTCCCCTCTAGGCTATATCCTGCAAAGAACTTGAAGTCATTGTTCATATTGTTACGAGAAAAGAGGTTTAAGATATATTTACAGGGATAGTTACAAGGCGGCCACTGGCATACAAAACATACAAGATGGCAACACCAAACCGCGCGACATCAGGGAGCGTCGTCGTCTTCCGTACTGTGCTCAGCTTCGTCTCGAACAGCGCTTGGTAACAATATCCTATAAACCCGCCGTTGATTTACAAGCCAGAAAGAACTGTTTCGAAATTCCATCGATAATATTTGGCCATTCCTGTAAATACTGCAAATATTACCTCCTTGGATGCATATACATTGTTTTAGCCACAAGAACATATGCAAGGCCATATGCAAATTCCTTTGTGGTACCAAGAGAATAATTAATTACCTTCCTGATTTATTAGTTGATATTTCACAAGATTTACATTTGAAATTGAATGCGGTTCAATACCTTAAGTCTTACTAACCTTTTATAAAGCACACCTTTTGATCCAGGGAAAACAAAACAGTCTCTAAAATTACTCTGTACACTTTATTTACACGTACAATTTCAAGTTTAACCGGACGTATTCTTTCTGCCTCAAGTTTTCTCTCCCGTAGCCCGTTTAACCGTCGGATTCTTCACCAAACGCTCGTAGTGCGTACGCGCCCGAATATAGGGAGCCAGCTAGCAAGGCATTCTAATCACACGGCGTCTCTCGCTTCTGACATCCCACATGTTTTCAGGCTGGAATTGATCAATCTGCCATGGCCACGCCAATGCCTCTACTCAACATGCATAAGTACGAGGGAGCGCCAGAAGACGACCCCTTTGAGAAGTGGCTGTCTTCTCAGCTTGATGAAATATGGACGCAATGTGAAGAGGTCATTCGCTTAAACGAGTACGTTGAAAGGGAAGCGTTGAGGTGGTAGCTGCAAAAAGAAAAGGTATTCCGCAACAACAAATCAGTAGATGGCATGAAGCCGGGAATGCAGGACTGCTTTGCGACGACCGATAGAGATCTCTCCCGGCTGTTTATTCACTACCGGCTGAAGCCTCTCGACTTCGTCGACGAGCAGAAGACGAATATTGCGAATGATGACGAGATAGAAAGGGCCTTGCGACTTTTTCTGCCTGATTAAAATGTCGGCGTTTCGCACACTCTTGGTTTATCTGCAGGCTGCTCCCTGTTTCTGAAAAAGAGCATACCATGTTCAAAATGTACACATCATGTGGGTACTGAAGGTAGTTATATATGCTGCAAGGTCGTGTAGCAGGGTGCGCCATGCCAAATTGTCAACCTCTATGGATTTATTGACGCTGCTAAATGAATTTTTTTATTTGGGACTGTGTCGAGCCAAATTAAATGTGAACGCTGCATTGTGTTAATGGAAGGTTTCTATTGTGTATCTGATCCCAGTGATCGCAGTAGGATTACCATTCAGTGGGACAGAAGTGGCGAAGTTTTGTCTAAAGGAATTTTAAATTCAGGACTCATTGATAAAGGGGCTTCGGGATATGAATATTGCTCTTATACACGAATTCAAGGTCCCACTTAGGCCCGCCTTGGTCGGATTGATGCCTCTTCATCACTCTTCTGCTGAGGACCGTCCTGTACTACAATTCAAGTTTCGTTCTCTGATCATTGTATGGTTATCGCAAAGATTGGTGAGAAATCTTTAACAAACTTCGGACCTAATTGGGCGCTCGGGAAGGTTAACTCCGAGTTCCTAAATGATCAGGAATTTATTAATCGCGTGCATATAGCCCTAACAACTTCTCTTTCTACAGACTTGCCGTTATTTGAGGTTTGGAAACTTTGTATGCAAGGGATTCGCACAGAGACTACAGAAATTCTATCGGAGAGGGCTTTTTATAGAGAGAATGAAGGAAAAATGCTTCTTAAGAGCCTACTCAGCATTTACGAGACGGTATGAGAAATATCAGGCACTTACATAAATGACATGGAAAATATTAAATGTGGGTTAAAAAAGTATGATGCACTCTTCAACAGAAGCGCACGCATTCGATCTCGAAACAGGCGTGCTCTGAACTCTGAGCAGCCAACACGTCAAGCTTTACTTCATCAGCGACGTTACGCTATTTCCAAAGAAATTCCGGAAATGTACTCCAAACGTATAGTCCTCTAACAAATACGAATGACATAATTTGACAGTTTGAAAGTCACTATGATGTGTTATTTTGTGCGCCTCCCGACGGTCGCGATACAAAAGTCTTAGAGAGTTTTGTGCGTCTTGTAAAACCTTCACAGTACAGAATGATGACCACATTCATCAGTGGTACTCTTAAAATCCCCGAAATTGAGCTTGTTATTGATCAGTTGCCTTTATCGAAACCTTCCAGCCCTGATGGACTTTCAAGAAAATTTTATAAAGCTTTTAAAGGAATTATTAGTATCATATTATTATATATTTTCATTACAAGTGTAGAGGTGGGCGCCATGCCGCAGTCCTTTTGCAAAAACCGCACTTAATACTTAAAAGTCTTAAATCCAAAAAGTTCTCATAAGGAAAAACTGCTTGCTGTTGAAAGCTTACCGATCACATTCTCAAACGTTGATTATAAAATTTTTGGGAAAACTTTATCAAACAGATTACAATTTGCGAAGTGAATGCTCATGGGTTTCCGTCAGACGAGCGGAACTGAGGGTCGGTGAACATATCGCCCACATACTTCTTCAATTTTCAATGCATAACAACTGCTTCAAATACTCTTATTTTCCAAGAACAATAGTTGATTGGAATAAACTTCCTGACGAAGTCGTTGCACTAAATTATTTATCCCTTTTTCAGGCCCGCCTGCATTCTTGACTCTGTCGCACATAATTTACTTGCTTCTTTTTTCTTGCATTCTGTCCTTTTATTTGCTTCTTTTTGCTTGCATTTTGTCCTTTTGTCACGTTGAATTCAAGCGTCGGCAATATTGCTTGTAATTTATGTTTGTATGAGTGTACTTGTATCTTGTAAAAGATCAAGTACAAGATGGCAATATCTATAAATAAAATAAATAAAAAAATACTGTTACGGCTCCGGCTCTAATGACCAGGTAGGCCCTCATAAAGCTTTTGGTCAGGTAAATCATTCCTATCTTCGCTTTTACAACATGCCTATGTGTTCCAGTGGCCTGCCAATTCTTTCTGTGAAAATAAAGGGAAGCCTGCAGAAAGAAGTCGTGTAAGAGAACGCTCATATAAATATTAACACATTTTAATCCTTGCTTGTCTAAGCTGGTGAAGAGGAAACAGAAACGTTTTGTTTATGGCTGCCTTAAAATGCGAAATACATCCCTGAGTAATACATTTGACTTCGTTTCTTGCTTTTTTTCTTCCGCATTTGGGCAAATATAGAAGCCGTCAGACGAGGAAGCTACGCTGATTCCAACAATATCTGTTCCAATAAGAAATCAATACTCTTGTGAAACGCTGTCGGAATACTTGAAGGAGTAAGACAAGTACTGACCCCAACCCTGTAGCTTTCCTTTCATTGCCAAAGAAGGTTCTTCAAGAGTATAGTTCTAGTTCGTCAGTAGCGCTTAAGAATTAGAGATCAAACCTAACTTTTGAGGGGCAACAAATGTCATTTGCTGCTCTCCACGGAGCGTAATGAAGTAATACGGTTAAAATGCTGCGCTCTTCTCAAACATGTTTGTCAAAAAAGCCATGTTCACCCCTTCAGAAGCGAAAATTTTACTTATTACCAACAGTCTACTAGCTTGATGAAACAACTACGTATATAGACCATGAATTTAGCTTGACTGCGGATGTTCATCGGGATGATTGTGTATTCATCATAAAGGCTTGCGTTCAAGACATTGCGTTATTAAAGAGGTCACTGCCTTCTCATAAGCATCCACTCAGCACACCTGCTATCAATTTGATGTGGAGCGATAGTCCCAAGTCCCAAGAGAAATCATCTCCTCCTTCACTAAAGGAAAATACCACTGGGCTTTCGCTGTTTGATTGCACATCTTTCAAAATCGGTATGTGGGTGGCAAAGTGATTGCCGATGATGACACATAAGGCCGCAAAATAAAAAAAAGCGGACTATCTGTACCGTGACTTCTTGATTAACTGGGCACGAAGGCTTCCAGCGGATCGAAGTAGCATCGTTTGTCTCCTAATGTGTGCGCAAGATTGTTTACGAGCTCTCCCTGACGCCTCTGCGTGCCTTCACCCCAACACTTATTTTTGAGACTGAGAGTCTAACGACCTCTGATACTGACTACCACAACCACTTTCTACCTATGAGCAGAAAGCTTTGCAAGAGTGTAACAACAAATAAAAAAAATTATCTGTGAAGACGTCGTCTATGAAATACAAATTTGCACTGGATCAGATAGGCTAACCTAATCTCCGAATAAAGTGAAGTTTGGACGGCGCTGATTGGCGAATATGGCAATGACTAGACGTCCCGCCTGCGTAAAAGCGTAATGCAGAATGGCGGGGAGTAAAGTTTTCCGTAAAATTGGCAAAATATACGTGACTCACACTGAAATCTG